>NC_090929.1:1717707944-1718010974 GCF_040938575.1 Ambystoma mexicanum | reverse complement strand
TTATTGCCAACATGTGCCTAGTTGGAAACTGGTCTACTCGGCATGGCATTCCCTGGAGTCTATTACCAACATGTTGCTAGTTAGAAGCTGGTCTACTCGGCATGGCACGCCCTGGAGTTTATTGCCAACATGTGCCTAGTTGGAAACTGATCTACTCGCCATGGCACGCCCTGGAGTCTTGACTCCAACATGTTCCTGGTTAGAAGCTGGTCTACTCGGCATGGCACGCCCTGGAGTTTAGCACCAACATGTTCCTGGTTAGAAGCTGGTCTACTCGGCATGGCACGCCCTGGAGTTTAGTACCAACATGTTCCTGGTTAGAAGCTGGTCTACTCGGCATGGCACGCCCTGGAGTCTATTACCAACATGTTCCTAGTTAGACGCTGGTCTAAGCGGCATGGCACGCCCTGTAGTCTATTACCAACATGTTCCAGGTTAGAAGTTGGTCTATGCGGCATGGCACGCCCTGGAGTCTTGACTGCAACATGTTCCTGGTTAGAAGATGGTCTACTCAGCATGGCATGCCCTGGACTTTATCGGCAACATGTGCCTAGTTGGAAACTGGCCTACTCGGCATGGCACGCCCTGGAGTCTATTACCAACATGTGCCTAGTGGAAGCTGGTCTACTCGGCATGGCACGCCCTGGAGTTTATTACCAACATTTTTCTAGTTAGAAGCTGGTCTACTCGGCATGGCACTCCCTGGAGTTTATTGCCAACATGTGCCTAGTTGGAAACTGATCTACTCGGCATGGCATGCCCTGGAGTCTTGACTCCAACATGTTCCTGGTTAGAAGCTGGTCTACTCGGCATGGCACGCCCTGGAGTCTATTACCAACATGTTCCTGGTTAGAAGCTAGTCTACTCGGCATGGCACCCCCTGGAGTCTATTACCAACATACTCCTAGTTGGAAACTGGTCTACTCGGCATGGCACGCCCTGGAGTTTATTACCAACATGTTCCTGGTTAGAAGCTGGTCTACTCGGCATGGCACTCCCTGGAGTGTATTGCCAACATGTGCCTAGTTGGAAGCTGGTCTACTCGGCATGGCATGCCCTGGAGTCTATTACCAACATGTTCCTAGTTAGACGCTGGTCTATGCGGCATGGCACACCCTGGAGTCTATTACCAACATGTGCCTGGTTAGAAGCTGGTCTGCTCGGCATGGCACGCCCTGGAGTCTATTACCAACATGTTCCTAGTTAGACGCTGGTCTAGGCGGCATGGCACGCCCTGGAGTCTATTACCAACATGTTCCAGGTTAGAAGCTGGTCTATGCGGCATGGCACGCCCTGGAGTCTTGACTGCAACATGTTCCTGGTTAGAAGCTGGTCTACTCGGCATGGCATGCCCTGGAGTTTATTGCCAACATGTGCCTAGTTGGAAACTGGTCTACTTGGCATGACACGCCCTGGAGTCTATTACTAACGTGTGCCTAGTGGAAGCTGGTCTACTCGGCATGGCACGCCCTGGAGTTTATTACTAACATGTTGCTAGTTAGAAGCTGGTCTACTCGGCATGGCACTCCCTGGAGTGTATTGCCAACATGTGCCTAGTTGGAAACTGATCTACTCGGCATGGCACGCCCTGGAGTCTTGACTCCAACATGTTCCTGGTTAGAAGCTGGTCTACTCGGCATGGCACGCCCTGGAGTTTAGTACCAACATGTTCCTGGTTAGAAGCTGGTCTACTCGGCATGGCACGCCCTGGAGTTTAGTACCAACATGTTCCTGGTTAGAAGCTGGTCTACTCGGCATGGCACGCCCTGGAGTCTATTACCAACATGTTCCTAGTTAGACGCTGGTCTACGCGGCATGGCACGCCCTGGAGTCTATTACCAACATGTTCCAGGTTAGAAGCTGGTCTATGCGGCATGGCACGCCCTGGAGTCTTGACTGCAACATGTTCCTGGTTAGAAGCTGGTCTACTCGCCATGGCACGCCCTGGAGTTTATTGCCAACATGTGCCTAGTTGGAAACTGGTCTACTCGGCATGGCACGCCCTGGAGTCTATTACCAACATGTGCCTAATGGAAGCTGGTCTACTCGGCATGGCACGCCCTGGAGTTTATTACCAACATGTTGCTAGTTAGAAGCTGGTCTACTCAGCATGGCACTCCCTGGAGTTTATTGCCAACATGTGCCTAGTTGGAAACTGATCTACTCGGCATGGCATGCCCTGGAGTCTTGACTCCAACATGTTCCTGGTTAGAAGCTGGTCTACTCGGCATGGCACTCCCTGGAGTGTATTGCCAACATGTGCCTAGTTGGAAGCTGGTCTACTCGGCATGGCATGCCCTGGAGTCTATTACCAACATGTGCCTGGTTAGAAGCTGGTCTGCTCGGCATGGCATGCCCTGGAGTCTATTACCAACATGTTCCTAGTTAGACGCTGGTCTAGGCGGCATGGCACGCCCTGGAGTCTATTACCAACATGTTCCAGGTTAGAAGCTGGTCTATGCGGCATGGCACGCCCTGGAGTCTTGACTGCAACATGTTCCTGGTTAGAAGCTGGTCTACTCGGCATGGCATGCCCTGGAGTTTATTGCCAACATGTGCCTAGTTGGAAACTGGTCTACTTGGCATGACACGCCCTGGAGTCTATTACTAACGTGTGCCTAGTGGAAGCTGGTCTACTCGGCATGGCACGCCCTGGAGTTTATTACTAACATGTTGCTAGTTAGAAGCTGGTCTACTCGGCATGGCACTCCCTGGAGTGTATTGCCAACATGTGCCTAGTTGGAAACTGATCTACTCGGCATGGCACGCCCTGGAGTCTTGACTCCAACATGTTCCTGGTTAGAAGCTGGTCTACTCGGCATGGCACGCCCTGGAGTTTAGTACCAACATGTTCCTGGTTAGAAGCTGGTCTACTCGGCATGGCACGCCCTGGAGTTTAGTACCAACATGTTCCTGGTTAGAAGCTGGTCTACTCGGCATGGCACGCCCTGGAGTCTATTACCAACATGTTCCTAGTTAGACGCTGGTCTACGCAGCATGGCACGCCCTGGAGTCTATTACCAACATGTTCCAGGTTAGAAGCTGGTCTATGCGGCATGGCACGCCCTGGAGTCTTGACTGCAACATGTTCCTGGTTAGAAGCTGGTCTACTCGCCATGGCACGCCCTGGAGTTTATTGCCAACATGTGCCTAGTTGGAAACTGGTCTACTCGGCATGGCACGCCCTGGAGTCTATTACCAACATGTGCCTAATGGAAGCTGGTCTACTCGGCATGGCACGCCCTGGAGTTTATTACCAACATGTTGCTAGTTAAAAGCTGGTCTACTCGGCATGGCACTCCCTGGAGTTTATTGCCAACATGTGCCTAGTTGGAAACTGATCTACTCGGCATGGCATGCCCTGGAGTCTTGACTCCAACATGTTCCTGGTTAGAAGCTGGTCTACTCGGCATGGCACGCCCTGGAGTTTAGTACCAACATGTTCCTGGTTAGAAGCTGGTCTACTCGGCATGGCACGCCCTAGAGTCTATTACCAACATGTTCCTGGTTAGAAGCTGGTCTACTCGGCATGGCACGCCCTGGAGTCTATTACAAACATTTTCCTACTTGGAAACTGGTCTACTCGGCATAGCACGCCCTGGAGTTTATTACCAACATGTTCCTGGTTAGAAGCTGGTCTACTCGGCATGGCACGCCCTGGAGTTTATTGCCAACATGTGCCTAGTTGGAAACTGGTCTACTCGGCATGGCACACCCTGGAGTCTATTACCAACATGTGCCTAATGGAAGCTGGTCTACTCGGCATGGCACGCCCTGGAGTTTATTACCAACATGTTGCTAGTTAGAAGCTGGTCTACTCGGCATGGCACTCCCTGGAGTTTATTGCCAACATGTGCCTAGTTGGAAACTGATCTACTCGGCATGGCATGCCCTGGAGTCTTGACTCCAACATGTTCCTGGTTAGAAGCTGGTCTACTCGGCATGGCACGCCCTGGAGTTTAGTACCAACATGTTCCTGGTTAGAAGCTGGTCTACTCGGCATGGCACGCCCTGGAGTCTATTACCAACATGTTCCTGGTTAGAAGCTGGTCTACTCGGCATTGCACGCCCTGGAGTCTATTACCAACATGTTCCTAGTTGGAAACTGGTCTACTCGGCATAGCACGCCCTGGAGTTTATTACCAACATGTTCCTGGTTAGAAGCTGGTCTACTCGGCATGGCACTCCCTGGAGTGTATTGCCAACATGTGCCTAGTTGGAAGCTGGTCTACTCGGCATGGCATGCCCTGGAGTCTATTACCAACATGTTCCTAGTTAGACGCTGGTCTATGCGGCATGGCACGCCCTGGAGTCTATTACCAACATGTGCCTGGTTAAAAGCTGGTCTGCTCGGCATGGCACGCCCTGGAGTCTATTACCAACATGTTCCTAGTTAGACGCTGGTCTAGGTGGCATGGCACGCCCTGGAGTCTATTACCAACATGTTCCAGGTTAGAAGCTGGTCTATGCGGCATGGCACGCCCTGGAGTCTTGACTGCAACATGTTCCTAGTTAGAAGCTGGTCTACTCGGCATGGCACGCCCTGGAGTTTATTGCCAACATGTGCCTAGTTGGAAACTGGTCTACTTGGCATGGCACGCCCTGGAGTCCATTACCAACATGTGCCTAGTGGAAGCTGGTCTACTCGGCATGGCACGCCCTGGAGTTTATTACCAACATGTTGCTAGTTAGAAGCTGGTCTACTCGGCATGGCAGTCCCTGGAGTTTATTGCCAACATGTGCCTAGTTGGAAACTGATCTACTCGGCATGGCACGCCCTGGAGTCTTGACTCCAACATGTTCCTGGTTAGAAGCTGGTCTACTCGGCATGGCACGCCGTGGAGTTTAGTACCAACATGTTCCTGGTTAGAAGCTGGTCTACTCGGCATGGCACGTCCTGGAGTTTAGTACCAACATGTTCCTGGTTAGAAGCTGGTCTACTCGGCATGGCACGCCCTGGAGTCTATTACCAACATGTTCCTAGTAAGACGCTGGTCTACGCGGCATGGCACACCCTGGAGTCTATTACCAACATGTTCCAGGTTAGAAGCTGGTCTATGCGGCATGGCACGCCCTGGAGTCTTGACTGCAACATGTTCCTGGTTAGAAGCTGGTCTACTCGGCATGGCACGCCCTGGAGTTTATTGCCAACATGTGCCTAGTTGGAAACTGGTCTGCTCGGCATGGCACGCCCTGGAGTCTATTACCAACATGTGCCTAATGGAAGCTGGTCTACTCGGCATGGCATGCTCTGGAGTTTATTACCAACATGTTGCTAGTTAGAAGCTGGTCTACTCGGCATGGCACTCCCTGGAGTTTATTGCCAACATGTGCCTAGTTGGAAACTGATCTACTCGGCATGGCACACCCTGGAGTTTTGACTCCAACATGTTCCTGGTTAGAAGCTGGTCTACTCGGCATGGCACGCCCTGGAGCTTAGTACCAACATGTTCCTGGTTAGAAGCTGGTCTTCTCGGCATGGCACGCCCTGGAGTCTATTACCAACATGTTCCTAGTTGGAAACTGGTCTACTCGACATAGTACGCCCTGGGGTCTTGATTCCAACATGTTCCTGGTTAGAAGCTGGTCTTCTCGGCATGGCACGCCCTGGAGTCTATTACCAACATGTGCCTAGTGGAAGCTGGTCTACTCTGCATGGCACGCCCTGGAGTTTATTACCAACATGTTGCTAGTTAGAAGCTGGTCTACTCGGCATGGCACTCCCTGGAGTTTATTGCCAACATGTGCCTAGTTGGAAACTGATCTACTCGGCATGGCATGGGCTTGGAGTCTTGACTCCAACATGTTCCTGGTTAGAAGCCGGTCTACTCGGCATGGCACACCCTGGAGTTTATTACCAACATGTTGCTAGTTAGAAGCTGGTCTACGCGGCATGGCGTGCTGGTCTACGCGGCATGGCACGCCCTGGAGTCTATTACCAACATGTTCCAGGTTAGAAGCTGGTCTATGCGGCATGGCACGCCCTGGAGTCTTGACTGCAACATGTTCCAGGTTAGAAGCTGCTCTACGCGGCATGGCGTGCTGGTCTACGCGGAATGGCACTCGCTGGTGTTTATTACCAACATGTTCCTAGTTAGAAACAAGGAGGAAGCTCGATTGCGGATGAATTCTGAACCCCTCCATGGGCATACAGATATTTGCATGCAGCAGGCATTCACCTCCGATGGATCCTGTTGCCGGGGGCTGGTAGGGCATTAACTGTGAATTAAAGGATCCATACTTGACTATGACCATGGTCCTGAGACAGACCACTGGCACAGACCTTTCAGCAGGGTGAAATTCAGGAATGCCCAGAACTCACAAAGCTTCTCAACCCATACAGGGCGTCTCTCTGGCCAATACAGGCTGGCATTACCCTGTACCCGGGTGACATGAGCCCCTGGTCACAGCATGTTCTGTCCCTGTAAGAGCACTTGCCGCCCGCCGGTTGTGCACCTCCTTCAGGACATGCATGTTCTGAAGTCTCTCCCAATAAGAGGAGGCAAATCTTTTCGTTCATCATATCCACGCTGGATGACTTTCTTGTTGATGCTCCCATTGGGCGGAAAGGGGTCACATTGAAGCCGCAGAGGTTACAGACGCAGCCCACCCGGATGTCATCAGAGGTCACTGAATATGCTCGATGCTTACAAGGCTTAAGCGATATCATTGTACTGAAGGGGTGGGGGGGTAATAGTCCTAGGTGAGGACAAGGGCTAGGCAGGGCAAAGAGGAATGAGAAGGGAGCAAGAGGGTCTTCCGTTCTTTCCTGAGTGTTCCTTGGGAGGGAAGGAAGGAGAGCGTCTCTGTTGGGATGGGAACGCGTTGCAAGTGGAGGAGCCTAGCTGGTGTTGGGCTATTCCTAAATCTTTTCTAAGCATTGCCTTTTCTTTGATGGTTGGACACGTGTAGTTTGCCGCTCGGGTAATCAGGCTTGTTGATGTGGAGGGTTTGAAAGATGACGCACAGTGATACCAGCTTAATGAAACCCCGTAAGCGAGCCAGTGCAGGTCCGTGAGCGAGGGGATGGCATCGTGGAATTTGAGCTACCTGAGGTTGGCTGCTCTGACCCATGGAAATGGCATTGGGGGGGCAAGTGTGAACTTGAGGGGCCCAGGTCTTGAACAATGGAGCACAGTTGCTTTGGGGCGGCAGGACTTCATTGTTGAGGAGGCTCAGCTGGCACAAAGACACAGAAGTATTCTTTCATGATGGTTCTTTGTGGAGGCTCAGGGACTTGACAGTTCTTGACAGGGTTGGGAGGGAGGGGGGCATTCATGGTTCATCATTGACAATCTTCTGATAAAGGCTGGTATTTGCCTCCATTGATCAGGCAGGGTTCCGTTTTTCTGGGGGGTTCAGTTTGGAGGATGCTAAAGGTATCGAGGTCTGAATGACGACTATGCAAGAGCTAAGAAATTCAAAGCTATTGGTTGAATGCAATGTGATTGGTATTTATGATTGGTAATTACAGATGTAACACCTAACAGCAAAGTCATAAACATAGAGATAGGACAATTGAGGATTGTTAAGGGTTGTGTGATGCAATTTCACGCACATGCTAGAGAGAGAGAGAGACATTGTTGCGCGCCCAGGGGACCTTTTAAACTATGGAATTCATTAGCAGGTATGCAGCCTATAGGATGTTCCGTAATGCGATGTGTTTTGAGTTTAATTCTGAATAGTAGAGCGTCGCAGGCCTACTGGTGCAGACTGAGGTCTTGGATGTGCATGAAAGCACCCAAGAGTTCCAAGCACACGATGACTATTAGGGATGATAGAACCTGGGAGGATGACGCAGTTGATGGGAAGAGGAGGGGTTCCGGATAATCAGGCAAGTCATGTAATGCTGTGTACATGATGACACGCAGGAAAGCAGGTCCTTGACATCCACTATTTTGAAGGAGCACTAAGAGAACCAGGAAAACCAGGAGGTTCGGATCTCGCTCAGTAGAACTAGGTGGGGCAATCGTCACCTACATGGCTATTAGATGCCTCTGGGCTCCAGGTGGCTCGGATTGCCCTCAGCAGACTTAGACAGGCAATCGTCATCTACATGGCCCTTAGATGCATCTGGGCTCCAGGCGGCTTGGATCGCCCTCAGCAGAACTAGGCAATCGTCATCTACATGGCTATTAGATGCCTCTGGGCTCCAGGCGGCTCAGATCGCCCCCCAGCAGACTTAGACAGGCCATCGTCATCTACATGGCTATTAGATGCCTCTGGGCTCCAGGCGGCTCGGATCACCCTCAGCAGAACTAGGCAATCGTCATCTACATGGCTATTAGATGCCTCTGGGCTACAGGTGGCTTGGATCGCCCTCAGCAGAACTAGGCAATCATCACCGACATGGCTATTAGATGCCTCTGGGCTCCAGACGGCTAGGATCGCCCCCCAGCAGACTTAGACAGGCCATCGTCATCTACATGGCTATTAGATGCCTCTGGGCTCCAGGAGGCTAGGATCGCCCTCAGCAGAACTAGGCAATCGTCATCTACATGGCTATTAGATGCCTCTGGGCTCCAGGCGGCTCAGATCGCCCCCCAGCAGACTTAGACAGGCCATCGTCATCTACATGGCTATTAGATGCCTCTGGGCTCCAGGAGGCTAGGATCGCCCTCAGCAGAACTAGGCAATCGTCATCTACATGGCTATTAGATGCCTCTGGGCTACAGGTGGCTTGGATCGCCCTCAGCAGAACTAGGCAATCATCACCGACATGGCTATTAGATGCCTCTGGGCTCCAGACGGCTAGGATCGCCCCCCAGCAGACTTAGACAGGCCATCGTCATCTACATGGCTATTAGATGCCTCTGGGCTCCAGGAGGCTAGGATCGCCCTCAGCAGAACTAGGCAATCGTCATCTACATGGCTATTAGATGCCTCTGGGCTCCAGGCGGCTCAGATCGCCCCCCAGCAGACTTAGACAGGCCATCGTCAACTACATGGCTATTAGATGCCTCTGGGCTCCAGGCGACTCGGATCGCCCCCCACCAGACTTCGACAGGCCATCATCATCTACATGGCTATTAGATGCCTCTGGGCTCCAGGAGGCTAGGATCGCCCTCAGCAGAACTAGGCAATCGTCATCTACATGGCTATTAGATGCCTCTGGGCTCCAGACGGCTAGGATCGCCCCCCAGCAGACTTAGACAGGCCATCGTCATCTACATGGCTATTAGATGCCTCTGGGCTCCAGGAGGCTAGGATCGACCTCAGCAGAACTAGGCAATCGTCATCTACATGGCTATTAGAAGCCTCTGGGCTCCAGGCAGCTCGGATCGCCCTCAGCAGACTTAGGCAATCATCATCTACATGGCTATTAGATACCTCTGGGCTCCAGGCGGCTCGGATCGCCCTCAGCAGACTTAGAGAGGCAATCGTCATCTACATGGCTATTAGATGCCTCTGGGCTCCAGGCGGCTCGGATCGCCCCCCAGCAGACTTAGACAGGTCATCGTCATCTACATGGCTATTAGATGCCTCTGGGCTACAGGCGACTCTGATCGCCCCCCACCAGACTTAGACAGGCCATCGTCATCTACATGGCTATTAGATGCCTCTGGGCTCCAGGCAGCTCGGATCGCCCTCAGCAGACTTAGGCAATCATCATCTACATGGCTATTAGATACCTCTGGGCTCCAGGCGGCTCGGATCGCCCTCAGCAGACTTAGACAGGCAATCGTCATCTACATGGCTATTAGATGCCTCTGGGCTCCAGGCAGCTCGGATCGCCCCCCCAGCAGACTTAGACAGGCAATCGTCATCTACATGGCTATTAGATGCCTCTGGGCTCCAGGCGGCTCGGATCGCCCTCAGCAGACTTAGACAGGCAATCGTCATCTACATGGCTATTAGATGCCTCTGGGCTCCAGGCGGCTCGGATCGCCCTCAGCAGACTTAAACCGGCAATCGTCATCTACATGGCTATTAGATGCCTCTGGGCTCCAGGCGGCTCGGATCGCCCTCAGCAGACTTAGACAGGCCATCGTCATCTACATGGCTATTAGATGCCTCTGGGCTCCAGGCGGCTCGGATTGCCCTCTGCAGACTTAGACAGGCAATCATCATCTACATGGCTATTAGAGGCCTCTGGGCTTCAGGAGGCTTGGATCTCCTTCAGCTGAAGGCGGGGCATCGTCATGTACATGGCCTTTAGATGCCTCTGGGCCACAGGTGGCTTGGATCACCCTCAGAAGACTTAGACAGGCAATGGTCATCTACATGGCCTTTAGATGCCTCTGGGTTCCAGACGGCTTGGATCGCCCTCAGCAGAACTAGGCAATCGTCATCTACATGGCTATTAGATGCCTCTGGGCTCCAGGCGGCTCGGATCGCCCCCCACCAGACTTAGACAGGCCATCGTCATCTACATGGCTATTAGATGCCTCTGGGCTCCAGGAGGCTAGGATCGCCTTCAGCAGAACTAGGCAATCGTCATCTACATGGCTATTAGATGCCTCTGGGCTCCAGGCGACTCGGATCGCCCCCCACCAGACTTAGACAGGCCATCGTCATCTACATGGCTATTAGATGCCTCTGGGCTCCAGGCGGCTCGGATCGACCCCCAGCAGACTTAGGCAATCATCATCTACATGGCTATTAGATACCTCTGGGCTCCAGGCGGCTCGGATCGCCCTCAGCAGACTTAGACAGGCAATCGTCATCTACATGGCTATTAGATGCCTCTGGCTCCAGGCAGCTCGGATCGCCCCCCAGCAGACTTAGACAGGCCATCGTCATCTACATGGCTATTAGATGCCTCTGGGCTGAAGAAGGCTCGGATATCCCTCAGATGAAGGCGGGGCATTGTCATCTACATGGCCTTTAGATGCCTCTGGGCTACAGGTGGCTTGGATCGCCCTCAGCAGACTTAGACAGGCAATCGTCATCTACATGGCCTTTAGATGCCTCTGGGCTACAGGTGGCTTGGATCGCCCTCAGCAGACTTAGACAGGCAATCGTCATCTACATGGCCTTTAGATGCCTCTGGGCTACAGGTGGCTTGGATCGCCCTCAGCAGACTTAGACAGGCAATCGTCATCTACATGGTCTTTAGATGCCTCTGGGCTACAGGTGGCTTGGATCGCCCTCAGCAGACTTAGACAGGCAATCGTCATCTACATGGCCTTTAGATGCCTCTGGGCTACAGGTGGCTTGGATCACCCTCAGCAGACTTAGACAGGCAATCGTCATCTACATGGCCTTTAGATGCCTCTGGGCTACAGGTGGCTTGGATCACCCTCAGAAGACTGAGACAGGCAATCGTCATCTACATGGCCCTTAGATGCACCTGGGCTCCAGGCGGCTTGGATCGCCCTCAGCAGAACTAGGCAATCGTCATCTACATGGCTATTAGATGCCTCTGGGCTACAGGTGGCTTGGATCGCCCTCAGCAGACTTAGACAGGCAGTCGTCATCTACATGGCCTTTAGATGCCTCTGGGCTACAGGTGGCTTGGATCACCCTCAGCAGACTTAGACAGGCAATTGTCATCGACATGGCCTTTAGATGCCTCTGGGCTCCAGGCGGCTTGGATCGCCCTCAGCAGAACTAGGCAATCATCATCTACATGGCTATTAGATACCTCTGGGCTCCAGGCGGCTCAGATCGCCCCCCAGCAGACTTAGACAGGCCATTGTCATCTACATGGCTATTAGATGCCTCTGGGCTCCAGGCGACTCGGATCGCCCCCCACCAGACTTAGACAGGCCATCATCATCTACATGGCTATTAGATGCCTCTGGGCTCCAGGCGGCTCAGATCGCCCCCCAGCAGACTTAGGCAATCATCATCTACATGGCTATTAGATACCTCTGGGCTCCAGGCGGCTCAGATCGCCCCCCAGCAGACTTAGACAGGCCATCGTCATCTACATGGCTATTAGATGCCTCTGGGCTCCAGGCGACTCGGATCGCCCCCCACCAGACTTAGACAGGCCATCATCATCTACATGGCTATTAGATGCCTCTGGGCTCCAGGCGGCTCGGATCGCCCTCAGCAGACTTAGGCAATCATCATCTACATGGCTATTAGATACCTCTGGGCTCCAGGCGGCTCGGATCGCCCTCAGCAGACTTAGACAGGCAATCGTCATTTACATGGCTATTAGATACCTCTGGGCTCCAGGCAGCTCAGATCGCCCCCCCAGCAGACTTAGACAGGCAATCGTCATCTACATGGCCTTTAGATGCCTCTGGGCTACAGGTGGCTTGGATCGCCCTCAGCAGACTTGGACAGGCCATCGTCATCTACATGGCTATTAGATGCCTCTGGGCTCCAGGCGGCTTGGATCGCCCTCAGCAGACTTAGACAGGCAATCGTCATCTACATGGCTATTAGATGCCTCTGGGCTCCAGGCGGCTCGGATCACCCTCAGCAGACTTAGGCAGTCGTCATCTACATGGCTATTAGATGCCTCTGGGCTCCAGGCGGCTCGGATCGCCCTCAGCAGACTTAGGCAATCGTCATCTACATGGCTATTAGATGCCTCTGGGCTCCAGGCGGCTCGGATCACCCTCAGCAGACTTAGGCAGTCGTCATCTACATGGCTATTAGATGCCTCTGGGCTCCAGGCGGCTCGGATCGCCCTTAGCAGACTTAGGCAATCGTCATCTACATGGCTATTAGATGCCTCTGGGGTGTTTGCTATTATCTTGTGGTTGTTTTTCTTTATTTTTAGGCTGGGGTTTTTAGGGTCTAGATGGGTTTTCTTGAGATGGGGCAGGATTTGGACAGTTTTCGATGAGGAGAGGAAGTGATCATTGGGAGACAGGCCAGGAGAGCCACTGAGAGAGCCACTGACTTCAGGGAATTTATGATGAATGAGTGTACATTGTTGGAGGATTGTGGCTTCCAAGAAGCTGATAGTCGAGAGGATCGAGGGGGAAGGGTTGGGGTGCATTCTTGGAGGGATGTTGCTGGGGGGAAATTGTCTGTGTTTGTTTGGTTGATATCTATATTGTGGTGTACGGTCTGGATTTAATTGAAATAAAATTGATTTCTGATTGTGGACTTTTCAGTTAAGTATGGGAAGTTAAGTAGAACTGGGTGCACTAGGTCAAGGTTTGACTACTTGCAAGAGGGGCTTGCTTTTAATATTAGCTATGATTATTGTTTTGGGGCAGTCATGGGACTTGCAGTGCAGCTGGATTTAGGGCCCTGGAGATTTGCTCAGGCATAATTTGTGTGCAAGAACTATTTTTAACATTCTGATGGGGGTGCTATTGGCATTGAGATGTTGGTTAACCAGGTAATTGATGGCTTTTTTGGATTCTTGGTTGTGAAGGCAGTATGGACACTCTGTGAAGGTGTGAGTGTAAATTTGAGATTGTGGTGCATGGAGTCTGCTAGGTTGCTGCTCTATTGTGGGCGAGAGGTAATTGTCTCTGGCAGTCGGTCGATAGGTTCATTTTTATTGATCTGTTCGTGATGCAAGATGGTTTGTGCCAGCTTTTGTGGGGCGATTGTGGCGGGATGTGAGCAATGAAATGGCGTGATGGCATGTCCCATTTAGCGAGTTCAGTGGCAGTCAGGGTTAAGCAGAGCTGGCTGGTGGAGGAAGGTGATAGCAATGTTGATGAGTGAGGTGGTGATGTGAATTAGGCACTTTTTCATCGGGCTGGTGTCTAGTAGGTTGATGTCTCTGGGTTACATTTCGATGGCATTGATGATAGAGGGTGAGGACTAGAAGTTAGTGAAATTATCAATTAAGTTTGGGTTATCACTTTGTGTGATAGAAAAGATGGAAAGTAATGAGGGGCGGGGTAAGACTGACAGATGAAGAGAGAATAACTCAAAGGCAGGAGTGGTCAGGACAAAGGGATCAACATTAGTGGGGATTTGTGAATGACAGCTAAGCTTATGGGGTCACAGTTGGTGGCAGCTGCTGAAGCTGGGTGACCAAGCTCATCAGAGATGGGTGTGGATGTCCGGGTCAGCCAGGTATGTGCCATTACTTGTGGATTATAGAGGTATGAATGTGGTCCTTATCTATGTGGACACCTGCGCTGGGCGACCTTGGACGGCCTGAAGGAGACAAGGAAGAAGGGTACTTGACCCAGTCATATGTGCACCCGCTGAGCAATTTTCAGTATGGGAGCAGGATGGTTCTGCAGGGAGCCAGCAGTTCTGTGTTAGAGAGGCACCTGCAAGGGGTCAGAAAGGAGAGGTGGGCACAAAGTGGCAGTGTTCTCAGCATCAGACATCTTTATTAAAAGAAAAGGGTTGTGTAAAGGCCTCTCCGTGCCTCTCCTAAAGAGAGATCCCCTTCCTAGGAAACTATAACTAAAGATCAGTCTGTGTCGCGTCATCAAAATTAAGTAAACTGTCCTTGTGACCAAAACATATCTGGCTCTCACACTAGAAATGAAACAAGTAAAAATTGTAAGGAAAATTGTCTCTGATGTAGGTTTGACCAAAAAGTGTTGAAATGTAAAGCAGATAAATCCAGCAGAAATGGTTTCTTCTGAGAATGCGTTCTTGGGTCCAAGGGATGGTTCCCTCCCCTGGATTCATTCAGGAAGGGATGGTGAAAGTGGTTTTTCCAAACAGTGTTCCCTTATAGATGGTAGGAATAGCTTTGCCATAGAGCAACTTCTCAAAGCTGGTAAAAGTGTCTCTTTTATACAACAAACCCTTCAAGGATGTGTCCCAACAGAGATGCTCTCCTTCCTTCCCTCCCAAAAAGTGTTTCTTCCCCACAATCTCTTTTAAGGATGGCAAAAGTGTGTCTTTTATATAACAACTTCTCAGGGTTGGACACATTGTCTCTTTTATACTATAAAAGCTTCAAGAATGGCAAAAAGTGTCTCTTCCACACATCTTTTAAGGATTGCAAAAATGTCCATAAACGCTTCAATTATCACTTCCTGGTATACTCCCCTGCCAGGAATACTTCAGTAGGTTCTTTAGATCCCTTGGTATACTCCTCTGCCAGGAATCCTTCAGTAGGTTCTTTAGATCCCTTGGTATACTCCCCTGCCAGGAATCCATCTATGGTGTTGCAGATCCCCTGGTATAATCTTCTGCCAGGTATCTCTTCTCCAAAGGCTCACTGCCTGATGAACTCTTGTTACCAGGACTTCCTTTAATGTTCTTTCAATCTTTCAGTATGGCACAGTTATACTCCTGCACTGTTTATTCTCTCTTGGCTTTAGATACAGCTTGTCCCAATTGTCGCCATATTGACACTTCATATATGGAGAGTTGATCTAAGTTATATCTTCTAACTTCTTCACCAATGTTCATTTGCTTGTGGCAACCTTTGCTCCCACTTCCTGCATCTTGACGTTTCATGCATGATGATTTGTGCAAATTCTTTATTTCTGCTTTACTTAGTCGGTATTCAAAATTAACTTTCAATTGTTTCTGTGCCTATCGGTACACCCTGAGGTTCCCATTATCATTGGGCCAATTCACTGGTGTTTTCTGACCGGTGTCACACTGCTACGGCGAAGTCCTCGCTTGGGAATGCCATCTCCCATTTTGTAGACCCTTGTTAGCTTCTGCACGGGGTCCGTGTTTATTCACCAGTGGAGCTGCTGTTTTTCAGCACGACCGCTCTCTGGATAGCGTTGCTGCTGTTGCCGGTTGTGGGAGTTGTAGTCCATAGAATTGTTGTCAAGAACAAAAACATCAAAGTAACAAGATGTTAAATATGAATTATGTATATTTGAGGTGTGAATGTTATTTTGCTCAGAACGTCTATTATGAGGGGGTTTTAAGGTTTTATATTTGGAGGGATTTGTAAAGCTCGAACATGCCATCAGGATGTTAGGAATGATATAAGGTGTTCCTCATTTATAAGAATACTGCCTCCCTTCCAGTGGGGTCACCACATCTTCCTGACAGCCCTCTCCTCCCATGTGACCCTCCCTCCTGATACCACTCCCTGGGACAGGATCAGGTAGCGGCTGCCTGCCGTCCCCTGGCCACAGGGAGGAGATCTTAGGCTGGGGCTCAGTGATGACTGCAGGATTCATGTGATCCTCCCTCATGATACCACCCCCAGGGTCAGGATCAGGTAGCGGCTGCTGTCCCCGGGCCACAGGGGAGGAGATCTTAGGCTGGGGCTCAGTGATGACTCCAGGATTCATGGACCCTCCCTCATGATGCCACCCCCAGGGTCAGGATCAGGTAGCGGCTGCCGTCCCCGGGCCACAGGGGAGGAGATCTTAGGCATCACCCCCGGGTCAGGATCAGGTAGCGGCTGCCGTCCCCGGGCCACAGGGGAGGAGATCTTAGGCTGGGGCTCAGTGATGACTCCAGGATTCATGGACCCTCCCTCATGATGCCACCCCCAGGGTCAGGATCAGGTAGCGGCTGCCGTCCCCGGGCCACAGGGGAGGAGATCTTAGGCATCACCCCCGGGTCAGGATCAGGTAGCGGCTGCCGTCCCCGGGCCACAGGGGAGGAGATCTTAGGCTGGGGCTCAGTGATGACTCCAGGATTTATGGACCCTCCCTCATGATGCCACCCCCGGGTCAGGATCAGGTTGCGGCTGCCGTCCCCGGGCCACAGGGGAGGAGATCTTAGGCATCACCCCCGGGTCAGGATCAGGTAGCGGCTGCCGTCCCCGGGCCACAGGGGAGGAGATCTTAGGCATCACCCCTGGGTCAGGATCAGGTAGCGGCTGCCGTCCCCGGGCCACAGGGGAGGAGATCTTAGGCTGGGGCTCAGTGATGGCTCCAGGATTCATGGACCCTCCCTCATGATGCCACCCCCGGGTCAGGATCAGGTAGCGGCTGCCGTCCCCGGGCCACAGGGGAGGAGATCTTAGGCTGGGGCTCAGTGATGGCTCCAGGATTCATCACATGACCCGAGGTGGTCATGGTGCCCAGATCCAGCTCCTGCAGCTTTCAGGATGCCAGAAAGCCTTTCTCCTTCGGAGATGTCACTTGCCTCCAGGTGAGTCCTATGTGGACCGGGTACCTCTCCTGGAGTAATCATGCACACACCTCCAATCTTAGGTAAACCACACGGAAGCCTGGAATATAGAAGAGATTGTTGGGAATGCCACAGATATAGGGACAACATAGGATGCCAGGGAGTCAGGTTACAGTGATCACTTTTGGGTCAATGCCACCAAGGGGCAAAAGTTAGCTATCTAAACTTGATCTCTCTATCAATTGTTTGCCACTATTAGTTGTTATTGTTACAGCCTTGGTACAATTGCATGCATTCTTCAGCTTTACTAGGCCGAAGGTCACCACACAGTGGCAGGTTGCGAGATCTTAGAAGCTGTGGCCAATGATTTCCTGCATTCATTCCTTTGCACAGGGCTTCTCAGGTCACTTCCAATGTCTTCCGGGACCGCTTGATGTGATCTCTGGATGTAACTCTGTGAATCGTGACCAGTTCCTCTACTATTGGTAGCTAAAGAGATCGGGCCTGCCCTGTCCCTCATGGGTACAGATGTGTACACATCTGACACACATCCAGAAGGAGGAGCAATTCTTTCTAAGGCCTTTTCCTTGTGGGTAAAAATTGAGGTTATGCTTAGGCCAGCTGACTGGTCACATGAGTCTACTTTTAAGGCATTCTATATTAACCCCTTTTTAGATTTGGGGTAAGGAAGCTTTAAACAAGCAACGTGGACACCTCAGGCGTTGGTGTAAATTCTCTGAACTGATGTAAGAAAAACCAGCAAATTTATGGTAGGTTTAAAAGGGCTTGTGAAAACACTTCCACCTAAAATTTGAAAGTAGAATAAACCATTAGAGCTAAGTCACACTTCCCACAGCGCCACCTAGCAGTTATCCCTTCAGTTCAGAGCCGTATGAGCAAAGCATTGTAGGTATGCAAATTAGCCCCCATGCACACCTTTCACTTCAGAGAATCATTTTTGTATTATTGTATTTTTATACTCATATTAATTCATTAATATAGCGCTTTACAAGAGAAGAATTGCACAAAGCAATAGTAAAAATGACAACGCAACCAGGGACGTCATTTCACCAAAATGCCAGGGGTAGCGGAAGTGACATCACCCGACCCTTGACCCTCTGATGACATCACAGGAAGTGATGTCATTAGACCCCGCCCCAAAGTGATATAGCGGGTAGCGATGGAACACGACATTTCACCCGTTGACGAAACAGGAAATGGCATCACATAGCATTGTACACTATGAAAAATATAGTTATGATATCACTATATGATGTACATTCAGACAAGAATGGATCGCCATATGTATCATTAAGTTCAGTGTTTATTGGCCCGTATTACCAAATGACTGTGTATGCAAGCAGACGTCCATGACCAAATGATAAGCGTAAGTGCTATATAATAACACATCATTAAGCGCTTTATATAGAAAAAATATACACCCAATATCACCCAACCTGTGTTGGTACTCATTTATCGACCTCAGAAGGATGAACGGCTTAGGCTTAGTGAGGCGTTTAAGAACAGACTAAATCAGTGACTCACCCCCTGAAGCGTGCCTGAAATAAACATTTAATGAGGCCAGCAATTACTGTATAGAATTCCAGAAAGACACATTATTTGGTATTCCTATTCTTTCTTATTTAGGGTCAGTGCTGAAAGTGTTAGAAGAAAAATAAGAACAAGTGCCTCAAGTCTTTTTTTTTAAGGGGCCTGAACAAGAAAGCCAGCCACCCCAGAAGTAAAGAGCCACAGCCCAGGAGCTTGCATAACTTTAAAAAAAAAAAAAAAAAAAAAAAATTCTTTTTTTTTTTAGTAGAGGTCGCAAGGGACACCACAGAGGTCGCAAGGGACACCACAGAGGTCGCAGTTGCGACCCCTGGCGACCCCCAAATGACGTCCCTGAACGCAACTCAATACAAAGAGAGAAGATAAGCTTGAAGGGAAGTAGGAAAGGAAGGGAGAGTGGTTAGGGATCTGATAGACAGAGGCAACGAGTTCTCGTGCTGAAGAGCCAACAAGGAACGAATGTGGGAGGGGGCGCAATGGCGTTTAGGGACTGAAAAGAGATGAAGCCATTCGGAGCAGAGGGAGCGGGCTGGGGCATATAAAGAGATAAGAGGAGAAAGGTGTGGGGTGGGGGGCAGCCCATGGACACATTTGATAACAATACATAAGAAATGGAAAGCAAAAGTGATGGAAGTGATGGGAGAATAGATGTGCGGTTAGAGAGACAAATCGAGTACCGACAGCTGAGTTAAAGATGGATATAAGTGGGGCGAGCCTATAGAGAGGGAGACTAGATAGTAGAACTGAACAATAATCCAGGTATGATAAGAGCAAGGAGGTCATCAAAAGTTTAGTAGCTGAAAAGCAGAGAAAATGGTGAGATTTGCGAAGAGCATGGCGACAAGAACGAGACAGATAGGAGACGTTGTCATGGAAACAAAGAGAGGCGTCGAAGATAAATCCACAATTACAAGCAGAATAGAGGAAGGTGGAAAGGACATGGAGAGAGGACAGGAGACAGAGGGCACGGGAAAGAACAGAATCACAGATGAAGAAAATGTGAATGCATGCAGGACTGAATAGCCAGAAGACGAGAAGAAATAGTCAAAGGAAGGGAATCCGAGAATGAAGAAAAAGAAACAAAGATGTGTGCGTCATCAGCATAGAAATGACAGGATAAGTCAAATGAATTAATAAGAGAGCCAAGGGAGGAAGCATAGAGTGAAAAAGAAGAGGGCCAAGAACAGAATCCATCGGGACACCAGGTGACAGAGGAAATGTGCCAGATGTTTTCCCAGGCCAGTGACAGAGAAATGACAATCAGAAAGATAAGATAAAACCATGGGTTGATAGAGTCGTGGGAAACCTAGAGATGAGAGAGTCAAGAAGAGCAAAGAAAGATCAACTCGATGAAAGGCAGCAGAAAAGTCGAAGAGAATAAGAGTTGAAGAAAGTTTGGCGTGACCAGCTGAGAAAATAGAATCCGTAACAGAGAACTGCAGTTTCCGTGGAGTGAAGAGGACGAAAGCCTGATTGGAGTGGAGAAAGAAAAGAGTGGTGCTCAAGATGAGTGGTAATCTGAGTGTAGATGAGAGGTAAGACAAGGGAGAGCTGGGACGGTAGTTGGAGAGTAGAGGGGGGTTAATAGAGGGTTTATTTCAGATGAGAAGAATAACTGCATGCTTGAAATAGGAAGAAAAGAGAAGTATTGAGAAGAGCAGTAAGATGAGGTAGAAGATGTGGAAAGGTCCTAAGAACAAGTGGAGAGGGAACAGGAAGAAGCGGGGAAGCAGAGTGTGTGCTGAGAGAGAAGTTGGGCAGCATCAGTCTGAGAGTGAGGAGTAAATGAAGACAGTTTAGCAGAGGTAGGTGGAAAGGTAAAAGAAGAGGTGGGATTCCCAGTAGAAGAGATGGATGACTGAATACACAGAGAACAGCATCTAAAGGGGAGATGGAGTGGGTTGGGAGAAGGGGAGAGAATATAGTTTAGAAGGTAGAAAAGACGGTGGGGTGGGAAGAAAGAGAGAGCGAGAATAGGGTCAGAGTAGTACTGTTTTTTAGAGGAGACTAGAACAGAATCATAAGAAATTAGAGTAGAAAAATTGAGCAAAAGATATGATATGATATGATAGTTTATTTATATAGCGCCTATACACAATGTGTTTCCTCTGGGCATCGAGACTTTTTCCTTATCCTTTCAGTGCGGTGTAAAGTAGAACGCAAGGAGAATACACCAGAAGTAAGAGGGGGTTTACGGGGTTCTTTAACCCAAAACAGTTCTTACGGGTTGAAGAGGCTACATATAAAATAGCACTGCGCTGTCAGGCAGAGACAGCTTTCTGGAGCCCAAGGCTTTCATTTTGGCTAATTTGCATACCCACAATGCTTTGCTCAAGAGGCTCTGAACTGCAAATAAACCTCCAGTGATGGCTACCTGGTGGCGCTGGGGCGCGTGGGGCTTAGATCTAATGGCGTATTCTCCTTTCTCTGAACTGCTCTGTACATTTTTGATTCTCTTAATGACCCAGAGGAGACTATCGCCCCTTGGCTGCTTTCTCAGCGGGCTGTACTCGTGACTTATATAGTATAGCATTATAGACTGAGGCAGGGGTCATCATCGCGGGACAATGACCTACAACCAAGTTATGGCTTGTGGGGAAGCAGAGGGCCATGAGTTGGGGAGGGGTCCTTATCCCAAGCGAGAATGACCCCTTCCGAGGTATATAAGGCTATTAGCAGATGGTCGTAGTAGCAATAAATGTTTTGGAGTTTTTGTGGTAAAGTAAAAAATGGTGCTTGTTATGAAATGAATTGTGAAAATGTGATAATGTACGTTTGTTTGTTGTGGAAGTATTTTGTAAAAAGTTCATTATTTGAACTAAAAAATACAATTATTATTATTATTATTGAAAAATGGTGCTTTACAAGTGAGTAAAGTAAATAGACAAACTGAGTAAGTAAATTAAATGTGGCGTCATTTTGTAGTTTATAAACAACATGATTATCTTAATAAGTTGAGCATTGTGAATGAACCTGAACAGGGTTAACAAGAGCATGAATGGGAGCTTATGTCAAAGTAAACAGTTTCTCTGTAAGAAGGTGGAAGCACTTTCCAGTGTTTAAGCTTTCTCTTTTGTGTGTTTAATATTATTTTGCAAAAAAACGGTCCTCCCAGAAAGGAATTGGCCCTCATTACAAGTTAGCCGGTCCGGATATAACGGTACCGGTAAAACCGTACAGGCACCGTTTTCCGGACCGGCTAACTGCAAGTTCTTTGGCTGTGTGGTCTTACACCCGCCAGGTCTGACGAGGCGGATGTGACGCCACCGGCCGCAGACAGACGCAGAAACACCGGCACCATTACCACTTGTTGCCGGTGTTTCCACTTCCCCATTCCCGTGGAGACCTATGGGACTCCACGGGAATGGGGATTTACAAAATGTCGGCTCCGGAATTACCGGATCAGCGGGGCTGTAATGCCCCGTTAATACTGGCCAGTCCGGAGCCGGTAAATCCCTACGGCCCCGGTGGCAGCCTACCGGTTTTACCGGCACGGCTACCTCCGGACTCGTAATGAGGGCCATTGTCTTGTTGAAACAGAATCTTGCCTGGAAATTGCATTGTTGTTTCTTTATCTGGTTCTGAAGACAAAATGTTCAGAATGCAGCCAATACCAGTAGTTATTGACTTAACTATAAACATTCTGATTGGATGAGAGGAGGTTCATAATGGCTTTCTCAAAGGTGGTGTGAGAAACCTGACAGTAGGGATCTTTCATTCAGGAGGCAAGGGAAGGATCATCGCTTTTGGATCCCGACCCTAGGTGTGGCCAAGCGAAGGAGGATCACCTGGGTGTAGGGTCAGGGAGGATTGGGAGGAGAATATCCGAGGGTGAGACATGGTAACCCCCGTTTCCCAATTACACACCAACCCATTCTCCCTCAGCCCTAATGGGGTATTTTCAATCACAACCCATGTCCCCCTCCCCATTACCAACAAGTACTGGGACAAGGAAGAGGTGACTGAGAATAATGAAGATTACCCACAGAAACAACATAGGGATACACAGTGAGGCCTATCCTCTAACAACTTTGAATTGTCCCATTAATAGAGTCAGGCAAGGTCAGGCACTTTTCCCCAACTGAACTGTGGGGTTGCTAGATGGAACCAGGAGGCCAAGAAGCAGAAGGCTGCCAGGAGAAGAGCCCAGAAGGACATGTGGAGAACGGGACGCCTTGACTCTGCCTGTTGTGTGTGAAGGGCTGTAGCATGGCGAGGGAGCCGTGTCTCCAGGGAGCTGGAGCGGGATGGAAGGCAGTCTATCGCCTTGGTTATGCCAGTTCTCATTCCTCTGGGACGTGTGCAGGTCCCAGGGGCACCTGAGGGACAGGTGGTGAGACCCTGACCCAAATCCATTTGAACTGATTTGACCTACTCACCGGCGCTGCACTACTGTTGATGAGTTTCATGAAGAAAGAGAAACTCAGTAGTGTAAGGGTGGCCGGAGCGGGAGCAGGAGCGCTTTAAAAGGAAGAGCCCGGTGAGCAAAAGCAGAAAGAAAGCAGAGAAAAGCAAAAAAAGGTAAAGGCAAAGCGCAGGGGGTGAAATCTGGAAAGCGGCAAGAGAAAGAAAGCGGAATGTCAGACAAAGTGTGCTAGAGGCACGGAAGTAAAGAAAGACAGAGCAAGTGCGTTAGAGGCTCGGAAGTAAAGAAAGACAGAGCAAGTGCGCTAGAGGCTCGGAAGTAAAGAAGGACAGAGCAAGTGCGCTAGAGGCTCGGAAGTAAAGAAGGACAGAGCAAGTGCGCTGGCGACACGAAACCAGCTAAGAGGTGGTACGAGTGACCCAAAAATAAGGTGAGGGGCACAAGCGACCCAAAACAGAGAGAGAGACAGCAAACAGACAATGAGAAGGAAAATGGACAATGACAAGAGGATGAAAATAACCCGCACATGGGAAAAGGAAGCAGGCGATTTAAAGGAAACACATGGGGTGCAAGAGAGCATGGTGGGAAAAAAGAGGTTGCAAGAGAGCACAGTGAAAAGTACAGGGAAGTGTGCAAGAGGTGCTAAAAGGTGGAAAGAATGTGCAAGTGTGCACGACAGGAAAAGAAGGTGTGCAGGAAGCACAGTAAAGTAAAGAAAGGACAGATTGAAAGAGGCACAGAAGAGGAAAAGGTGCCAGAGAATAAGGAGACGGGTTAGAGGTCAGGGTGGTCACGCCTGGGAGGAGCAAAGAACCCGGCATTCTCAAAAGTCTTGATGCTACCCCCATGAAAGAACTGTACAGTGAAAGGTACATCCTGACAAGAGGAACTTTTTGTTTGTGTGAAGCCAGAGTGGCCTGAGCTTGGGGAAGGGAACCCTAAAATTCCCACTAAAGACATTGTTGAACTATGTGAAGAGAAGCCTAGACTTGGGGAAGGGAACGCTGAGAGGCCTAACAGGAACTGTGTCTTTTTATTTGGAACTGGAAGGATTGAAGCTTGAGGAAGGGAACTCTAAGAGACCCAGAGACCTTGTGAACTTTATTGATTTGCTGGAAGAGCCCTACATGGAAGGTTTCAGGGGCAACTCTTCTCAGTTGAGCTATTTTTAACTGGCAGAACTAAACCTATTTGTTTGACTACGTAAACCCAACTGTGGTTTACATTTTCTTTTGAATCACCATTTTATCTTTAAGAAGACCCCCTATCACATTTGGTTTAAGAGTGAGGGCAAGCATAGGTTTGGACACAAACAAACTTTTATTTTGGATTTACGGACATCGACGGCACTTAGAAACATCAGCCCTCTTTCCATTCTGATCGACCCTCCCAGGTAACACTTGGGTCCTTCCTATCCGCTATCTCCCTCTCTACCTGTGGTGTTCCCCAGGGGTCTAACCTCTCGCCCTGGCTTTTCAACCAATACCTGGTAACCCCCGCCTACTGCATTTCCATTTTCTGCTCAAACTTCGAGTGCTACGCTGATGACACCCAACTCATTTTCAGGCTTCCTTCAGCCACCTCCTCACCTTCCCTCAGCTCTGATTGTCTATCTGCCATTCAAACTTGGTGTGCTGCCAACGATCTATGTCTAAATGCCAACAAAACTGAGATCATCCTCATTGGGACACCTTCCCCTTCCTTTCCCCTCACTCTCTGGCCGGCCTCCCTTGGCCCTCCTCCTACCCCCACCTGCGAGGCTAAGAACCTCGGGATGATCTTTGACTCCACACTTTCCTTCTCCTCCCACATCTCGGACATCTCCAAAAAATCAAACTTCTTACTGCACCTCCTCAGAGGTACTCTGCCTTTCCTCTCCTTCCCCCAGAAGCTCATGGTATCTCAAGCTCTGGTTCTCTCTAGCTTGGACTATTGCAACAGCCTCTTTCTAAATCTACCTGCCTCTACTCTCCGCCCTCTGCAACTTATCCAGAACAGGACTGCGAGACTTGTCCTTGGCCTCAAGCCCTGGGATCGTATCTCTCCAGCTCTGAAATCTCTCCATTGGTTTTGAGTGGATGCAAGGATTACATTCAAAACCCTCTGCATTGACCACAAGGCTTTCTGGGGCCTGGGTCCGAAATACCTTCAACTCTCTCTCTGTAAATACCTGCCTTCTCAAGCCCTTCGCTCCTCTACTTCAAATTCCCTCAGGGTCGGTCGTTTTTCAAAGAAACAAGCCGGCGGCAGATCTCTGTCTTCAGCTGGGGCCTCCCTTTGGAACAGCCTCCAGTCCATCCTGAAACTTGAGGAGAACCATCTCCGGTTCCGGAAGCACCTCAGGACCTTTTTCTTCGTTTCTGCCTTTGCTCCCCCTCTCCCCTGCTGATCTGTTTCTCTCTCTCTGCACTGTGCACCTGGCCACCCTCTTTCCTTCGGGCCCAGGTTCCTGCTCACCCTGCCTCCCTCCTGCACTGTCTCTGGGCCACCCCTTGCACTGGGGTCTGTATCTGTACCCATACAGTCCCCAATTTTTCTTCTGCACTTATCAGATACACCCGATCTTACTAATCATGCACTTGCCACTTGTCTGGCTGCACTAGCACTTTCCACTACATTTATTTATTTATTTACTGCACATATCATTTATTCTGTTCTCTCCTCTGTTCCGCACTTTCCACTTCTCCCCTTCCACGCACTTTCCCCCCTCTCCCATGCACCTGTGCGCTCTTATGTCACTGGGCCTAGTAAGATTGTTGTTTTGTTCTCCCCTGTTCCCCTCCCTTTGCCTGGTCGCGCTCTGAAACACCTGTGTATGAACATGATTTGAATAAAATATCATATCCTATCATATCAATATCATAACCCCCTTAGAGTTAGGGCCAGATAGGCATTGCACCAACCCCACAAAGTGTGATGCTAAAGGTTCCAACGGTTACTTTTGAGTCTGTCTCTCTCTTGGTGACATGCCTTTCTCACAGTGGGCAAAAGACAGAGAGCGTGGCATTTTCATGGAGTGCTCTTTGGGTGTGGTAGCATTTCTGTAAACCCTGAACTGTTCATTAGGTTTGCCTTTAAGAAAGAGGCACTCTCTCAGACATGCATGCATTGAAGGGGCGCTCTGCAAAGGGATTCATGACTCCCACCATGTATTTTTTGTGGGTTACTTTTCATAATAGTGTTGCAGCAAACATGTTCACCTTACAATATCTAAAGTAAAAATATTGACTTTTAATTGAAATTGGTCCACCTGCTACAAACGTAGCAAACGCCCTCCACACCCACCGTGAGTATGAGTGCTTTTGTCTTGTAAACTATGAACCTTTACTTTTTCTCTGTGCTTTTTCCCCCAAACAGCAGAGCTGGTGAACATGACCAGGGGGGTCATCTGTATCCCGCAATTGCCCTGCGGGTGTCTCTTACTCCCCACTTCCTACGCAAGCCCGTACTCTACCTTGCTTAACTTTAGTTTGGACTGTACTTTCATATCTATTTATTTTGACATACATCTTTTTCCACTCCGTATTTTGATCTATCACCCCGTTTTTTTTGCTCTACGTTTCCCTCGTTGCTTGCGAAGTGTAGGTAGGACAATGCCTGAAGTGCAGGCCCACCATGCTAGTGTGGTCAGTGTGGGCCGGTTTGAGGAGTTATTTCACTGTGCAGCTTGCACTTATGGCAAATGTTACTGAACAAATATGCACAATTTGCAGCTCATTTAATAAACAAACTGCCACTTGGGTACCACGCAAACAGTCTGCCACAGAAGGAACGAATGGTCATTTGCGACCGTGGGCCACTTTCATTCCCCAGTTTGACCCTGAATGTAGCTCATGAATAGGGTACGAAGCACTACTTACTGTCAGTGAAAGTACGTTACTATACTTTAATTCATTTGTACCTCGCAAACCAAACCGGTCCGGAGGCATACAGACCCAGCGGATGACACCAGAGGGAAGAAGGCAAGCCAAACGATGGGCAACACATAGAGCGAACCTAAAATACCTGACAAAGACAGCTCAATAGAAATGAATTACTTAAAACGGTAAGTCTTCAGTTTCTTCTTAAACCTATCCAGGGTCTTTTCCCTTCTGAGCTCTGGCGGAATAGAGTTCCATAGTTTGGGAGCTGCGGTGTGGAATGCACTCTTATAGGTTAGCGGCATTTTAGCTCTTGGTACCACCAGCAAGTTAGAATTGTCTGATCTAAGATTCTGAACCACAGGCATCTTGATCCTCCGTTCTACTAGATATTGTGAGTGTGAGCCCTCTAGGCATTTGTGGACTAAATCCTGGCTTCCACTGGTAGCCAGTTTAAAGCCCTCCTAGCTTCTGAAATGGGATCATGTTTTTTGAGTCCAACAATAGCCCTAACATCCCCATTCTGGATCACCTGTAGTCTAGCAATTTCGCCCTTATTGACTCCCATCAATAGGCTACTAGAATAGTCCATTTTAGAGCCTAATATTGCTCTGGCAATAGTCTCAGTGCTCTTGATGGAGAGGTATGGGGGTATATGTCTATCTATATTATTGTTTATATCGCGCCACTCGTCCGTAGGCATCAGGGCGCTCACAAAGACATGAAAAATCACTGACCATAAAATAGTAAGCATTACAAAAGGCGTCTCAGTAGCATAGTGGTATTAACTAGAACGTCCCTCCATCAAACAGCATTGCTTTTAATCGTTTTTTAAAAACAGTAATGGAGACTCAGCTCTTAAGATCAAGGGGGAGAGAGTTCCAATGAATTGGTGCCCAGGCATTGACGCTAGCGCCACCAATCTTCTTGAGGGTCCCACACGGCTGATGCAATAGCTGGTTACCATTTGAACGGAGGGTCCTTCTTCCAGGAGCTCTTTTTTTCTGGTTGAACGGTAACAGGGTGCATTACCTGAAAGGCATTTATAGACCAGAACAGCGCCCTTAAATTTAATTAGTTGCTCAACTGGAAGCCAGTGCAGCTTCCTCTTTGCAGATGAAATCTTGGAGTGCCGACCTAGTCTATAGACTGCGCGGACAGCTCCATTCTGAGCTACTTGGAGCTTTTTTATATTGGTCTTGGATGTACCGATCAGGAGGCTGTTACAATAGTCCAACTTTGTGTTTATGATTGCAGCTGCAATCAGGGCTCTGTTAGCCTCTGATAGGTACGGACACATTTTCCAGAGTAGGTGTATGTAGTAGGAACACAATGATTTCAGGTATGAGGTGTGCCTCTGAAATGACAAATGGGAATCAAAAAAGACTCCCAAAGTTTTGACATTTTCAGACACTGTGATGTTGTTGCCATTCCCCATAAAACATTTATACTGACAATCCAGCTGTTTAAATCTTCGTTGGGTGCCTACAGCCAACAGCTCTGTAGTTGCTTCATGTAGGGCCACAGAGTATGCCACCAATCATCTTCGTATGGCTTCAAATACTCTATTGACTCTGTTAACATCATCATAATGCCCTCCAGTCAGCTCAAGAACTATCTGGGTGCCGTCAGCGTAGTTCGCGAACTGAACGCCCAGAGCCACGAGCAGATCACATAGGGGTTTTGAAAAAAACAGTAAACAACAGTGGGGATAAATATGAGCCCCCTGGCACACCACATGTCAACAGGATTTTGATGAAGAGGCATTTCCTTTGACCATTGCGGCCATCCTGGGTCCTAAAAAAGATTTGAAGCAGTTGGCGGCGTGAGGCGTACATTTCAAAACCTCAATGAATCTGTTCACCAATAAAACGTGGTCAATCAAATCAAAGGCCGAGGAGAGGTCCAGCAACAGGAGCAGAGCCGCATTACCTTCTTCAATAACGCCCTCAATATTCGACTGTAGATCTAAGAGAGCTGTCTCAGTCCCATGATTTGTGCGAGAGCCTGATTGTTCAGCGGCCAGGTTGTCATTTTACTCCACAAAAGTCTGGTATTGTGTACAGGCAATCTTGTCAATTATCTCAAATAAAAATGGGACATTAGTGATAGGCCTGTAATTTCCAGGGACAGCTGGATCAAGGTTTTCCTTCTTAATCAGGGGGTTATCCTGGCCTCTTTAATATTTTCAGGTACATATGCCTCAGTAAAAGAGCGATTCACAAAATGAGTAACCCATTGGGCAAGTGTCTCTGCGAAATCCTTGAGCAGTATGGCCGGGAAACTATCCCCTTTACATGAGGTGGGTTTCATGCTTTGTATGATCTCCATCACTTCCTTCTCAGTCACTTCTTTGAACGAGAAGGACACCGAATGACCATTCTCTGTTGCAGTGGGTAGGATCGGAAGAATGTTAACAATGTGAAACATGTTAACCTGATCTCCAATAGCCTGCTGGTGTTTCGCAGTTTTTTAATCGTGAATGGCCTGACACCAGTCGTTATCTTCAAGTATAGTAGTCTTGACTGGTAGCCCTTTTAACTCCTGCAGAACCGTAAATAGTTCCTTCGGTTTAGATTTAGCCTGTTCCACTCTCATATTTAAGTATTTGCTTTGGCGTTATACACTTCTTAAAACACTTTGCAGCTGAGGGAGTGCTTCTAGGCTGGCTGAACTGTCAAAGAGAAGCACTGTTTCCCTTTAGCAGTTCAGTTCAGTTCCCCGGCCTCACATGCTTACTGAGCCATGCAAGGTTGGGGGTGTTTTGCGTCACCTGCCTTGCACAGCTCATTGGAAATGCTGGCTGGGGCACTGCATGTCTGTATGTGCGAGGGGGAGCCCCTGTGCCAGCTCGCACACACGGACAAAGAAGCCTGGAGCGGGGCGTAGCAGCACCCATGCGCAGGCCCCCCCCGAAGATACGTTTATGTTCATTTATTTTTTATTTAAATATATGTATGGATGCATGTATGCTTGTGTTATGAGTGAGTGAGTGTATGGTGATGGGTGCTCATGTGAATGATAGAGTGATTGCTGTGTGAATGTGTGTGTGTGTTTGTTTTGGTCCATTCAGCTGATTTTGGCGAGTGTGGGCGAGTGTGGGGTAGAGTGGCGAAGGAGGGTTGTACAACAAAGACATTTTTAAAATGGCTTTGTGGCACAATCCCTCTACCCACCTGTCAAAATCAGCTCTCCTTCTGAGATGCTGTGGAGCCCAGGGGACGGGGATGGCATTTTTTTACTGGCTATCTATCATAGATGTCCAGTGAAAAATACCATGCTTTCCCCCTTGGCCCCCCAGCGCCTTGCATACACACAATCATGTTGATTATGTTAGGCACTGCGGGTCCCAGGGGAAAGGCATGGTATCTTTTTACTGGACATCTATCATCGATGTCCAGGAAAAAATATCATGCTTGCTCCACGGGCCCCCCCAACACCAATCAAAAACTGTTTGGCTTTTTACCAGTTTTTTTTAAAAGTATGCTCTAAAATGCAACATTTTAACCTATTATTCAAAATATATGAATGAGTGGCAAAACCCCTCAAACCGCCCTTGATTGGCTCGGGCTCCCTCGCTGCGCCTGGTCGCTGTGGCGTATCTGGTAGAAATATTTATGCCCCTCCACTTAAAAAAATTCACCAGCCACCACTGGCCTGGGACTGTGCTTGGAGCAGGGTGGGTGGGAACAATGGGATAGTGGTGGGAGCAGGGTTTGAAGAGCCCAGGGTCTGTGGTGCGGTGGTGGGAGCACATGGACTGGGCTAGGAGTCAGATGAGGGTGTCCCGAGACTGTGATGGGAGCAGGTGGGGGAGCCCAGGGTCTGTGGTGCGGTGGTGAGAGCACATGGACTGGGCTAGGAGTCAGATGAGGGTGTCCCGAGACTGTGATGGGAGCAGGTGGGGGAGCCCAGGGTCTGTGGTGCGGTGGTGGGAGCACATGGACTGGGCTAGGAGTCAGATGAGGGTGTCCCGAGACTGTGATGGGAGCAGGTGGGGGAGCCCAGGGTCTGTGGTGCGGTGGTGAGAGCGCATGGACTGGGCTAGGAGTCAGATGAGGGTGTCCCGAGACTGTGATGGGAGCAGGTGGGGGAGCCCAGGGTCTGTGGTGCGGTGGTGAGAGCACATGGACTGGGCTAGGAGTCAGATGAGGGTGTCCCGAGACTGTGATGGGAGCAGGTGGGGGAGCCCAGGGACTATACTGGGAGTAGGGTGCGCTGACGGCGCGTGATAGTTCATAGCCATTTGGACTTATTGCCCATTTGGCATTTTTGGGTGGGGCTCAGCATGCCCATATTTTGTTTGGGGGGTCCCAGGCATATAAAGTTTGTAGACCACTGTATTAAGGTTTTGTTCCAGATAAACTCCCAGCGTTTGTATCTTCTTTTTTGTGGGAATTTTACAATCTACTTTGCAAAACACAGGGTATTCACTACCTAGTCTGGCAATTCTGGGACTCGTACCAATAATCATAAGTTCAGTTTTATCGTTATTTAGTGCAAGTCCATTCTCCGCCATCCACCATTGGATGAGATCAAATATCTCCTTGATCACATGTGTGCCCTCATCATATTTGCCTGGTAGGCGGATGATAAACTGCATATCATCGGCATAGCCAGTAGGCGGATGATACAGGCATATCATCGGCATAGCTAGTAGGCAGATGATACACTGCATATCATCGGTATAGCTAGTAGGCAGATGATACACTGCATATCATCGGCATAGCCAGTAGGCAGATGATACAGGCATATCATCGGCATAGCCAGTAGGCGGATGATACACTGCATATCATCGGCATAGCCAGTAGGCAGATGATACAGGCATATCATCGGCATAGCCAGTAGGCAGATGATACAGGCATATCATCGGCATAGCTAGTAGGCGGATGATACACTGCATATCATCGGCATAGCTAGTAGGCGGATGATACACTGCATATCATCGGCATAGCTAGTAGGCGGATGATACACTGCATATCATCGGCATAGCTAGTAGGCGGATGATACACTGCATATCATCGGCATAGCCAGTAGGCAGATGATACAGGCATATCATCGGCATAGCCAGTAGGCGGATGATACACTGCATATCATCGGCATAGCCAGTAGGCAGATGATACAGGCATATCATCGGCATAGCCAGTAGGCGGATGATACACTGCATATCATCGGCATAGCTAGTAGGCGGATGATACACTGCATATCATCGGCATAGCTAGTAGGCGGATGATACACTGCATATCATCGGCATAGCCAGTAGGCGGATGATACAGGCATATCATCGGCATAGCCAGTAGGCGGATGATACACTGCATATCATCGGCATAGCAAGTAGGCGGATGATACACTGCATATCATCGGCATAGCCAGTAGGCGGATGATACACTGCATATCATCGGCATAGCTAGTAGGCGGATGATACACGCATATCATCGGCATAGCTAGTAGGCAGATGATACACTGCATATCATCGGCATAGCTAGTAGGCGGATGATACACTGCATATCATCGGCATAGCAAGTAAGCAGATGATACACTGCATATCATCGGCATAGCTAGTAGGCGGATGATACACTGCATATCATCGGCATAGCAAGTAGGCAGATGATACACTGCATATCATCGGCATAGCTAGTAGGCGGATGATACACGCATATCATCGGCATAGCTAGTAGGCAGATGATACACTGCATATCATCGGCATAGCCAGTAAGCGGATGATACACTGCATATCATCGGCATAGCTAGTAGGCAGATGATACAGGCATATCATCGGCATAGCCAGTAGGCGGATGATACACTGCATATCATCGGCATAGCTAGTAGGCGGATGATACACTGCATATCATCGGCATAGCTAGTAGGCGGATGATACACTGCATATCATCGGCATAGCTAGTAGGCGGATGATACACTGCATATCATCGGCATAGCCAGTAGGCAGATGATACAGGCATATCATCGGCATAGCCAGTAGGCGGATGATACACTGCATATCATCGGCATAGCCAGTAGGCGGATGATACACTGCATATCATCGGCATAGCTAGTAGGCGGATGATACACGCATATCATCGGCATAGCTAGTAGGCAGATGATACACTGCATATCATCGGCATAGCCAGTAGGCGGATGATACACTGCATATCATCGGCATAGCAAGTAGGCAGATGATACACTGCATATCATCGGCATAGCTAGTAGGCGGATGATACACTGCATATCATCGGCATAGCAAGTAGGCAGATGATACACTGCATATCATCGGCATAGCTAGTAGGCGGATGATACACGCATATCATCGGCATAGCTAGTAGGCAGATGATACACTGCATATCATCGGCATAGCCAGTAGGCGGATGATACACTGCATATCATCGGCATAGCTAGCAGGCAGATGATACAGGCATATCATCGGCATAGCCAGTAGGCGGATGATACACTGCATATCATCGGCATAGCCAGTAGGCGGATGATACACTGCATATCATCGGCATAGCAAGTAGGCAGATGATACACTGCATATCATCGGCATAGCTAGTAGGCGGATGATACACGCATATCATCGGCATAGCTAGTAGGCAGATGATACACTGCATATCATCGGCATAGCCAGTAGGCGGATGATACACTGCATATCATCGGCATAGCAAGTAGGCGGATGATACACTGCATATCATCGGCATAGCTAGTAGGCGGATGATACACTGCATATCATCGGCATAGCCAGTAGGCGGATGATACACTGCATATCATCGGCATAGCAAGTAGGCAGATGATACACTGCATATCATCGGCATAGCCAGTAGGCGGATGATACACGCATATCATCGGCATAGCTAGTAGGCAGATGATACACGCATATCATCGGCATAGCTAGTAGGCAGATGATACATGCATATCATCGGCATAGCTAGTAGGCAGATGATACACGCATATCATCGGCATAGCTAGTAGGCGGATGATACACGCATATCATCGGCATAGCTAGTAGGCAGATGATACACGCATATCATCGGCATAGCTAGTAGGCGGATGATACACGCATATCATCGGCATAGCTAGTAGGCAGATGATACACGCATATCATCGGCATAGCTAGTAGGCGGATGATACACTGCATATCATCGGCATAGCAAGTAGGCAGATGATACACTGCATATCATCGGCATAGCTAGTAGGCGGATGATACACGCATATCATCGGCATAGCTAGTAGGCAGATGATACACTGCATATCATCGGCATAGCCAGTAGGCGGATGATACACTGCATATCATCGGCATAGCTAGTAGACGGATGATACAGGCATATCATCGGCATAGCCAGTAGGCGGATGATACACTGCATATCATCGGCATAGCTAGTAGGCGGATGATACACTGCATATCATCGGCATAGCTAGTAGGCGGATGATACACTGCATATCATCGGCATAGCTAGTAGGCGGATGATACACTGCATATCATCGGCATAGCCAGTAGGCGGATGATACAGGCATATCATCGGCATAGCCAGTAGGCGGATGATACACTGCATATCATCGGCATAGCCAGTAGGCGGATGATACACGCATATCATCGGCATAGCTAGTAGGCAGATGATACACTGCATATCATCGGCATAGCCAGTAGGCGGATGATACACTGCATATCATCGGCATAGCAAGTAGGCAGATGATACACTGCATATCATCGGCATAGCCAGTAGGCGGATGATACACTGCATATCATCGGCATAGCAAGTAGGCAGATGATACACTGCATATCATCGGCATAGCTAGTAGGCGGATGATACACTGCATATCATCGGCATAGCAAGTAGGCAGATGATACACTGCATATCATCGGCATAGCTAGTAGGCGGATGATACACGCATATCATCGGCATAGCTAGTAGGCAGATGATACAGGCATATCATCGGCATAGCCAGTAGGCGGATGATACACTGCATATCATCGGCATAGCCAGTAGGCGGATGATACACTGCATATCATCGGCATAGCTAGTAGGCGGATGATACACGCATATCATCGGCATAGCTAGTAGGCAGATGATACACTGCATATCATCGGCATAGCCAGTAGGCGGATGATACACTGCATATCATCGGCATAGCAAGTAGGCAGATGATACACTGCATATCATCGGCATAGCCAGTAGGCGGATGATACACTGCATATCATCGGCATAGCCAGTAGGCGGATGATACACTGCATATCATCGGCATAGCAAGTAGGCAGATGATACACTGCATATCATCGGCATAGCCAGTAGGCGGATGATACACGCATATCATCGGCATAGCCAGTAGGCAGATGATACACGCATATCATCGGCATAGCTAGTAGGCAGATGATACACGCATATCATCGGCATAGCTAGTAGGCAGATGATACACGCATATCATCGGCATAGCTAGTAGGCGGATGATACACGCATATCATCGGCATAGCTAGTAGGCAGATGATACACGCATATCATCGGCATAGCTAGTAGGCGGATGATACACGCATATCATCGGCATAGCTAGTAGGCAGATGATACACGCATATCATCGGCATAGCTAGTAGGCGGATGATACACTCATATCATCGGCATAGCTAGTAGGCGGATGATACACGCATATCATCGGCATAGCTAGTAGGCGGATGATACACTGCATATCATCGGCATAGCTAGTAGGCGGATGATACACTGCATATCATCGGCATAGCAAGTAGGCAGATGATACACGCATATCATCGGCATAGCTAGTAGGCGGATGATACACTGCATATCATCGGCATAGCTAGTAGGCGGATGATACACTGCATATCATCGGCATAGCTAGTAGGCAGATGATACAGGCATATCATCGGCATAGCTAGTAGGCGGATGATACACTGCATATCATCGGCATAGCCAGTAGGCGGATGATACACGCATATCATCGGCAGAGCTAGTAGGCAGATGATACAGGCATATCATCGGCATAGCCAGTAGGCGGATGATACACGCATATCATCGGCATAGCCAGTAGGCGGATGATACACGCATATCATCGGCATAGCTAGTAGGCAGATGATACACGCATATCATCGGCATAGCTAGTAGGCGGATGATACACGCATATCATCGGCATAGCTTGTAGGCAGATGATACACGCATATCATCGGCATAGCTAGTAGGCGGATGATACACTGAATATCATCGGTATAGCTAGTAGGCGGATGATACACTGCATATCATCGGCATAGCTAGTAGGCGGATGATACACTGCATATCATCGGCATAGCAAGTAGGCAGATGATACACGCATATCATCGGCATAGCTAGTAGGCGGATGATACACTGCATATCATCGGCATAGCTAGTAGGCGGATGATACACTGCATATCATCGGCATAGCTAGTAGGCAGATGATACAGGCATATCATCGGCATAGCTAGTAGGCGGATGATACACTGCATATCATCGGCATAGCCAGTAGGCGGATGATACAGGCATATCATCGGCATAGCTAGTAGGCGGATGATACACTGCATATCATCGGCATAGCCAGTAGGCGGATGATACACTGCATATCATCGGCATAGCAAGTAGGCGGATGATACACGCATATCATCGGCATAGCCAGTAGGCGGATGATACACTGCATATCATCGGCATAGCTAGTAGGCGGATGATACACTGCATATCATCGGCATAGCTAGTAGGCGGATGATACAGGCATATCATCGGCATAGCTAGTAGGCGGATGATACACTGCATATCATCGGCATAGCTAGTAGGCGGATGATACACTGCATATTATCGGCATAGCTAGTAGGCAGATGATACACGCATATCATCGGCATAGCTAGTAGGCGGATGATACACTGCATATCATCGGCATAGCTAGTAGGCGGATGTTACACTGCATATCGTCGGCATAGCTAGTAGGCAGATGATACACTGCATATCGTCGGCATAGCTAGTAGGCAGATGATACACGCATATCATCGGCATAGCTAGTAGGCGGCATAGCCAGTAGGCGGATGATACACTGCATATCATCGGCATAGCCAGTAGGCGGATGATACACTGCATATCATCGGCATAGCCAGTAGGCGGATGATACACGCATATCATCGGCATAGCCAGTAGGCAGATGATACACGCATATCATCGGCATAGCTAGTAGGCAGATGATACACGCATATCATCGGCATAGCTAGTAGGCAGATGATACACGCATATCATCGGCATAGCTAGTAGGCGGATGATACACGCATATCATCGGCATAGCTAGTAGGCAGATGATACACGCATATCATCGGCATAGCTAGTAGGCGGATGATACACGCATATCATCGGCATAGCTAGTAGGCAGATGATACACGCATATCATCGGCATAGCTAGTAGGCGGATGATACACTCATATCATCGGCATAGCTAGTAGGCGGATGATACACGCATATCATCGGCATAGCTAGTAGGCGGATGATACACTGCATATCATCGGCATAGCTAGTAGGCGGATGATACACTGCATATCATCGGCATAGCAAGTAGGCAGATGATACACGCATATCATCGGCATAGCTAGTAGGCGGATGATACACTGCATATCATCGGCATAGCTAGTAGGCGGATGATACACTGCATATCATCGGCATAGCTAGTAGGCAGATGATACAGGCATATCATCGGCATAGCTAGTAGGCGGATGATACACTGCATATCATCGGCATAGCCAGTAGGCGGATGATACACGCATATCATCGGCAGAGCTAGTAGGCAGATGATACAGGCATATCATCGGCATAGCCAGTAGGCGGATGATACACGCATATCATCGGCATAGCCAGTAGGCGGATGATACACGCATATCATCGGCATAGCTAGTAGGCAGATGATACACGCATATCATCGGCATAGCTAGTAGGCGGATGATACACGCATATCATCGGCATAGCTTGTAGGCAGATGATACACGCATATCATCGGCATAGCTAGTAGGCGGATGATACACTGAATATCATCGGTATAGCTAGTAGGCGGATGATATACTGCATATCATCGGCATAGCTAGTAGGCGGATGATACACTGCATATCATCGGCATAGCAAGTAGGCAGATGATACACGCATATCATCGGCATAGCTAGTAGGCGGATGATACACTGCATATCATCGGCATAGCTAGTAGGCGGATGATGCACTGCATATCATCGGCATAGCTAGTAGGCAGATGATACAGGCATATCATCGGCATAGCTAGTAGGCGGATGATACACTGCATATCATCGGCATAGCCAGTAGGCGGATGATACAGGCATATCATCGGCATAGCTAGTAGGCGGATGATACACTGCATATCATCGGCATAGCCAGTAGGCGGATGATACACTGCATATCATCGGCATAGCAAGTAGGCGGATGATACACGCATATCATCGGCATAGCCAGTAGGCGGATGATACACTGCATATCATCGGCATAGCTAGTAGGCGGATGATACACTGCATATCATCGGCATAGCTAGTAGGCGGATGATACAGGCATATCATCGGCATAGCTAGTAGGCGGATGATACACTGCATATCATCGGCATAGCTAGTAGGCGGATGATACACTGCATATTATCGGCATAGCTAGTAGGCAGATGATACACGCATATCATCGGCATAGCTAGTAGGCGGATGATACACTGCATATCATCGGCATAGCTAGTAGGCGGATGTTACACTGCATATCGTCGGCATAGTTAGTAGGCAGATGATACACTGCATATCGTCGGCATAGCTAGTAGGCAGATGATACACGCATATCATCGGCATAGCTAGTAGGCGGCATAGCCAGTAGGCGGATGATACACTGCATATCATCGGCATAGCCAGTAGGCAGATGATACAGGCATATCATCGGCATAGCTAGTAGGCGGATGATACACTGCATATCATCGGCATAGCTAGTAGGCGGATGATACACTGCATATCATCGGCATAGCTAGTAGGCAGATGATACACGCATATCATCGGCATAGCTAGTAGGCAGATGATACACTGCATATCATCGGCATAGCTAGTAGGCGGATGTTACACTGCATATCGTCGGCATAGCTAGTAGGCAGATGATACACTGCATATCGTCGGCATAGCTAGTAGGCAGATGATACACGCATATCATCGGCATAGCTAGTAGGCAGATGATACACGCATATCATCGGCATAGCTAGTAGGCGGATGATACACTTCATATCATCGGCATAGCTAGTAGGCGGATGATACACGCATATCATCGGCATAGCTAGTAGGTGGATGATACACTGCATATCATCGGCATAGCTAGTAGGCGGATGATACACGCATATCATCGGCATAGCTAGTAGGCGGATGATACACTGCATATCATCGGCATAGCTAGTAGGCGGATGATACACTGGATATCATCAGCATAGCTAGTAGGCGGATGATACACTGCATATCATCGGCATAGCTAGTAGGCGGATGATACACTGGATATCATCGGCATAGCTAGTAGGCGGATTATACACTGCATATCATCGGCATAGCTAGTAGGCAGATGATACACTGCATATCATCGGCATAGCTAGTAGGCGGATGATACACTGCATATCATCGGCATAGCTAGAAGGCGGATGATACACGCATATCATCGGCATAGCTAGTAGGCGGATGATACACTGCATATCATCGGCATAGCTAGTAGGCGGATGATACACGCATATCATCGGCATAGCTAGTAGGCGGATGATACACTGGATATCATCGGCATAGCTAGTAGGCGGATGATACACTGCATATCATCGGCATAGCTAGTAGGCGGCATAGCTAGTAGGCGGATGATACACTGCATATCATCGGCATAGCTAGTAGGCGGCATAGCTAGTAGGCGGATGATACACTGCATATCATCGGCATAGCTAGTAGGCGGATGATACACTGGATATCATCGGCATAGCTAGTAGGCGGATGATACACGCATATCATCGGCATAGCTAGTAGGCGGATGATACACTGGATATCATCGGCATAGCTAGTAGGCGGATGATACACTGCATATCATCGGCATAGCTAGTAGGCGGCATAGCTAGTAGGCGGATGATACACTGCATATCATCGGCATAGCTAGTAGGCGGCATAGCTAGTAGGCGGATGATACACTGCATATCATCGGCATAGCTATTCAGGTCTTTAGCCTCCATCACCGCCCTTTTATATTTCGCAGCATTACTATATGAACTTGCACTGATTGGGGCTGATTCCGTACATAGAAGCGTTTCCTTTCCCACTGTCTAAGGGTCCTCAGCTCAGGAGAGAGCCATGTGTTACTTTGTGTCAGGTGCCGTCAGTTTAGTTCTAAGTGGGGCTAGTGCCTTCCTGGCATGCATTTGCCATTGCCCTTTGATAGGAGCTGGCCACGTGCTCAGCAGTATTGGGCATTCTGGGAAGATGACTTATTTGGGGGTAACATCCATTGCTGCATATTTTCTGGCTTCCCCTTCCTAGTATTTCCTGAAGTGGTCCATGTTTTAGCCTCTGCTAATGGCTTTATTTCATTGAGACAGAGCATGTTAACATGAATGAAGAAGTGGTCAGACCGAGGGCACGCTGCGATCTTCGGTTTACTTAGTAAGATGTTGGATGTCGCAATCCAGTCCGTTATGTTGCCTTTTATATGTATGGCTTCTTCGACACACTGCCAGAGGCCCATATTGGCCAACATATTCTCCACTTCTACGGCCCGTGTATCATTTGTATGGTCTTTTCACAAATTTCACCCTCCCATCAACATGACTAGAGGACTGTTTATACAGTGGCAAAATCAGGCTTCCCTAATTGGGTGATTAAGTCCTTCATGAAAGTAGGGGGCCTGTATATTAACCGGATATTAAATGTTGTAGCTTCCAGCCGCACCGATATCAGGAGGGTATCACACCCCTCTATGCTACTCATATTTGTTCCCCAAATATCCAACTGCGCTTTATGAATAAAGGCTACTCCGCCCCCAGTTTGGCCCGGTCTGTTTCTATACCGCATAGTGTAGTTAATAGGCGTGGCCAAAATCATGGAGGGGCTGGCTGCATCATGAAACCACGTGTCTGTAATTGCACAGATGTCCACATTGTGCTCAATCATGTAGTCAGCCACTTCTGTGGCATGTTTAGTGTTGAGCAAAAGCATGTTCAGTTGTTGATGTTTGGCTATATTTTTAAATGCACCTGGGTTGTAGGTCCCTGAATTGTTGGCTTTGACCCCCGCATGAAATAGGGCATAGTTGCCATGTACTAAGGCAAAAAGATAAAAGCTACAAGCGATCTTGCAACAAAACAGAGAGTAACCCATGCCGGCAGAGCAGCAGCACACAGCAGCACGGAGCGGCACGGACCGGCAAGGACCGGCTTGAGTCTGTCGCGCTGGCGCTGTCGCGCCTGATGGCCAATGAAATGGCTAGAAAACTACACGTCTGCTGGGAGTTGTAGTTCAGCAGGCAAAGGAAGCCTGAATAGGAGAGTGCTTAACAGCACACAAAAGTTTCCTTCGTTTCCTGGCAATAGGTAGCTCGATGCAATATGAACATAATAATTACTCAAAATATACTTAAATCGTAACAGCCTACTTAGGCAAAGTAAATTATAAAAATAAGCGGCTCAATTTTCGTCCCATAAAATCAGTTCTAAACTGCCCCCTAGTCTAAAACACAGGCACCCATTAAGGTCTAGCAAGAAGTCTTAATTAAGGGATTTCTCCCTCTCGCCTCCTTATGGGCCTCCCAGCACGCTCCTTGCCACCCAGCCTTGGATGTCTTCCCTTTTCTCCCTCTCCTGCTCGTCGCACTATCCTCTGCTTCTGGCACTCTGCCTGCAAGCGTGGAGTCATGTCTGCCCCCTCTCTGTCATGGGCTTGCCCCCTCTAATCTATCTATCCCCTTTCATCTCTTTCTACTCCCCCTTCTCTCTTCTTTCTTTCTGTCCCCATAACTCCACGTGCCTCCTCAGGTTTCCACGCCTTCGCACTGCTTGCTCCTAAACACTCGAGCTCCCCTTACTACCCGTGCTTCCCTTCCTGCCACATCGTTCTTACTCCCTGAAAGACCACCTTGTTTGGCTCCTTCGACACTTAACACATTTATATCATTACATTGTACAGTATTACTGACTCTGCAGAACATTTGGTGAAAGCGCTCTGTCAATAAATGCAAAATACCCATAAGACCGGGGAGGGCACCACCGTCAAGCATGAAAGTGGAATTCCAGGCACTAATGACCGATAGCGGCCGAGATTCCCCGCCACCCCCTCATTGGAGTTTCTCACCTGCTCCCTCAAGCAGCAGTGTCTTGGGTTTCCACACAATCCACACCCTGTCCTCTGTACGCCTGCTCCCAGCATGCATGCCCTCCCCGTGCTGCCAAGAAGGGGCACCCTCTCCCCCTTCTGCCAGTAATGGCTGGCATAAAGATAGTGAGCTAAAGACTCTGGGTAAAGCTCTTGTAACCAGGACTCATGTCTGGCAGAGAAACTCCCTGGACCCCCCTTGTTATTTGCATATTTTAAGTAACTTTAGGTCTCACCCTAAGTTACTTGGGGAATCCAGACGTGGACCCCTTGCTCACTATTCTTAGAGAGGCACAGCTCCACCCTACTGATGAGGTCCAACTACACCAAACACGTGTCTGGGGTTTCTGTTGGTACTCTTGTTCAGAGGAGAATTGCCTAGCATTTCGGTGCTGGACTGCCCCTGGGCAGGAGAAATACTGATATGTTTGGGATATTTATCCTCTTTGAAAGGTAGTGAACTAAAGACTCTAGGTAAGGCTCTCGTAACCTGGATTAATGTCTGGCAGAGAGACTCCCAAGACCCCCTTGTTATTGGCATTACGCTCTGACAGAGGTGATAGGGCTTAAATAACACCTAGTGCCTTCCTTAGAATCGAGACTTTAGCAACTAGTGTAGGCAGTCGAGAGCAATGGTTGGGAAAGAGAATTCTCTGCACTTGTGGGGCCTCACGTCCTGCATTCTCTGCACATTGTGGGTATCTTGGGCCCAACAGGAAATATTGGAGAAACTGTTTGAAAAGTCCCAACCACTGAGATGGATGCATGCTCAGAAAATGAGAAGTCAAAGCCAGAGAGATATGTGCAAACAAGATGTTGTGTCTTTTCCTCTCTTACGGGGTTCATTTTTCCACTCCCCATCCTTTCTCCCTGTACTTACACAGTGATGTGGTCCTGCTTGGGAAACACTGTATCACAGCGTGCAATCATCCACCTCACTCGAGACAGGCAGCCAACACAGCAATGAAAGGAGAAGAAGCAGCAGGACATACCTGAGCAGATGACCCCGGCATCTTCGGCATGGCCACAGTCATTCACGGTCCAGCCAGGGTTCACGCAGCCCCACAGCAGAGCTTCCGTTCCAGCACAGTTCACATCATCCAGAAGAATGCTGCCGGTGCCCTGGCCAAAATATGCTTCCTCTGTGAAGTAAATAGCAGTGCCACACTCCAGCTGCCGGCACACCACCTGTGCATCTGCCATACTCCAGTAGTCATCGCACACTGTCCCCCAAATCCCGCCGTACAGAACTTCCACTCGGCCGGCGCAGCGGTGCGTTCCGTTCACAAGGCGCAGGTCCAGGTCCTCTGCAGAGACACAAGAAGATGCTTCAGGGAGGGAGGGAGAGAGGGAAGGAAGTCAGAGGTGCTCAGCCTGGGACCGGTGCTCAGCTTGGGACTGGATCTAGCCCCCAACCCCGACTCCCCCATTGGTGCAGACTGCAGGGAATAGAATGTCTCAGAGGCACGCATGTAGAGTGGAAGCAGAATGGAGCCCCATTTACTACTAAATACGGGGCCCTATTCATGGAACATTTGCACGGTTCAAAGTGACTTTGCACTGCTGAAAATGTCAGAATATAATAATAATATGAATTATGTTAGCCCTAAGCTAATCCCTTTTTCCGATTAAAACTCTGTTCTCTTAGTAATGTTAAAAAAGGTATCACATTTGTCAGTCTCGGCGAGGAAATAAATATGGAAATGTGTTTGTGGCTTTTTCTGTCAGTCATTACAAGAAAAGACTGGGTCAGTGTAAAGTGCATGTTTTAGCCGCCTGGCCTTCACTGATAAACTTATGTTAAATAACATTAAAGGCAGGTCCTCCCATTCCGCGAAGTAAGAAAAGCTGTTTCAATATGGTTTATTTCTCTTAGCTTAATGCTATGTAAAGACTGACTGCACTAAGCAGAGAATCGTTACACACTGAGTCATAGGGTCTCATTACGACCATGCCGGTCTGGTAACAATGGTGCCGTAAGCCTACCGGCACCGTTGTTACCGGACCGGCATAGTACGACTCTGAGGACGCTAGCCGTCCCGCCTGCCATGGTCAGACTAGGCATGCGGAACGGTGCCCACCCGCAGAGTTTCTCAGAAGCACCGGCACCAGTATTAACGGTGCCGGTGCTTTCATGGTCCCCATTCCCACTGAGTCCTATGGGACTCAATGGGAATGGGGATTAACATTTACTGGCGCATGACTTCCTGGCCACCGGGGCTGTAATCCCCCAGTGTTTCCGGCAAGCCAGGCACCGGTAAATATTGCAAGTCAGGCGGAAACCCGCTGGTAGCACCGGCAGGGTTACCGCTGGACTTGTAATGAGGCCCATAGTGTTCAGCCCTTCCATTTATGTTAAAAGCATGAAAGGTATCTTTTAGAGTTTGTGCAAATAGGGTGACCATTGTTGGAACGAAGGGCAGGCAGGTTCTGTGTTTAAGGACCTTAAATACAAGTCACTGTCCGTGAACTGGGGGATAAAGCATGTGATTCAGCCATAAAGCAAAGTAAAGACTCTTCACAAAGCAACAACATCTGTCGAATATATAATTTGGCCTGCCCTCTTGGGATTAGGTGTATTATTGTGTATGTAGTTTGAACAGATTGGTGTTATTATCTTTTGCAAATGAATAACAAATGACCCATGTTGATGCAGGCTCCGTTTTGTATAAAAGGCAGCCTGCTGAACCATTCAGGCACTTCACTTCTGCACTCGCCATAAATTGGTAGTGGTTTGAACTGAGGTCTGCTTGAGTGTTTTACATTTTTATGGATATTGTATATTAAAAATGTGACCTGCAATCTTTAAACCCTGTCTAAGATGCTCTATTTTGTTTGAGTTATAGTGCTTAGAAGTCTCAAAAAGTGACTTTGCACTGTCGACACAAACCATGATTCATGGCACTGTACAAAGTGTATTTTTGAAATGCCAAGTCAGTACAAGTTGTCATTTTTGCAGTACAAAATGACTTTGGAGTGCAACAATACACTTTGCACAAATCCATGAGTCAGGGTTTGTGTCGGCAGTGCAAAGTCACTTTTCAGCAGTGCAAAGTCCATGAATCGGCCCTGTGTGTGGAGCAGCAGCCAGGCAGGTTGGAAAGTGACTTCAGAGCTCACGAGGGGCAGTCAGCTGTACATATGCAACAGGCAGTTGGGTGGAATGACTGACAACATGGAGACTGTGGGGCAGAGCATATGCCAGCCGCCTATGGTTTTGCCAACCCTTGGTTCACCCCCTCTAGCGCGGGAATTATGGAGGGAGCTTTTTGAGACCCGCATGGAGGCCCAAGACAAAGGAGCATTTCGACCCTCAAAGAAATTGGCAATGTTAAAGAACCGTTGGGCACCAGAAGGTGCGCGGTTACTGAAATATTTGCCTCCAGGATTGGATGAAGCACAGGTAGATGGGTGTAGACGCCCCAATTGGAAACCCAGCTCAAAGTTGCTGGAGGGATGGTTCCAATTCTATTCAAGGAAACAGAATAGCAGTAAGAGCCTCGAGGATTGCATAGCGGACATGAGATGTGCAGGAAGATAAAAGAGTGCCTATGGCCAGGCAGGAACCCAGGCTCAGAAGCCAGGACTAAGTGCTTGCAACATTGACAAGTCTAAAATCAACCTGAAGGGACTGAAAACTGGAGCAGGGATGCCAGTGTCCAGGCCTCCGATGAGAGAAGAGCACAGGGCCATAGGTCCTAGGGACAGAATGCCAGCACAGGGGAACATGGCATGTCGCCCACGTGGGATTTAAGGGCCTCTTGCAATACATGCATTGTGCAAAAGAAAGGGGCACTGTCCAGGCCTCCGAAGAGAGAAGAGAACAGGGCCATGGGTGCTAGGGACAGAATGCCAGCACAGGGGAACATGGCATGTCGCCCACGTGGGAATGAAGGGCCTCTTGCAATACATGCATTATGCAAAAGAAAGGGGCACTGTCCAGGCCTCCGAAGAGAGAAGAGCACAGGGCCATGGGTCCTAGGGACAGAAATGCCAGGACAGGGGAACATGGCATGTCGCCCACGTGGGAATGAAGGGCCTCTTGCTGCCCGGCAACACATGCAATATGTGCCTTGTGTAAAAGAAAGGGGCGCTTTTGCAGAGACATGCCAGAGAAGGGAAGCAGCTAGTGTGGATAGAACACCTGATAACATGTATGATAAGGAACACGTGGATGCGGTGTTAAGTGTGAAGGCTGGAGAGAAGGGTGTAATGTGTCTCCAGGCATCGTGTGATGGCGGATTCGGGCTCCAAGTTGACTTTTCTCACTAGGCCCTCTTTTCAGAGACTGAGGCCAAATGTACATGTGTGTGTACACCTGCTATTACACCCAGTGCACATACAGGAGGTCGGGTTTCCATTGAGGGCTACATTGTGGCAAATTCTTTCAATCAGGGCAGGGCGCCCACATGAACAGTGTATTGGGCGGAGGAAGGGGTGTCAATTATAGGATGGCAGTGGCAGGGGATACTTAAGATGACACTGAGCATATGGCCCTTTGGGGATCGTGCATGCAATGTGTGGAGATGCGGAATAACTCTCACACCAAATAATCGAACCAACTCAGGAAGATGACAAGGCGCTTGTTTAATTTGTTTTTATATTTCTAGGACTGTCTGAATTGCATTAAAAAAATTGTGAAAGATTTCTTTCTTTTTGAAGTTGGAAATCAAAACACAAATAAAATGTTAACATTTTTTTAAAAAGGTGCTGTTTTATTAACAATTATACAAAACAGGGAGTTACAATGGACATCAACACACGTTCGCTCGAGCTCTCGTACATAAAAACATCCTTATATTTATTTATTTATTTATGTGCAATACATACGTCAGACGTGACATCATACTACATGGCAAATAATAGAAAACCTATCAAAGGCTGTGATAGGCTTAAGGGGAACATCTAAGTGTAAATTGCATACGAACTAGGATTGGGATTGGTTGCCTACTGTCAGGTAGATAACTTATGCCTACCTCTAAAAACATGGCATCTTCAACACTATTCTGTACACAGTTCATCATTGGTCTTCAAACTATAAGACCCTTCCTTATACAGCCCTCTATAATTGGTTAGCACGCTCATGCCCTGTCTGGAACATTTGGTTCACTTAGCAGCACGTAAACTCAGACCCAGGTGCCAGGAGGTGGACTTGACTCTACCTCTCCACCCAATTAGCCCAACGTCTCGCATCACCCAGGCCTGATGACATGAAGATTGAACTTGGCCTTGCAAAGTATTCTTGTCTCTGGGAATATATGGGAGTACAGGCTTTCACTATCGTTGTTCTAGGACTCCACGCTCAACTCTATTTCCATACTTGGCTCACGTGACAGGAGACCACGATTTGGTCCATTTTGCAGCATTTAAATGTCTTAAATGAATAAAAGTTGGCACGCTTGGCGTTATTTCTTTGCACCTTAACAAGGGATGATTCAGCTTCACACGTTCACTGCCTTCAAGAATAGATAGCTGACCTTGGCTGCTTCAGCTTTGATACCAGGCCTGACAACCTTGCCATTTGTTTCCACGTTCTCAGTTTATTCTTGCTGTGACACATTTCTCACCATTTCTCTCCATGGGTCTTGGCTTACTAAATTCACGACACTGATGCCCAGTTTCTATACAATGGCGGCTTTGCCTGCAGTCTATTCACTACATATAGCCAGCTTCTAAGATTACTTAATCTACTTGCGTTACAGCATCTGAACAGTTATTGAATGGCTTACATTTTCTGCAGTGCTTTCCACACGTGCAATCTTCTTTTCGCATATGAAAGTTTACTTGATTCTTAACTTCGACATCAGTTTCTATACGGTGCATGTATTCTCTTCGGCCAGTATCCTCGGGGCGTCACGCTCGTCTTTTGTGACGTCACCAGCTCCTCTTTTTGCTCCTTTTCATATTCCTTCAGGGAGTTCCTCCCTCAGGTGATCTTCACTTCAGGGGATACATTTGATATGGTTTTCTCAGTGGATACCTTCTTTCGAATACTCGCCGTGGTATGGTCACAAAAGCGGTTGTTAAGCATAGCCAAATCTCAGGCTTCCAACAAATAGGAGGAAGTGGATGGGATTTCCTGCAGAGGCATGTAACTGCTCCTCTACAACACTACATATGGGTCAACAAGTCACTGCTTCTCCCCTTTAGCCCCCTGGTCCTCATTGCTCTGCCACTTCCCTCCCTTCAGCCCCAATTGTCATCATTGCTCTGCCACTTCTCCCGCTTTAGCCCCACGTGTCATCATTGCTTTGCCACTTCTCCCGCTTTAGCCCCACTTGTAATCTTTGCTCTCGTACTTCTCCCCTTTTAGCCCTACTTGTCATCATTGCTCTGCCACTTCAATCCCTTTAGCCCCACTTCTCATCATTGCTCTGCCACTTCTCCCCCTTTAGTCCCACTTATCATCATTGCTCTGCCACTTCTCCCCCTTTACTCGACTTGTAATCTTTGCTCTCTCACTTCTCTCACTTTTGCCCCACTTGTCAACATTGCTCTGCCACTTCTCCCGCTTTAGCCCTACTTGTCATCATTGCTCTGCCACTTCAATCCCTTTAGCCCCACTTCTCATCATTGCTCTGCCACTTCTCCCCCTTTAGTCCCACTTATCATCATTGCTCTGCCACTTCTCCCCCTTTACTCGACTTGTAATCTTTGCTCTCTCACTTCTCTCACTTTTGCCCCACTTGTCAACATTGCTCTGCCACTTCTCCCGCTTTAGCCCTACTTGTCATCATTGCTCTGCCACTTCAATCCCTTTAGCCCCACTTCTCATCATTGCTCTGCCACTTCTCCCCCTTTAGTCCCACTTATCATCATTGCTCTGCCACTTCTCCCCCTTTACTCGACTTGTAATCTTTGCTCTCTCACTTCTCTCACTTTTGCCCCACTTGTCAACATTGCTCTGCCACTTCTCCCGCTTTAGCCCTACTTGTCATCATTGCTCTGCCACTTCAATCCCTTTAGCCCCACTTCTCATCATTGCTCTGCCACTTCTCCCCCTTTAGTCCCACTTATCATCATTGCTCTGCCACTTCTCCCCCTTTACTCGACTTGTAATCTTTGCTCTCTCACTTCTCTCACTTTTGCCCCACTTGTCAACATTGCTCTGCCACTTCTCCCCCTTCAGCCCCAATTGTCATCATTGCTCTGCCACTTCTCCCCCTTTAGCCCCACTTGTCATCATTGCTCTTCCACTTCTTCCCCTTTACTCCACTTGTAATCTTTGCTCCCCTTTTAGCCCCACTTCTCATCATTACTCTGCTACTTGTTCCCCTTTACCCCACTTGTAATCTTTGCTCCCCTTTTAGCCCTACTTGTCAACATTGCTTTGCCACTTCTACCCCTTCAGCCCCAATTGTCATCATTTCTCTGCCACTTCTCCCCCTTTAGCCCCACTTATAATCTTTTCTCTCTCACTTCTCCCTTTTTAGCCCCACTTGTCATCATTGTTCTGCCACTTTAACCCTTTTAGCCCCACTTCTCATCATTGTTCTGCCACTTCTCCCCCTTTAGCCGCACTTCTCATCATTGCTCTGTCACTTCTACCCTTTAGCCCCACTTGTCATCATTGCTCTGCCACTTCTCCCCCTTTAGCCCCACTTGTCATCATTGCTCTGCCACTTCTCCCCCTTTAGCCCCACCTCTCATCATTGCTCTGCCACTTCTCCCTCTTTAGCCGCACTTCTCATCATTGCTCTGTCACTTCTACCCTTTAGCCCCACTTCTCATCATTGCTCTGCCACTTCTCCCCCTTTAGCCCCACTTGTCATCATTTGTCTGCCACTTCTCCCCCTTTAGCCCCACCTCTCATCATTGCTCTGCCACTTCTCCCTCTTTAGCCGCACTTCTCATCATTGCTCTGCCACTTCTACCCTTTAGACCCACTTGTCATCATTGCTCTGCCACTTCTCCCTCTTTAGCCGCACTTCTCATCATTGCTCTGCCACTTCTACCCTTTAGACCCACTTGTCATCATTGCTCTGCCACTTCTCCCCCTTTAGCCCCACCTCTCATCATTGCTCTGCCACTTCTCCCTCTTTAGTCCCACTTGTCAGCATTGCTCTGTGTGTTAGGCAGAATGATATGCAGTACCCTTTGGGAACACCACACACAATTAAGACTACAAGTGACAGTACAAATTCACCTTTGGTACAAGCCTGTACTACACAGTTATAGTGGTAGCAGGAGCTGAGCAGCCAGACTTATCTGAAGAGTAAGTGAGCAGTACAAGATAGTTACACAAAGGACAGCAATTACTATGATTCAGGCAAACACTGACTAAAGGTTTTCAAGTAAAAAAATATACATTTATTTCACTCTTCAGTTGTATAACATTAAACTATTATAAGCACATCAAAAATCAGAATCTTAAAACACCACACCACTTCCCTTAAACTCCAGACAACCTCACAAAATGAAGTCGGAGCAAAATGGCACTCTAGCAATTTAAAAGGGAGGGAAAGACAAAGTTATTAGAAATTAGATCAAACCAACAGGTAAGTACTCAGGGCAGTGGGACAAGAGGAACTTCAGTGAGGAGATCAGCTAGAAAAGGCTTAGGGGCAAAGTCAATGGGTCAAAAGTCATTTGCTCAAGATCGCACAGTTCAAGGTAGTTCGCGTTAAAGTTTGTGGCACGGATTCCGGATGAGGTTGTTTGATAAAAAAGTTAGTTCAAAGAGAAGAGAAGGACAACTCCTCGGTTTGGAGAAAGATTTCAAACACTTTCACCGCGGCTGAACGAAACGGACAACCGGATTTGCACAGTACCTTAAAACGGAGAGGGAGCTGTAGCTGAGGCGGACATTCCTGGCGGTTCCTGCAGGCTCACGGTTCCTGAAGCGACTGTCGGACTGACATGAAGCAGGAAGACTGGAGAGTTCTGCACTGCCTAGGGAAGAAACCAGCAGCAGAGCAAAGCAACCAATAAAAGGTGCGCTCCTTAAAACCCAAGCAGGGTCTGACCTTCCTGGCTATCCGGCCCACTGTAGCTCAGTACAGCGAATTCGACCAGAGGAGGGGTCCTGGCTTGCAGTTTGGGCAAACTGGTTGCTCCCACCAGATCAAGGGAAGACGTTTCCTGGAGGACCTTCTCTGTCGTCGGATTCTGAAGATTCGGACCTGCAGCAGGGCTTCACCGGGCGGTTCAGTCGTTGTAGGGGTCCTCTTCTGTCAGCTCCTCATTGGTTCTTTCGTTCCAGTGGCGACTCTGCCTTTCCAGTCCCAGAGACCTGCTTTTTATGCAGTTTACCCCCATTCATACAGCCTGGCTGTCAATCACACAGCAGAGTGGCTGTCCTGGCAAGGACAGTCCCCTCAGCCAATCAAACAGGAGTGCGACTTGGGTTACCAACGGAACCCATGGCAGGGGTCCGAAGACTCCTCCCTCACATCCTGCCTACCTAGACTTTCAGGCGCCTTAAGGAGGGCTTCTGTGCAAAAGCCCACGAAAAGACAGCGAACAAAGGAATCATCTCCGGTTTGGCGTGCAGAGAAAAACACGAGAAAGACTTTAACAAAAAGAAATGGTGAATAAACCCAGCCGGAGCCAAAATAAAATGTATTTTGGTCAAGCGGGTTCATGTTCAAGGCTAATATAATAGCCTAAAACATTACCACGTTTATATAAGATAATCGCGGTAGAAAAGTCAGGGTAGTTACCTCTGCCACCAGCCAAGTTTTAATGTAAAGGGAGCGAAACTATTCTCCAAGAGGCACAAACAAAAAAGGGATAAGAGTTAACCCTTTCCAATACTCCATGTAAGATGGGTGTGTACTGGGTCTGTGGTTTAAAGTGACTAAAGTAAAACTAATGGCAACTTTACCCTTTTCTGGGGGACAGTAGTCAGCCCCAGAAAATGGAGTCAGTGGGAAGTCTCAAAGACAACCCTGTGCCACTGCACTGAAGGTGCTCTGTAACACACATGAAAATATGAGGCCATGGAGTAGGTGAGGCTCCAGTGCTCAAGATCACACAAAAAGTGAAAACACACACAGCAAAACACATGTAAGAGTGGGAAAAGGTCTCACACTCTTACCAGGTGAAAAAAAAAATCCTAAAAATCCAGCAAAGCTGCTGAGGGACTCATTAGGTAAGGGAAATCAGCCATTTATGAGAATTCTCCCTAACACTGTGTTAGCCAAAATCGCCTGCAGTACCCTTTGGGAACACTACAGGCAATTAGGACTACAAGTGTAAGCACAATTTCAGCTTTGGTACAAGCCTGTACTATGCAGTAAAGTGGTAGCGACTTATCTCAAGTTCAGCTCCGTTTAAGTGAGCAGTAGAACAAGTTACACAAAGGACCAAACAATACAGTAACTCAAGTAAATACTTAATCAAGGATTCATGGTAAAAGAATATACATTTATTTACTAATTCAGTTATAAAACATTACACTAGCACAAGCAGCTCAATATCACACACTAATACACCACAAAACTCCAACCAGTAAGTAATTGAACAGGGTTAGCTCAAAAAATGAAGTGTGAGCAAAACGGCACTTCAGATACTTAATAAGGGAGGGAAAAGACAAGGTTATAAGAACAGACAGCCCAAATACATTCATAGGCAGGGCAAAGGGTTTCAGTTAGATACAACCAGCAATTCTTCTCAATAGGCCTCGGCCACAGTCAATGGTTCAGAATCTTTTGTATAGGATAGCACAGTTCTGGTATGGAACGGATACGTCTTTGCCACAGATTTTTAAAGGATTTGGCTAGGTGAAAAGTTTGAGAAATGTTTAGGGAAGGAGGAGCCTTCGAAGTTGAGGAAAGTTTCACGCACTTTCTCGATGGGTGAAAATATTTCCGGACCGCGTTTGCACAGTACCTTGTCAATGAAGAAAGCTGTAGCTGAGGCAGTTGTTCCTGGCAGTTCGAGCAGATCGCGCTGTTCCTGAGCTTCAGTCGTGGGGACAAGAAGGAGGACGTCGGGAGGTTCCTGCACTGCCCAGGGAAGATGCCAAAAGCTGTAGCAAGACTTCAGTTTAAGGTGTGAGTGCCTTGAAGTCCACAAGCTGGTTTTCTTCCCTCTGGCTATCGGTTTTCAACAGCACTCTGATGAAAATTCGACCACTCTTGGGCATCACTGCTCTGCCACTTCTACCCTCTCGACCCCAGGCCATCACTGCTCTGCCACTTCTCCCCTCTCGTCCCCTGGCCATCACTGCTCTGCCACTCCTCTCCTCTCGCCCCCTGGCTATCACTGCTCTGCCACTCCTCTCCTCTCGTCCCCTGGCCATCACTGCTCTGCCACTTCTGAAAGCAGCTGCCGATGATTAAGAAGCATGTGCGGGTTTCACGCTGACCTGTATGTTGTGTTGTATGATCGATTATTTTGCAGAATAAATCAACTGTGGCAGGAACTATGCAGGGGCCAGAGCTCAGCAAAGGCGTGCTGGGAAGAATTGTGCGTGAGATAAGTGAGGGACCTTTGTGCAGTGTAGAATGAACTGGCACTGTAGGGGGGGCAGCTTGCCTCCATATATTCCTGAGTAGTGTGTGGCAGATCTACCCACCTGCACAATGCACACCCACTCTCCTACCTTCACCAATCATCCCACCTTCTAACGCCCGCTATGTGCACCCTTTTGTAATTCCCCTGACCCATACATGGGGAACACCCAGCATTGCCAGAAAGCTGGTAATCAGCAGTGCATGCATTTAACCTGCAGTACTTCCTCCCCTGTGTACAAGACGGTGGAGTGACCTCTGACGGGCCCATGGGATCAGAGCTCACCCTCGAGTACTTTAAGATGAGATAGCTGCACCGGGAGGTGGATGGGGTGCAAGATTCTCTTACTCCAACACCTGTCAATAAGGACAAGTCAATGGTTTGGCAAAGGGAAGTCCATTTAATGACAAGTACAAAAAACGCGGAAACAATAGGAAATCACCAGTGATGCGATCGCCCGTCTCGCTCCAACTTCCAAATTCTTCATTCAGACAGCAATAGTTATAGCAAATTCTCATCATCATTGACGTGTAAAACTCAAAAGTTTGTCATGCAATTCTTTTGGTTAAAAGGATAACTTAAGTATAGGTACTATATCTGTATATGGCAACGGAGTGTGAGGATTGGATAACTCTTATCGGGTGGGCGTCTAAGCCCGTCCGCCTACGTCACTCGTGTCAGACATCACTAAAAGTAAAACGTCTCATAGGTTCTACTAGCTATAGGACCCTTGTTTATTTGGTCTATTGTGATTGGGTGGGTTAGACCCCTAGGCATAAATCTCCAGTTTAATTAGCAGCATGCAGAATGATCACCCAGATGCGGTGTGCCCCAGGATTCACCCTGACCCCCCTCCATCAATCAGTACTTTAGGGCTATGTGTCATTTAGTTTGCTGAAGTTGGCCTCGAAACTGCAGCTTCTTATCAGGAGAAGTTATGGCAGCCTCTGGTTTTGGATGACATCAGACGTGGGCACCTCTTCGCACCTGGCTGGTCACGTGTTAGTCCACCATGAATCTGCTTAATTTTCCTTATATTTGCATATTTAATTCTTCATTCAGCCTCGCCACCTGCCTGGGCCTCCTTATCTTGACCTTCACGTGGCAGGCTGCTATGCTCTTAAGTTTCGATTCTTCAAAGTTGCCGCTCTCCTCCCTTCCCTGGGTAACCTTGAATTCCTAGACATGAGCTCTTCTTGCTAAGTTTCAATTCCGCTCTTCCGTCTGGCTTGTGTTGGTATATGTATCCTGGCTAGTTTGACCCCGCTGTTCTGAGCTTAATTCTGCTTTTGTAAAATGGAGTCGCACTTGTATAATGTGCTTCTTTGAGGTAGATATATCGTTGGCACTTGCCGCTCTATTCTTCTACTAAGCATAGCAAGCAGTACCATTTCCTTAGCTTCTTGCGTTCCAAGCCTATTTACAGGCATTTAGCTCGTTGCATATCTTCATCCTGCTCTATGGTTACATTTCTTTATTGTTTAGCATCGTTTCTTCTTTTAAGTCCAACACGTCCTTATTCCTTACATTTAATTTTTGTGTGTCATCCTTTGATTGTCGTTATGTTCATCTGATTGTCTGTCCAGGCCCTTGTGTTGTCATCATTCGCCTTCGATCAAGGCCCTTTGGCTCTCTTCGGGGCCAGTTTGTAAATAGTCTTCATTTCGTGTCAGCTGCTGGTATGGTTGTCTCAATGGGTACTGTGGTGCCCGTGGTTGTCTGGTTATTGGCATTTCAGCCCTAGTGCTGCTCTCTGTTGGTGTATTTGCCCCTCATACATCACATATCTCGGCGAGTATGTTCCTGGCAGTTCAAGATGGGTGGCTGCAGTGAAGGCCATGTCTGGGACGTCCTCTACACTCCCCCCTCTGGTCGGTTCATCGACCACTTCTGCTTCCTCCTTTGGATTCATCTTGCTTGGTGCTTCTGTATCCATTTCTTCGTCTTCTGAGTTTGTACATGATGGTGTGAAGGAGTGTCTCTTTGGAGTCAAAATTTGTATCACTCCTTTCAAACTTCCTGCTGTTTTTACATGTTCGACTTTGTTACAGGTCATTAGCATAATCATCAATAATCATCAATAAGAGTCCTAACTTTGACCAACAGCATAAATTCATTTTTGGCTGCCCAGAGCCTAGAGGTTAGACCATAGTTTATTTTAACCGCAGTAATGAGGCCTGATGTTGGTCGTCCCACCTGGGATTTGATGCCTGGATTTAGATATACTTCATAGTTTTCCCAAATGGGGCGAGTGGTTATCCATGTCTCTCGGAGGAGTACTAGATCATATTTATTTAATTGGTGTTCATCATTGTTCAGGAGATGTTTGAACCCTCTTGTGCTCCAATTTACGAGAGAGATTGTTTGATGGCCTTTGGATATGTCGAGTTAATTCTGCTGTGTTTTGTGCTGGCAATTGCAAGATGTGTTTGTAAAGTTGATGTTTCTGACACTTTTGGTCACTATGGGATTTAATTTAGAAGGCTGAGCTTGGTTTTGCTGAGTTAGAACCATCTGTGTTCTTTGGTGGTCAATGCTCAGCTCAAATCCCAATTTGAATCGTGAGTCTTTGTACCACTCTAGATTGCATTTTTAGTCTCACTGCACTTAAATTATGTTTTTATCAACAAATTCTGCTAATGCCAAATCGGAGGACACAATATCTTCTAATTGTTGAATGTCCGAAAAGATTGCCATTACTGCCCTTGGATTTAAATCGTATTGCGTGGAGGGAGGCGGTTTGCATGCTAAAATGAGTGCAGACCCGGATTTTTTTTGATAAAGGTAGGCTCTCCTTTTGTCACGTTTTCTCTCTTAAAGACTTCTGTTTCGAACAATTGTTTTTTAGGGGGGCTAGTAGATTGGAGATTCCCCAGTGCATTCTCAATCAAGCGAATGACCGCTCCAGAAAGATCGTTCATGGATGACGCAACATTAGCTGGTGTATCTAGTGTGCGTTCTGGGAGGCATTCATTAATAGGTGGGGCTCTGGTTCTTACATCTACATTTGACTGAGCATTGTAGTCTCTTTTGGATGGCGGCAATATTCCTGCAACGCCTGAATCTAAGGATGATTTAGTGTCTGAAGAGCCAAAAGCTGCCAACCCCGGCTGCATATGCTCACAAGTTTTTCTACACAATTCTATTTGAGATTGTGCATGTTCAGCCATATAGCCATCAACAGCCTTTCTAATTTCGGCTCTGTGCTGATTTTCACTTAACACATTCTTTACCTTAGTTTTTTGGTTGTGCATTGCACCTGAGTGTCAGAATCCGGTGAAAAACTAGCTGGAACAGCACAAGCTGTATTTTGTTGTGTTATTACTTTCAGAAGTTCATTCAATGGAGGATAATTCAAGGCTTGGGCAGGTTGAAAGTCTGGAGGGCCCATTTTGTTTTAGCTTGCCTCTCTAAAGAGTATTTTTTTTTAATAGCTTGAGCGACACTCACATTGGGGTTTTTTTGGGAGAGAAATTGCCTTAATGAATTGTTTTGTTGCACATTAGTAGATCTATGTGCTATCTCTTTCTTATGGACACTGGCAGCTGCTGACGTAAAAATAGAATAAAGCCTCTTCTTCTCTTGAGGAGCTGCGGTAGACTTAGTGTGCAAACTCAAATTCAATTTATGAGGTGGGTGGATGACATCTATTAATGGGTCCTATCTAATTGAGTTTATGCATGGTAAGGCAGCCGCGACTCCTCTATTCTCTCCGGCCTGCGTTCAGGCTTGTGCAGATAGCCACTGTTCAGGCTCGTCATCAGTTTGGCATTTTGAGTGGTAAAGCATAGGTAGGTACTCGAAGTTATGTGTTGTTGTACCTCATGTTTTGTCTGCTTTTGTAAGAATAGCAGTTTCTGCATAACTTCCTCCTGCATTAATAGCCGTCTGTCAACGGATTGATATATTGTTCCTAGTGCCTTAATGGCTAAGTTCATGGCTTGCAGAGTTATATCTAATGCTGTTTCAGAATTGTGAGTACATAATGTGGTGTTCGTACCATGAGTGTTGGTCTGTATTCTACTTGACTCAGAAGGTGAGAAGGAAGAAACGGTTTTTATAGTGGTCTGAGATACTTCTGTAAACATCATTGGCGAGCGTGACAAATTCTCTGATAACATTTTGTTGGAAAACACTGCATCATTAAGGTCAAGTTCTATCACAGCATCGTCCTTTGCGTTTGAATAGATGGATTCTGTTGATTGGATAGTAGCTGGCATACTATCAAGAATAGCCGTGTCAGTGATGGAATGGTGGGTGTCAAGAGTTTCTGCTGTTAGCTTCTGCTCGGTTTTCTCTACATCGGCGGGTGCAGAAGGCAAGACTTGAACACGCATTTTAATGGGTGCACAATTGGAGTTTCTGTTAGGGTTTGTTGTCTGCTCCATTTCTAACCTGGTCTTCGCTCTGTGTGCGGAGACCGAGGCACATAAAAACATACGAATGTCCATGTTGAGAGAACCCCTCTGGTGCCCTTACTCTAACCGGCGTTGAGTTGAACTGAGCTAGTGTTTGGGTGGATTGGCCTGGATTCTCTGTGAGTACGGGACTAGAGAGGCTGGGTGGCATGCCTGATTTTACAGAGAGTACCTTCATAGCGTTAGGCATGGATCGTGCGCTGCTCAGCTCTGCTCCTGCTTGTCAATTAAAATAAATGCAAAATAGATGTAGAAGGATCGCACCGTTTACACAAGAGGAAGTCACCAGGAAGAGCTCTCCGTCCCACTGCCGCGTCACGGAGGCGAAGAGGCTAAGAGGTACTTCCTGGTACTTAGAGGCTAAGAGGTACTTCCTGGTACTTCACTCGGTGCGCGCGCGCCGGTGCGCGCTGGAAGCAGGTTAAGTAGGCAGGGGCTATGAGGGGACATGGTTTCAATAATGTCACGCTGTAAGAGTGCAAAACAAACAAATATTAATGAATATTAACGTTGTTGTGACTTTCCTTCTGGCGTATGTGGACAGGATTGAAATGTCACGGTTAAATACCGTTAGTCCAAGAATGATTCCAGCGAGGAGGCAGTGAATGCGATAGAGTCCACAATCCAACGAGCAGCGTGCCGAGGCTAAGAGATACTTCCTGGTACTTCCCTCAGTGGCACTGGTAATCAGCAGTGCAGGCATTTAACCTGCAGTACTTCCTCCCCTGACCCATACATGGGGAACAACCAGCATTGTCAGAAAGCTGGTAATCAGCAGTTCATGCATTTAATCTGCAGTACTTCCTCCCCTGACCCATACACGGGGAACACCCAGCATTGCTAAAAAGCTTGTCATCAGCAGTGTATGCATTTAACCTGCATTACTTCCTCCCCTGACCCATACATGGGAACACCCAGTAATCTCAGAAAGCTGGGATTCAGCAGTGCATGCATTTAACCTGCAGTACTTCCTGACCTGACCATACATGGGGAACACCCAGCATTGCCAGAAACCTGGTAATCAGCAGTTCATGCATTTAACCTGCAGTACTTCCTACCCTGACCCATACATGGGGAACACCCAGCATTGTCAGAAAGCTGGTAATCAGCAGTTCATGCATTTAACCTGCAGTACTTCCTACCCTGACCCATACATGGGGAACACCCAGCATTGTCAGAAAGCTGGCAATCAGCAGTGCATGCATTTAACCTGCAGTACTTCCTACCCGATCCATACATGTGGAACACCCAGCATTGCCAGAAAGCTGGTAATCAGCAGTGCAGGAATTTAACCTGCAGTACTTCCTCCCCGGACCCATACATGGGGAACACCAGCATTGTCAGAAAGCTGGTAATCCGCAGTGCAGGCATTTAACCTGCAGTACTTCCTACCCTGACCCATACATGGGGAACACCCAGCATTGTCAGAAAGCTGGCAATCAGCAGTGCATGCATTTAACCTGCAGTACTTCCTACCCGATCCATACATGTGGAACACCCAGCATTGCCAGAAAGCTGGTAATCAGCAGTGCAGGCATTTAACCTGCAGTACTTCCTCCCCGGACCCATACATGGGGAACACCAGCATTGTCAGAAAGCTGGTAATCCGCAGTGCAGGCATTTAACCTGCAGTACTTCCTCCCCTGAACCATACATGGGGAACACTCAGCATTGCCAGAAAGCTGGTAATCAGCAGTGCATGCATTTAACCTGCAGTACTTCCTGCACTGACCCAGACATGGGGAACACCCAGCATTGCCAGAAAGCTGGTAATCAGCAGTGCATGCATTTAACCTGCAGTACTTCCTACCATGACCCATACATGGGGAACGCCCAGCATTGTCAGAATGCTGGTAATCAGCAGTGCATGCATTTAACCTGCAGTACTTCCTACCCTGACCCATAGATGGGGAACACCCAGCATTGTCAGAAAGCTGGTAATCAGCAGTGCATGCATTTAACCTGCAGTACTTCCTACCCTGACCCACACATGGGGAACACCCAGCATTGTCAGAAAGCTGGTAATCAGCAGTGCATGCATTTAACCCACAGTACTTCCTCCCCTGACCCATACATGAGAAGCATCCAGCATTGTCAGAAAGCTGGTAATAAGCAGTACATGCATTTAACCTGCAGTACTATCTCCCATGGCACATACATGGGGAACACCCAGCATTGTCAGAAAGCTGGTAATCAGCAGTGCATGCATTTAACCTGCAGTACTTCCTCCCCTGACCCATACATGAGAAGCATCCAGCATTGTCAGAAAGCTGGTAATAAGAAGTACATGCATTTAACCCGCAGTACTATCTCCCATGGCACATACATGGGGAACACCCAGCATTGTCGGAAAGCTGGTAATCAGCAGTGCATGCATTTAACCTGCAGTACCTCCTCTCCTTACCCATACATGGGGAACACCCAGCATTGCCAAGAGCCTGGTTATCAGCAGTGCATGCATTTAACCTGAAGTACTTCCTACCATGACCCATACATGGGGAGCACCCAGCATTGCCAGAAAGCTGGTAATCAGCAGTGCAGGCATTTAACCTGCAGTACTTCCTACCCTGACCCATACATGGGAACACCCAGCATTGTCAGAAAGCTGGTAATCAGCAGTGCATGCATTTAACCTGCAGTACTTCCTACCCTGAGCCATACACGGGGAGCACCCAGCATTGCCAGAAAGCTTGTAATCAGCAGTGCATGCATTTAACCTGCAGTACTGCCTACCCTGACCCATACATGGGGAGCACCCAGCACTGCCAGATAGATGGTAATCAGCAGTGCAGGCATTTAACCTGCAGTACTTCCTACTCTGACCCATACATGGGAACACCCAGCATTGTCAGAAAGCTGGTAATCAGCAGTGAATGCATTTAACTTGCAGTTGTTTCTCCCTGTACCCATACATGGGGAACACCCAGCATTGTCAGAAAGCTGGTAATCAGCAGTGCATGCATTTAACCTGCAGTACTTCCTACCCTGACCCATACATGGGGAACACCCAGCATTGTCAGAAAGCTGGTAATCAGCAGTGCATGCATTTAACCTGCATTACTTCCTACCCTGAGCCATACATGGGGAACACCCAGGATTGTCAGAAAGCTGGTAATCCGCAGTGCATGCATTTAACCTGCAGTACTTCTTACCCTGACCCATACATGGGGAAAACCCAGCATTGCCAGAAAGCTGGTAATCAGCAGTGCATGCATTTAACTTGCAGTTGTTCCTCCCCAGACCCATAGATGGGGAACACCGAGCATTGTCAGAAAATTGGTTATTAGCAATGCATGCATTTAACCTGCAGTACTTCTTACCCTGACCCATACATGGGGAACACCCAGCATTGTCAGAAAGCTGGTAATCCGCAGTGCATGCATTTAACCTGCAGTATTTCCTCCCCAGAACCATACATGGTGAACACCCAGCATTGCCAGAAAACTGGTAATTCGCAGTGCATGCATTTAACCTGCAGTACTTCCTACCCTGACCCATACATGGGGAACAACCAGCATTGTCAGAAAGCTGGTAACCCGCAGTGCATGCATTTAACCTGCAGTATTTCCTCCCCAGACCCATAAACGGGGAACACCCAGCATTGTCAGAAAGCTGGTCATCAGCAGTGCATACATTTAATCCGCAGTACTTCCTACCCTGACCCATACATGGGTAACACCCAGCATTGTCAAAAAGCTGGTAATCTGCAGTGCATGCATTTAACCTGCAGTATTTCCTCCTCGGACCCATACATGGTGAACACCCAGCATTGCCAGAAAGCTGGTAATTCATAGTGCATGCATTTGAACTGAAGTACTTCCTACCCTGACCCATACATGGGGAACACCCAGAATTTTGAGAAAGCTTCTAATCAGAAGTGCATGCATTTAACACGCAGTACATCCTACCCTGACCCATGCATGGGGAACACTCAGCATTGCCAGAAAGCTGGTAATCAGCAGTGCATGCATTTAACCTGCAGTATTTCCTCCCCGGACCCATACATGGGGAACACCCAGCTTTGACAGAAAGCTGTCAATTCACAGTGCATGCATTTAACCTGCATTACTTCCTACCCTGACCCATACATGGGGAACACCCAGCATTGTCGGAAACCTGGTAATTCATAGTGCATGCATTTGAACTGCAGTACTTCCTACCCTGACCCATACATGGGGAACCCCCAGAATTTCCAGAAAGCTTCTAATCAGCAGTGCATGCATTTAACCTGCAGTACATCCTACCCTGACCTATGCATGGGGAACACCCAGCATTGCCAGAAAGCTGGTAATCAGCAGTGCATGCATTTAACCTGCAGTACTTCCTCCATGACCCATGCATGGGGAACCTCCAGCATTGTCAGAAAGCTGGTAATCAGCAGTGCATGCATTTAACCTGCAGTATTTCCTCCCCGGACCCATACATGGGGAACACCCAGCTTTGCTAGAAAGCTGTCAATTCACAGTGCATGCATTTAACCTGCATTACTTCCTACCCTGACCCATATATGGGGAACACCCAGCATTGTCGGAAAGCTGGTAATTCATAGTGCATGCATTTGAACTGCAGTACTTCCTACCCTGACCCATACATGGGGAACACCCAGAATTTCCAGAAAGCTTCTAATCAGCAGTGCATGGATTTAACCTGCAGTACTTCCTACCCTGACCCATGCATGGGGAACACCCAGCATTGCCAGAAAGCTGTTAATCAGCAGTGCATGCATTTAACCTGTAGTACTTCCTCCACTGACCCATGCATGGGGAACCTCCAGCATTTTCATAAAGCTGGTAATCAGCAGTGCATGCATTTAATCTGCAGTACTTCCTACCCTGACCCATACATGGGGAACACCCAGAATTGCCAAGAAGCTGGTAATCAGCAGTGCATGCATTTACCCTGCAGTACTTCCTACCCTTACATGGGGAACACCCAGCATTGCCAGAAAGCTGGTAATCAGCAGTTGTTAGGGAGAATTCTCAATAATGTGCTATGTCCCTTACCCTTTGAGACCCCCAGCAACTTTGCTGGATTTCTGGGATTTGATTTTTTTTAGCTGGGAAGAGTAAGAGCCTTTTTCCCACTCTTCCATGTGTTTTGATGTGTGTTTTACTTTTGTGTTCTTTGGTTATGGAGTTTTTAGACAAATTCCATAGGCATCATCTTTTTCTTGTGTGTCACACAGCACCTTCAGTGCAGTGGCACAGGGGTGTCTTTCAGACTCCCCAAGGTTTAAATACCTTCTCTGGGACTGACTACCGTCTCCCAGTGACTGTAAAGTTAAACTGACTTTCCTAGTCTTTTTAAATTCATAGACCCAGCACAAACTATCTTCCTACAGAGTGGTGGAGGGGTTGCCTAGCATCCCCTATGTCTAAACACTCATGTAACAGTCAAATGTTACCCTTTCCTCTTGAAATGGCTGGTGGCAGTGGTTTTAGAACAAACTACTATGATTTTTCCCGACCGCGAACACCCATAGCTAAAAATCAGGTCAGCCATGTTTTTCAATATGGCACAAAAGACCCCTCTGTAAAACAAACTCCGGTCAGCTTCTTTTGCCATTTCTTTTAGGACAGGTCCTTCTTGTCTTTAACTCTGCGTGCCAAACCAGGTTTGGTCCCTTTGTTCGATGCCTTTTGGCGGGCTTCAGTGCTGAAGCCCTCCTCTGGCGACTGAGTGTCTGGGGTGGACAGGATGTGAGAGAGGTGCCAGAAACGCCCTGTGCTTAGTCTCCTAGGAGACCTGAATGCACTCTGGCTTGATTGGCTGGCTGACTGTCCGGCAAGGCAAAAACAAAGAGGTGATGGCTGGAAGGTTTAGAATTAATCTTAACCACTGGCAATGCTCTGGGCAACCCTCCAGACCACCGTTCTTCGCCTGCCAAGCCATTACAGAAGGGAAAGACCAGAGCATTGCCAGTGGTTAAGATTAAGTCTAAACCTTCCAGCCATCACCTCTTTGTTTTTGCTATGTCACCCCGAGTGGGACGGGTTTGCCCAGACGTGGGTCCCGTGCCTGCTGGGCCTAGAGACCCAAGCTACTCCTCACTGATGAGCCCCAACAAGGGCGAAACATGTTTGGGGATGCTTGTGGTCTCGTGCAGAGGGGATGTGGCCTAGCAGTTCGGGCTGGACTGCCCCTTTTGGGGTGGGGCCAAGCCTGATTTGCATATGGTCTTTCCCTTCTGTAATGGCTTGGCAGGCGAAGAACGGTGGTCTGGAGGGTTGCCCAGAGCATTGCCAGTGGTTAAGATTAAGTCTAAACCTTCCAGCCATCACCTCTTTGTTTTTGCTATGTCACCCCGAGTGGGACGGGTATGCCCAGACGTGGGTCCCGTGCCTGCTGGGCCTAGAGACCCAAGCTACTCCTCACTGATGAGCCCCAACAAGGGCGAAACATGTTTGGGGATGCTTGTGGTCTCGTGCAGAGGGGATGTGGCCTAGCAGTTCGGGCTGGACTGCCCCTTTTGGGGTGGGGCCAAGCCTGATTTGCATATGGTCTTTCCCTTCTGTAATGGCTTGGCAGGCGAAGAACGGTGGTCTGGAGGGTTGCCCAGAGCATTGCCAGTGGTTAAGATTAAGTCTAAACCTTCCAGCCATCACCTCTTTGTTTTTGCTATGTCACCCCGAGTGGGACGGGTATGCCCAGACGTGGGTCCCGTGCCTGCTGGGCCTAGAGACCCAAGCTACTCCTCACTGATGAGCCCCAACAAGGGCGAAACATGTTTGGGGATGCTTGTGGTCTCGTGCAGAGGGGATGTGGCCTAGCAGTTCGGGCTGGACTGCCCCTTTTGGGGTGGGGCCAAGCCTGATTTGCATATGGTCTTTCCCTTCTGTAATGGCTTGGCAGGCGAAGAACGGTGGTCTGGAGGGTTGCCCAGAGCATTGCCAGTGGTTAAGATTAAGTCTAAACCTTCCAGCCATCACCTCTTTGTTTTTGCTATGACTGTCCGGCAAGGACAGCCACCATGCTGGGTGAGTGGCAGCTATGCTGGAATGAATGGGAGAAAACTGTTTAAAAGCAGGTCTCTGGGACTTGGAAAGCAGATTCGACCACTGGAGCGAAAGAACCGAAGACTAGCTGAAGGAAGACGACTGCTACAACTCCTGGACCGTTGGTTTGCCCGGTGAAGCCCTGCTGCAGGTCCGAATTGCCTGAAACTCCCTTGTTAGAGAAGCCCCTTCAAGGGCGACTTCTTCCCTTGAGCTGGTGGGAACAACCAACTCGCAAGCCACCTGGCCACTGTCTCCATAGTGGTCGAATTTTCTTCAGAGTGCTATTGAAAACCGGATAGCCAGTGAGAAGGATACCAGTTTGTGTACTTTAAGGCACTCACACCTTAAAACCGACATTTAGCCAAGCTTGTGGCTTCTTCCCTGGGCAGTGCAGGAACCTCCTGACGTCCTCCTTCTTGTCCCCACGAGTGAAGCTCAGGAACAGCGAGATCTGCAGGAACTGCCAGGAACAACTGCCTCAGCTACAGCTTTTCTTCATCTATAAGGTACTGTGCAAATGCGGTGTGGAAATCCTTTCTGCCGCGGTGAAAATTTGTGAAACATTCGAAACTTTGGAGTCTTGTTTGCTCCTAATCTGAAATATAACTCTTTTTCTGGCAAACTACTTCCTCGAACATTGGCAAAGACTTAACCGTTTACTACCAGAACTGTGCTATCCTATCCAATACTCTGAACCATTGACTTTGGCCCAGGCCTATTGAATTGAATTGCTGGTTGTAGTGAACTGAAAGTATTTGCCATGCCTATGAAAGTAACTGTGCTGGCACCTCTTTTAACCTGGTCTTTCTACCCCTTTTTAAAGTAACTGAAGTGCCATTTTGCTCCCACTTCTGGGGAGATTAACGTGTTGAGAAACTTACTGGTTGTGTACTGTAGTATATTAGTGTGTGATATTGAGCTGCTTATTACTAGTGGAATGTTTTCCAAATTACTGTGTAAATAAATGTATATTCTTTTACCAATAAACCTTGAGTAAGTGTTTGTTTGAACTACTGTGATTGCAAGTCCTTTGTGTAACATCTTGTACTGCTCACGTCCCTCTTGTGATAAGCCTGACTGCTCAGCCACTGCTACCACAAAACTGTGTGGTACATACTTGTACCAAAGGTGAGATTGTGCTTACACCTGTAGTCTTAACTGTGTGTAGTGTTCCCAAAGGGTACTGCATATGATTCTGCCTAAGACTGGTGTACAGTGGTGAGGATCAAGTATACGTGTTACATTGAGAGTGCTGCTCTTACCTTTGTTCAAATAACCCTCACAAGGCTAAGCACCACTAGAAAAGCAATTGTTTTATCATGCCTGATATGGATAGCTACAGACAGGAGACCCTAGACATTTTAACAGATGATCGACTGAGAGAAACGTGTAAAGCCTGGAACCTCACTGTTAAACACAAAAATAATTAATTGATAAAAAGTTGTTGGAATGTCAAAGTCAAAGAAATAGGTCTGCTGTACCTACGTCTGATGAAAATGTGGAAAATGGTGATGAGGATGATAATGTTTCAGAGTACAACTCAAATGTTATTGATGAGTTAGATGAGGCAGAAGAGTTTCAAGATGTAGGCCTCACTTTACCTCTACCTGCTCTTAGGCCTCAATATTTTGCCACAGGGGCCATACCAGGTCCAATACTGAGTCCATAGTTTGTCTCTCTTGAGAAGATGAGACTTGAGTTAGAGTTCAAAAGAATCCAAGACCAAACTGAAAGTAAACATCAAGAACTTAAACTAAGGGAAATGGAATTACAACATGCTCTTAAAATAAAGAAATTGTCTCTTGAGAATGGTTCTCTCCCAGAGTCTTCCTGTCGTAAGAGGCCTTGCATGTCCAAAGATGCAGTAAGAATGTATGAGGTTAAGCTTCATATTTTGGATTGGTTGCCAACTTTGGAATATAACCATGGGATTCAGAACATTACAGGGAATCAGCGCATTCCTTGGCCTTTGTCCAGGCTACCCCAGTTGCATCTGATGTTGTAATGGAGATGGGAGAAATAGACAGAATGGAGTATGAAAGTGTGAAACTAGCTTTGATAGCTAGGATTAGGAGCATTCATTCCCAGTGTCTTAAGAGGTTTAGAAACCCCAAAAAGCATGATGGTACCCCTTGGGCTACCTGGGTGTGTGAATGATTGAAAAACTTAGATGGTTGGGTTAAGGTTTACAGGGGAAACACTTATTAAGGTATGAGAAATGTGTTCATGTTGGAGTCTATCTATGATGCCTGCTCTCCTGAGCTGAGACAGCACTTGCCTGACTCTAAGGAAATTGATCCAAAGAAGTTAGCAAGAGCTGCTCACTTGTGGGTTGCCAACAGGGCTACTCACAAGGATTCTGGGGCAACTCAGATGAAGGATGAGGGAAAGCAGCACAAGTAGATAACAAAGAGAATTCTAATACCTCCACTCCAAAAGAGGGCCACAAATATAAAAAGGGTAAGCCCCCTGGTAAGCAGAATCAGGCTAGTGTACCTCCTGGTGCCAAACCAGAGGGAGGTCAGACTAAACCCCCATTCATAAAGACATTTGGTAAATGTTATGCTTGTTTCTCAACTGACCATGTGAAAGGGGATCCCAGATGTAAGGGTAAACCTTCAGGGGTCCACACTGTCTCCTTAGCCTTCTCCGCAGAGGAAGAAGTTCAAGTGGCAAGTGGAAACTTTCACCTACTGGCTGAGGAACCCATGAAAGTCTTTACCAGTGTTTCTTTAGTGTTCCTGGGTCTGTGGGAACAACAGAATTTAGATGTCTACGATTCCATCCCAGACAATATTAAAGAGTATTACAAAGTCAGTGTTCTTGTGAATGGACAGGAGATTCCTGCCATCAGAGACATTGGGGCCAGCATTACTGTAGTGGATGAATCTTTTTGCAAGGTGGAGAATGTTGCTAAGGCACCCAAATACCTCACTAAGCTTGCTGGAGGCCCTGTCCAAATTCTACCACAGTTACCGGCTCTCATCCAGTGCAATGACATGACTGTCAAGATACATGTTAGTGTGCAGAGTGAAGTACCTGGGAGAGTCCTGCTGGGGAATGACTTAAAATCTCTTGGAGTTGTATCAAGCACACCCAGGCCTCCCAGCAAAAGGAAACAGGAGCCAACAAGGAAGGCCAGAGAGAGTACCTTAAGAGGCTCTCAAGGCAAATTATAGAGGAAACTATAACCCACAGTCCACGGGACTTACTGACTGCCATTTCTAAGAAAAAGGAGGAAAAGGGGAAACCTAAACCCTCAAGGAAGAAGCCAGCCAGCACTCCTGTGCTACCCACAAAGACATCCCCGGGAGGACTGTGCAAAGTTACAGCTGTGACTCCTCCACCACCTGAGGCTGAGTGTGAGGAACAACCTAGTGTGGTTTAATCAGATAAAGAGGAATCAGAGCTGGAAGAGAACCTTACTCCTGTTGGAGATATGGATCCTGCAGACCATCCTGTGCTGCATTCTTTACTGGCAGAAGGTGGCCCCTGTAGGGCAGACTTCAGCAGAGGTCAAAGAGAGTGTTCTACTCTTGAAGGTCTTTGCCAACAGGCAGCTTCTCAGTTGGAAGGGCAAGAGCCAGGGAAGCATAGGTTATACTGGGAAGATGGCCTCTTCTACAGTGAACCTACTGAGTCTATTCCAGGGGACTACAGAAGACTCGTAGTGCCTCTGGAAAGCAGACAACAGTTCCTACCGTTAGCCCATGAGATTCCTTTGGCTGGTCACTTGAGTTTCACGAAGACTAAGGAAAGGCTTTCTTTTTATTTCTACTGGCCTAAGTTGGGGGCTGATATAGATAAATTCTGTAGGAGCTGTCACACTTGTCAGACATCTGGCAAGAGTGGAGCCAAAAATGTGGCACCCTTGGTGCCTCTCGCAGTGGTGGGAGTCCCTTTTGAGAGGGTAGGAATCAACATTGTTCGTCCCTTAGACCCTCCTACTTCTTCAGGTAACAGTTTCATCCTGGTTGTAGTAGACTATGCTACTAGGTATCCTGAAGCAATACCTATGAGGACTGTTACAGCTCAGGCTGTTGCTAAGGCCCTACTTGGTATTTTCACCAGGGTAGGTTTTCCTAAGGAAGTCATCTCTGACAGGGGATCCAATTTTATGTCCCACTACATGCAGGCCATGTGGAAAAACTGTGGAGTGACTTACAAGTTCTCAACTGCCTACCATCCACAGACAAATGGATTGGTAGAGAGGTTTAACCGTACAATGAAGAGCATGATAGGTCCTTTAGAGGAACCCCTTAGAAGAAAGTGGGAACTTCTACTGCCATGCCTTCTATTTGCTTATAGAGAAGTCCCTCAGGAGTGAGTTGGATTTATTCCCTTTGGGCTTCTCTTTGACCATCCAGTTAAGGGCCCTTGCCTTATTTAAGGAGTGGTTGGAGAGTGCTCTGTCCCCCAAGCCAGTGAGAGTCACTGACCATGTGATAGGTCTCTGGAGGAGAATATCACACATGATGGCAGAAGCATCAGATAACTTGAAAGCAGGTCAGGCTCTGGTGAAGCATTGGCATGACCAGAAGGCCAACATGGTTGAGTTTACTCAAGACCAGCAAGTTCTAGTTATGGTACCTACAAGGGAGAGGGCCTTACAGGACAAGTAGATAGGACCTTCAAGGTTGTGGGCAAACTAGGAGAGGTCAACTATCTGGTAGACTTAGGCAATCCTAAGGAGGCTCCCAGAGTCTTTCACACCAACCGTCTAAAAGCTTATGTCTCAAGACTAGAAGTAGGAGCTTTGCTTCTAGCTTCAACTCAAGAAGAGGAGGAGAGTGAACCTCTACCTCACCTACTCAGAGGCCAGCCTTTAGATGAGAAGACAGAAGGAGTCAATCTCTCTTCTAATCTGACACTGGAACAACAGGAGGAGTGCAAGCTTCTGTTAAATCAGTTTGCCTCCCTGTTTTCACTATCACCAGGCTTGACCCCTTGGGGCCAGCATGATATTCTCACTGGTGACTGCCTGTTAAAAGAAGAGGTTACAGGATATCAGATCAATTAAGAACCCACATAAACGAAGAGGTCAACAAGATGCTTGATCTTGGGGTAATAGAGCCATCAACCAGTCCATGGTCTAGTCCAGTTGTACTAGTGCCAAAGGCAGGATACAAGGAGTTGAGATTGTGTGTGGACTACAGAGCTCTTAATGCAGTCACAAAGACTGATGACCATGCTTTACGAAGGACAGATGAACTGGTGGACAAACTTGGTTCAGCCAAGTACCTCAGTACATTTGATCTCACTTCAGGCTATTGGCAAATAGCATGGACAGACCATGCCAAGGAGAAAACGGCATTCTCCACTCCAGCAGGCCTCTACCAGTTTAAGGCAATGCCTTTTGGACTAGAATAGCACCTGCAACATTCCAGATGATGGTTAATCAAGTTCTGAATGGGATGGGGGACTTCTACATGACATACTTGGATGACATTGCAGTGTTCAGCCCTACTTGGAAAGAACATGTTGACCACTTAGGATATGTTTTGCAGGCTCTTGAGCAGGCCCATCTGACCATAAAGGCAAGTAAATGTCAAATTGGTCAGAGTAAAGTGGTCTACCTTGGACATGAGGTAGGAGGAGGTGAAATCAGGCCATTGCCTAGCAAAGTACAGGCTGTACAAAACGGGGCCACCCCTACTACTCAAACCCAAGTGAGAGCCTTCCTAGTACTCACTGGTTACTATAGGAACTTCATAGAGAACTATGGGACCATAGCTTCTCCCTTGAATGTGATCTCCTCATCCAAATTTCCCAAAAAGGTCGGGTGGAATGAGGAGTGCAGTCAAGCATTCGAAGGACTTAAGAAAGCCCTTTGTCGAGCTCCAGTCTTAAGAGCTCCTGACTACAATCACACCTTCATTGTGCAAACAGATGCTTCCAATACAGGTATAGGTGCAGTTCTGAGTCAGCTGGATGAGAAAGGTAGGGAATAACCCATCTGCTTCATCAGCAGGAAGCTGAAGGAACCTGAAACAAGGTGGGAAACCATTGAAAGAGAATATTTTGCTATTGTGTGGTCACTGAAGAAGTTTAGACCATACTTGTATGGATCTACTTTTGTGATTCAGACTGACCAGCAACCCTTGAGATGGTTGATGCAAATGAAATTGGAAAATCCTATACTACTGAGATGGTCAATCAGCCTGCAAGGATTTGATTTTACCATTGAACACAGGTCTGGGTGTCACCATCAAAATGCTGATAGTCTCTCCAGGATGTTTGACTGACTGGAGTAAGGAGATTTATCCAGGAGTGTATTAAATCCCCCTGTCCCTTAGACTGGGGGGGACGATTGTAGGGAATAATTCTCAAGAATGTGCTAATTTCCCTTACCTTTTGAGTCCCCCAGCAACTTTGCTGGATTTCTAGAATTTTCATTTTTACCTGGAAAGAGTGTGAGCCTTTTTTCCCACTCTTTCATGTATTTTGATGTGTGTTTTACTTTTGTGTTCTTTGGATATGGAGTTTTTAGACAAACTCCATAGGCATCATCTTTTTCTTGTGTCTCACACAGCACCTTCAGTGCAGTAGCACAGGGATGTCTTTCAGAATTCCCAAGGTTTAAATACCTTCTCTGGGACTGACTACTGTCTCCCCAAGCATGTAAAGTTAGATTGACTTTCCTAGTCTTTTTAAATTCATAGACCCAGCACAAACTACCTTCCTATAGAGTGCTTGAGGGGTTGTCTAGCATCCCCTATGTCTAAACACTCATGTAACAGTCAAATGTTACCCTTTCCTCTTGAAATGGCTGGTGGCAGGGGTTTTAGAACAAACTACCATGACATTTCCCAACCGTGAACACCGGTAGCTAAAAATTGGGTCAGTCATGTTTTTCAATATGGCGACCAATAAATTTCTTTAAGGAAAGGTCCTTCTTTTGTTCAACTCTGCGCACCAAACCAGGTTTGATCCCTTTGTTCAATGCCCTTTGGCGGGCTTCAGTGCTGAAGCCCTCCTCTGGTGCCTTAGTGTCTGGGGTGGACAGGATGTGAGGGAGGTGCCCGAAACACCCTGTGCTTAGTCTCCTAGGAGACCTGAATGCACTCTGACGTGATTGGCTGGATGACTGTCTGGCAAGGACAGCCACCCTGCTAGGTGAGTGGCAGCTAGGCTGGAATGAATGGGAGAAAACTGTTTAAAAGCAGGTATCTGGGACTTGGAAGGCAGAGTCGACCACTGGACCGACTGAACCGAAGACGAGCTGAAGGAAGATGACTGCTACAACTCCTGGACCGTTGGTTTGCCCGGTGAAGCCCTGCTGCAGGTCCGAATTGCCTGAAACTCCCTTGTTAGAGAAGCCCCTTCAAGGGCGACTTCTTCCCTTGAGCTGGTGGGAACAACCAACTCGCAAGCCACCTGGCCACTGTCTCCATAGTGGTCGAATTTTCTTCAGAGTGCTATTGAAAACCGGATAGCCAGTGAGAAGGATACCAGTTTGTGTACTTTAAGGCACTCACACCTTAAAACCGACATTTAGCCAAGCTTGTGGCTTCTTCCCTGGGCAGTGCAGGAACCTCCTGACGTCCTCCTTCTTGTCCCCACGAGTGAAGCTCAGGAACAGCGAGATCTGCAGGAACTGCCAGGAACAACTGCCTCAGCTACAGCTTTTCTTCATCCATAAGGTACTGTGCAAACGCGGGGTGGATATCCTTTCTGCCGCGGTGAATGTTTGTGAAGCTTTCCCAACTTTGGAGTCTTGTTCGCTCCTAAACCGACATATAACTCTTTTTCTGGCAAACTACTTATAAGAACATTGGCAAAGACTTTACCGTTTACTACCAGAACTGTGCTATCCTATCCAAGACACTGAACCATTGACTTTGGCCCAGGCCTATTGAATTAAAATGCCTCTTGTAGTGAACTGAAACTATTTACCCTGCCTGATTCTTATTACCATTGTCTTTCTACCCCTTCTGAAAGTTACTGAAGTGCCATTTTCCTCCCACTTCAGGGGAGCCTAACGTGTTCAGAAACGTATTGGTTGTGTACTGTGGTGTATTATAGTGTGATATTGAGCTGCTTATTACTAGTGGAATGTTTTCTAAGTACATGTGTAAATAAAGGTATATTCTTTTACCAAGAAACCTTGAGTAAGTGTTTGCTTGAACTTCTGCGATAGCAAGTCCTTTGTGTAACATCTTGTACTGCTCACATCCCTCTTGAGATAAGTCTGTCTACTCAGCCACTGCTACCACATAACTGTGTAGTACAGGCTTGTTTCTGCCTAACATCAGTGCATGCATTTAACCTGCTACCCTGACCCATACATGGGGAAGACCCAGCATTGTCAGAAAGCCGGTAATCAGCAGTGCATGCATTTAACCTGCAGTACTGCCTACCCTGACCCATGCATGGGTAACACCCAGCATTGCCAGAAAGCTGGTAATCAGCAGTGCATGCATTTAACCTGCAGTACTTCCTACCATGTCCCATACATGGGGAACACCCAGCATTGGCAGAACGCTGGTAATCAGCAGTGCATGCATTTAACCTGCAGTACTTCCTCCCCTGTCCCATACATGGGAAGCACCCAACATTGCCAGATAGCTGGTGATCAGCAGTGCATGCATTTAACATGCAGTACTTCCTACCCTGACCCATGCATGGGGAACTGCTCAGCATTGTCAGAATGCTGGTAATCACCAGTGCATGCATATAACTTGCATGTATGTTTCTCTCAGGATGCATACACAGGGAACACCCAGCATTGCCAGAAAGCTGGTAATCTGCAGTGCATGCATATAACATGCAGTGTTCCTCCCCTGACCCATAATGGGGAATACCCAGCATTTTTAGAAAGCTTGTGATCAGCTGTGCGTGTATTTAACTTGCCGTACTGCCTACCCTGGCCCATACATGGCTAACACCCAGCATTGCCAGAAAGCTGGTAATCAGCAGTGCATGAATTTAACATGCAGTACTTCCTCCCCTGACCCATACATGAGGAACAACCTGCATTGTCAGAAAGTGGGTAAACAGCAGTGCATGCATTTAACTTGCAGTACTTCCTCCCTGGACCCATACATGGGGAACAGCCAGCATTGCCAGAAAGCTTGTAATTAGCAGTGCATGCATTTGAACTGCATTAACTTCCTACCCTGCCCATACATGGGGAGCACCCAGCATTGCCAGAAAGCTGGTAATCAGCAGTGCATGCATTTAACCTGCAGTATTTCCTACCCTGACCCATACATGGGGAATGCCTAGTATTGCCAAGAAGCTGGTAATCAGCAGTGCAAGCACTTAACCTGCATTAACTTCCTACCCTGACCCATACATGGGGAGCACCCAGCATTGCCAGAAAGCTGGTAATCAGCTGTGCATGCATTTAACCCGCAGTACTATCTCTCCTGACCCATACACGGGGAGCACCCAGCATTACCAGAAAGCTGGTAATCAGCAGTGCATGCATTTAACATGCATTAACTTCCTACCCTGACCCATGCATGGGGAACCGCTCAGCATTGTCGGAAAGCTGGTCATCAGCAGTGAATGCATTTAAACTGCAGTACTTCCTACCCTGACCCATACATCCGGAATGCCCAGCATTGCCAAGAAGCTGGTAATCAGCAGTGGAGGCATTTAAACTGCATTAACTTCCTACCCTGGCCCATACATGGGGAGCACCCAGCATTGGCAGAAAGCTGGGAATCAGCAGTGCATGCATTTAACCTGCAGTACTTCCTATCCTGCCCCATACATGGGGAGCACCCAGCATTGCTAGAAAGCTGGTAGTCAGCAGTGCATGCATTTAACCTGCAGTATTTCCTCCCGACCCATACATGGGGAACATACAGCATTGTCAGAAAGCTGGTAATCAGTAATGCAGGCATTTAACCTGCATATATGTTTCCCCCCAGGACCCATACATGGGGAATTTCCAGCATTGCCAGAAAGCTGGTAATCAGCAGTTTGTGCATTTACCTGCAGCTTTCCCTCCCCTGACCCTTACACAGGGAACACCCAACATTGCCAGAAAGCTGGTAATCAGCAGTGCATGCATTTAACCTGCAGTACGTCCTACCCTGACCCATACATGGGGAACACCTGCATTGTCAGAAAGCGAGTAATAAGCAGTGCATGCATTTAACCTGCAATACTTTCTACCCTGACCCATACATGGGGAGCCCCCAGCATTTCCAGAAAGCTGGTAATCAGCAGTGCATGCATTTAACCTGCAGTACTTCCTCTCCTGACCCATACATGGGGAGCACCCAGCATTGTCAGAAAGCTGGTAATCAGCCATGCATGCATTTAACCTGCAGTACTTCCTCCCCAGACCCATACATGCGGAACACCCAGCATTGCCAGAAAGCTGGTAATCAGCGGTGCATGCATTTAACCTGCAGTATTTCCTACCCTGACCCATACATGGAGAACACCCAGCATTGCCAGAAAGCTGGTAATCAGCAGTGCATGCATTTAACCTGCAGTACTTTCTACCTTCACCCATACATGGGGAACACCAAGTATTGTCAGAAAGCTGGTAATCAACAGTGCATGCATTTAACCTGCATGTATGTTCCTCCCAGGACCCATACATGGGGAACACCCAGCATTGCCAGAAAGCTGTAATCAGCAGTGCATTCATGTAACTTGCAGTTGATCCTCCCCTGACCCATACATGGCGAACACCCAGCATTGCCAGAAAGCTGGTAATCAGCAGTGCATGCATTTAACCCGCAGTACTTCCTCCCATGACCCATATATGGGGAACACCCAGCATTGTCAGAAAGCTGGTGATCAGCAGTGCATGCATTTAACCTGCAGTAATTCCTCCCCTGACCCATACATAGGGAACACCCAGCATTGCCAGAAAACTAGTAATCAGCAGTGCATGCATATAACCTGCATGTATGTATCTCTCAGGATGCATACATGGGGAACACCCAGCTTTGCCAGAAAGCTGGTAATCAGCAGTGCATGCATTTACCCTGCAGTACTTCCTACACTGACTGGACTGGTACATGAGGAACACCCAGCATTGCCAGAAAGCTGGTAATCAGCAGTGCATGCATTTAACCTGCAGTACTTCCTCCCCTGCCCCATACATGGGGAACAACCTGCATTGTCAGAAAGCTGGTAATTAGCAGTGCATGCATTTAACCTTCAGTACTTCCACGCTGACCCATTCACGGGGAACACCCAGCATTGCCAGAAAGCTGGTAATCAGCAGTGCATGCATTGAACTTGCAGTTGTTCCTCCCCTGACCCATACATGGGGAACTCCCAGCATTACCAGAACACTGGTAATCAGCAGTGCATGCATTTAACCTTCAGTTTTTCCTCCCCTGACCCATACACAGGGAACACCCAGCATCGTCAGAAAGCTGGTAATCAGCAGTGCATGCATTTAACCTGCAGTACTTCCTTCCCTGACCCATGCATGGGGAACTGCTCAGCATTGTCAGAAAGCTGGTAATCAGCAGTGCATGCATTTAACCTGCAGTACTTCCTTCCCTGACCTATGCATGGGGAACTGCTCAGCATTGTCAGAAATCTGGTAATCAACAGTGCGTGCATTTAACCTGCAGTACTTCCTCCCCGACCCATACATGGGGAACACCCAGCATTGTCAGAAAGCTGGTAATCAGCAGTGCAGGCATTTAACCTGCAGTACTTCCTACCCTGACCCATGCATGGGGAACTGCTCAGCATTGTCAGAAAGCGGGTAATCAGGAGTACATGCATTTAACCTGCAGTACTTCCTACCCTGACCCAGACATGGGGAACGCCAAGCATTGACAGAAAGCTGGTAATCAGCAGTGCATGCATTTAAACTGCAGTACTTCCTACCCTGACCCATACATGGGGAACGCCCAGCATTTCCAGAAAGCTGGTAATCAGCAGTGCATGCATTTAACCTGCATTACTTCCTCCGCTGATCCATACATGGGGAACACCCAGCATTGCCAGAAAGCTGGTAATTAGCAGTGCATGCATTTAACCTGCAGTACTTCCTCCCTTCAACCATACATGGGGAACACCCAGCATTGCCAGAAAGCTGGTAATCAGCAGTGCATGCATTTAACCTGCAGTACTTCCTACCCTGACCCATGCATGGGGAACCGCTCAGCATTGTCAGAAAGCTGGTAATGAGGAGTGCATGCATATAACCTGCAGTACTTCCTCCCCGACCCATACATGGGGAACACCCAGCATTGTCAGAAAGCTGGTAATAAGCAGTGCATGCATTTAACCTGCAGTACTTCCTACCCTCACTCATGCATGGGAACACCCACCATTGTCAGAAAGCTGGTAATCAGCAGTGCATTCATTTAACCTCCAGTACTTCCTACCCTGACCCATGCATGGGGAACCGCTCAGCATTTTCAGAAAGCTTTTAATCATCAGTGCATGCATATAACCTGCAGTACTTCCTCCCCTGACCCATACATGGGGAAAATCAAGCATTGTCAGAAAGCTCGTAATCCGCAGTGCATGCATTGAACCTGCAGAACTTCCTCCCCTGAACCATACATGGGGAACACCCAGCATCGTCATAAAGCTGGTAATCAGCAGTGCATGCATTTAACCTTCAGTACTTCGTACCCTGACCCATGCACAGGGAACACCCAGCATTGCCAGAAAGCAGGTAATCAGCAGGGCATGCATTGAACCTGCAGAACTTCCTCCCCTGAACCATACATGGGGAACACCCAGCATTGCCAGAAAGCTGGTAATCAGCAGTGCATGCATTTAACCTTCAGTACTTCCTACCCTGACCCATACACGGGGAACACCCAGCATTGCCAGAAAGCTGGTAATCAGCAGTGCATGCATTTAACCTTCAGTACTTCCTCCCGTGAACCATACATGAGGAACTCCCAGCATTGCCAGAAAGCTGGTAATCAGCATTGCATGCATTTAACCTGCAGTACTTCCTACCCTGACCCATGCATGGGGAACCGCTCAGCATTGTCAGAAAGCTGGTAATCAGCAGTGCATGCATTTAACCTGCAGTACTTCCTACCCTGACCCATGCATGGGGAACTGCTCAGCATTGTCAGAAAGCTGGTAATCAGCAGTGCATGCATTTAACCTGTAGTACTTCCTACCCTGACCCATACACTGGGAACACTCCGCATTGCCAGAAAGCTGGTAATCAGCCGTGCATGCATTTAACCTGCAGTACTTCCTACCCTGACCCATGCATGGGGAACTGCTCAGCATTGTCAGAAAGCGGGTAATCAGGAGTACATGCATTTAACCTGCAGTACTTTCTCCCTGACCCATACATGGGGAACACCCAGCATTGTCAGAAAGCTGGTAATCAGCAGTGCATGCATTTAACCTACAGTACTTCCTCTCCTGACCCATACATGGAGAACACCCAGCATTGCCAGAAAGCTGGTAATCAGCAGTGCATGCATTTAACCTGTAGTACTTCCTATCTTAACCCAGACATGGGGAACACCCAGTTTTGTCAGAAAGCTGGTAATCAGCAGTGAATGCATTTAACCTTCATGAATGTTCCTCCCAAGACCCATACATGGGGAACACCCAGCATTGCCAGAAAGCTGGTAATCAGCAGTGCATGCATTTAACCTGCAGTACTTCCTACCCTGACCCATATGTGGGGAACACCCATCATTTCCAGAAAGCTGGCAATCAGCAGTGCATGCATTTAACCTGCAGTACTTTCTACTTTCACTCATACATGGGGAACACCCAGTATTGTCAGAAAGCTGGTAATCAACAGTGCATGCATTTAACCTGCATGTATGTTCCTCCCAGAACCCATACATGGGGAACACCCAGCATTGCCAGAAAGCTGGTAATCAGCAGTGCATTCATTTAACTTGCAGTTGATCCTCCCATGACCCATACATGGGGAGCACCCAGCATTGTCAGAAAGCTGGTAATCAGCCATGCATGCATTTAACTTGCAGTACTTCCTACCCTGACCCATACATGGAGAACACACAGCATTGCCAGAAAGCTGGTAATAAGCAGTGCATGCATTTAAACTGCAGTACTTCCTACCCTGACCCATACATCGGGAATGCCCAGCATTGCCAAGAAGCTGGTAATCAGCAGTGCGGGCATTTAAACTGCATTAACTTCCTACCCTGGCCCATACATGGGCAGCACCCGGTGTCCAGTCAACTGGTCGACAACAAACTGGTCGACTGCAATTTGGTCGACACCATTTGGTCGAATGCCAAATGGTCGAATTTTTTTTTTTTTATATATATATGTGTTTTGTGGGTTTTCGTGTGGGGAAAAAAAATAAAACAGAAAAAAAGGGGGTTGGGGGGGGACCCCCCCAAAAAAAACCAAAAAATGGGTAAAAAAAAAAAAAAAAAAAAATTCGACCATTTGGCATTCGACCAAATGGTGTCGACCAAATTGTCTGTCGACCAAATGTTTTCGACCATTTGACTGGTAACCGCAGCACCCAGCATTGGCAGAAAGCTGGGAATCAGCAGTGCATGCATTTAACCTGCAGTACTTCCTATCCTGCCCCATACATGGGGAGCACCCAGCATTGCCAGAAAGCTGGTAGTCAGCAGTGCATGCATTTAACCTGCAGTATTTCCTCCCGACCCATACATGGGGAACATCCAGCATTGTCAGAAAGCTGGTAATTAGTAATGCAGGCATTTAACCTGCTTATATGTTTCCCCCCAGGACCCATACATGGGGAATTTCCAGCATTGCCAGAAAGCTGGTAATCAGCAGTTTGTGCATTTACCTGCAGCTTTCCCTCCCCTGACCCTTACACAGGGAACACCCAACATTGCCAGAAAGCTGGTAATCAGCAGTGCATGCATTTAACCTGCAGTCCGTCCTACCCTGACCCATATGTGGGGAACACCCATCATTTCCAGAAAGCTGGCAATCAGCAGTGCATGCATTTAACCTGCAGTACTTTCTACCTTCACTCATACATGGGGAACACCCAGTATTGTCAGAAAGCTGGTAATCAACAGTGCATGCATTTAACCTGCATGTATGTTCCTCCCAGAACCCATACATGGGGAACACCCAGCATTGCCAGAAAGCTGGTAATCAGCAGTGAATGCATTTAACCTTCATGAATGTTTCTCCCAAGACCCATACATGGGGAACACCCAGCATTGCCAGAAAGCTGGTAATCAGCAGTGCATGCATTTAACCTGCAGTACTTCCTACCCTGACCCATATGTGGGGAACACCCATCATTTCCAGAAAGCTGGCAATCAGCAGTGCATGCATTTAACCTGCAGTACTTTCTACCTTCACTCATACATGGGGAACACCCAGTATTGTCAGAAAGCTGGTAATCAACAGTGCATGCATTTAACCTGCATGTATGTTCCTCCCAGAACCCATACATGGGGAACACCCAGCATTGCCAGAAAGCTGGTAATCAGCAGTGCATTCATTTAACTTGCAGTTGATCCTCCCATGACCCATACATGGGGAGCACCCAGCATTGTCAGAAAGCTGGTAATCAGCCATGCATGCATTTAACTTGCAGTACTTCCTACCCTGACCCATACATGGAGAACACACAGCATTGCCAGAAAGCTGGTAATAAGCAGTGCATGCATTTAAACTGCAGTACTTCCTACCCTGACCCATACATCGGGAATGCCCAGCATTGCCAAGAAGCTGGTAATCAGCAGTGCGGGCATTTAAACTGCATTAACTTCCTACCCTGGCCCATACATGGGCAGCACCCAGCATTGGCAGAAAGCTGGGAATCAGCAGTGCATGCATTTAACCTGCAGTACTTCCTATCCTGCCCCATACATGGGGAGCACCCAGCATTGCCAGAAAGCTGGTAGTCAGCAGTGCATGCATTTAACCTGCAGTATTTCCTCCCGACCCATACATGGGGAACATCCAGCATTGTCAGAAAGCTGGTAATTAGTAATGCAGGCATTTAACCTGCTTATATGTTTCCCCCCAGGACCCATACATGGGGAATTTCCAGCATTGCCAGAAAGCTGGTAATCAGCAGTTTGTGCATTTACCTGCAGCTTTCCCTCCCCTGACCCTTACACAGGGAACACCCAACATTGCCAGAAAGCTGGTAATCAGCAGTGCATGCATTTAACCTGCAGTCCGTCCTACCCTGACCCATACTTGGGGAACACCTGCATTGTCAAAAAGCACGTAATAAGCAGTGCATGCATTTAACCTGCAATACTTTCTACCCTGACCCATACATGAGGAGCCCCCAGCATTGCCAGAAAGCTGTTAATCAGCAGTGCATGCATTTAACCTGCAGTACTTCCTCTCCTGACCCATATATGGGGAGCACCCAGCATTGTCAGAAAGCTGGTAATCAGCCATGCATGCATTTAACCTGCAGTACTTCCTCCCCAGACCCATACATGCGGAACAACCAGCATTGCCAGAAAGCTGGTAATCAGCGGTGCATGCATTTAACCTGCAGTATTTCCTACCCTGACCCATACATGGAGAACACCCAGCATTCCCAGAAAGCTGGTAATCAGCAGTGCATGCATTTAACCTGCAGTACTTCCTACCCTGACCCATACATGGAGAACACCCAGTATTGCCAGAAAGCTGGTAATCAGCAGTGCATGCATTTAACCTGCAGTACTTCCTACCTTAACCCAGACATGGGGAACACCCAGTTTTGTCAGAAAGCTGGTAATCAGCAGTGAATGCATTTAACCTTCATGAATGTTCCTCCCAAGACCCATACATGGGGAACACCCAGCATTGCCAGAAAGCTGGTAATCAGCAGTGCATGCATTTAACCTACAGTACTTCCTACCCTGACCCATATGTGGGGAACACCCAGCATTTCCAGAAATCTGGCAATCAGCAGTGCATGCATTTAACCTGCAGTACTTTCTACCTTCACCCATACATGGGGAACACCCAGTATTGTCAGAAAGCTGGTAATCAACAGTGCATGCATTTAACCTGCATGTATGTTCCTCCCAGGACCCATACATGGGGAACACCCAGCATTGCCAGAAAGCTGGTAATCAGCAGTGCATTCATTTAACTTGCAGTTGATCCTCCCCTGACCCATACATGGCGAACACCCAGCATTGCCAGAAAGCTGGTAATCAGCAGTGCATGCATTTAACCCGCAGTACTTCCTCCGATGACCCATATATGGGGAACACCCAGCATTGTCAGAAAGCTGGTGATCAGCAGTGCATGCATTTAACCTGCAGTAATTCCTCCCCTGACCCATAAATAGGGAACACCCAGCATTGCCAGAAAGCTAGTAATCAGCAGTGCATGCATATAACCTGCATGTATGTATCTCTCAGGATGCATACATGGGGAACACCCAGCATTGCCAGAAAGCTGGTAATCAGCAATGCATGCATTTACCCTCCAGTACTTCCTACCCTGACTGGTACATGAGGAACACCCAGCATTGCCAGAAAGCTGGTAATCAGCAGTGCATGCATTTAACCTGCAGTACTTCCTCCCCTGCCCCATACATGGGGAACAACCTGCATTGTCAGAAAGCTGGTAATTAGCAGTGCATGCATTTAACCTTCAGTACTTCCAACCTGACCCATACATGGGGAACTCCCAGCATTACCAGAACACTGGTAATCAGCAGTGCATGCATTTAACCTGCAGTACTTCCTATCCTGCCCCATACATGGGGAGCACCCAGCATTGCCAGAAAGCTGGTAGTCAGCAGTGCATGCATTTAACCTGCAGTATTTCCTCCCGACCCATACATGGGGAACATCCAGCATTGTCAGAAAGCTGGTAATTAGTAATGCAGGCATTTAACCCGCTTATATGTTTCCCCCCAGGACCCATACATGGGGAATTTCCAGCATTGCCAGAAAGCTGGTAATCAGCAGTTTGTGCATTTACCTGCAGCTTTCCCTCCCCTGACCCTTACACAGGGAACACCCAACATTGCCAGAAAGCTGGTAATCAGCAGTGCATGCATTTAACCTGCAGTCCGTCCTACCCTGACCCATACTTGGGGAACACCTGCATTGTCAAAAAGCGCGTAATAAGCAGTGCATGCATTTAACCTGCAATACTTTCTACCCTGACCCATACATGAGGAGCCCCCAGCATTGCCAGAAAGCTGTTAATCAGCAGTGCATGCATTTAACCTGCAGTACTTCCTCTCCTGACCCATATATGGGGAGCACCCAGCATTGTCAGAAAGCTGGTAATCAGCCATGCATGCATTTAACCTGCAGTACTTCCTCCCCAGACCCATACATGCGGAACAACCAGCATTGCCAGAAAGCTGGTAATCAGCGGTGCATGCATTTAACCTGCAGTATTTCCTACCCTGACCCATACATGGAGAACACCCAGCATTGCCAGAAAGCTGGTAATCAGCAGTGCATGCATTTAACCTGCAGTACTTCCTACCCTGACCCATACATGGAGAACACCCAGTATTGCCAGAAAGCTGGTAATCAGCAGTGCATGCATTTAACCTGCAGTACTTCCTACCTTAACCCAGACATGGGGAACACCCAGTTTTGTCAGAAAGCTGGTAATCAGCAGTGAATGCATTTAACCTTCATGAATGTTCCTCCCAAGACCCATACATGGGGAACACCCAGCATTGCCAGAAAGCTGGTAATCAGCAGTGCATGCATTTAACCTACAGTACTTCCTACCCTGACCCATATGTGGGGAACACCCAGCATTTCCAGAAATCTGGCAATCAGTAGTGCATCCATTTAACCTGCAGTACTTTCTACCTTCACCCATACATGGGGAACACCCAGTATTGTCAGAAAGCTGGTAATCAACAGTGCATGCATTTAACCTGCATGTATGTTCCTCCCAGGACCCATACATGGGGAACACCCAGCATTGCCAGAAAGCTGGTAATCAGCAGTGCATTCATTTAACTTGCAGTTGATCCTCCCCTGACCCATACATGGCGAACACCCAGCATTGCCAGAAAGCTGGTAATCAGCAGTGCATGCATTTAACCCGCAGTACTTCCTCCGATGACCCATATATGGGGAACACCCAGCATTGTCAGAAAGCTGGTGATCAGCAGTGCATGCATTTAACCTGCAGTAATTCCTCCCCTGACCCATAAATAGGGAACACCCAGCATTGCCAGAAAGCTAGTAATCAGCAGTGCATGCATATAACCTGCATGTATGTATCTCTCAGGATGCATACATGGGGAACACCCAGCATTGCCAGAAAGCTGGTAATCAGCAATGCATGCATTTACCCTCCAGTACTTCCTACCCTGACTGGTACATGAGGAACACCCAGCATTGCCAGAAAGCTGGTAATCAGCAGTGCATGCATTTAACCTGCAGTACTTCCTCCCCTGCCCCATACATGGGGAACAACCTGCATTGTCAGAAAGCTGGTAATTAGCAGTGCATTCATTTAACCTTCAGTACTTCCAACCTGACCCATACATGGGGAACTCCCAGCATTACCAGAACACTGGTAATCAGCAGTGCATGCATTTAACCTTCAGTTTTTCCTCCCCTGACCCATACACAGGGAACACCCAGCATCGTCAGAAAGCTGGTAATCAGCAGTGCATGCATGTAACCTTCAGTACTTCGTACCCTGACCCATGCACAGGGAACACCCAGCATTGCCATAAAGCTGGTAATCAGCAGTGCATGCATTGAACCTGCAGAACTTCCTCCCCTGAACCATACATGGGGAACACCCAGCATCGTCAGAAAGCTGTTAATCAGCAGTGCATGCATTTAACCTTCAGTACTTCCTACCTTGACCCATACATGGGGAACACCCAGCATTGCCAGAAAGCTGGTAATCAGCAGTGCATGCATTTAACCTTCAGTACTTCGTCCCCTGAACCATACATGGGGACACCCATCATTGTCAGAAAGCTGGTAATCTGCAGTGCATGCATTTAACCTGCAGTACTTCCTACCCTGACCCATGCATGGGGAACTGCTCAGCATTGTCAGAAAGCTGGTAATCAGCAGTGCATGCATTTAACCTGCAGTACTTCCTACCCTGACCCATGCATGGGGAACTGCTCAGCATTGTCAGAAAGCTGGTAATCAGCAGTGCATGCATTTAACCTGCAGTACTTCCTTCCCTGACCCATGCATGGGGAACTGCTCAGCATTGTCAGAAATCTGGTAATCAGCAGTGCGCGCATTTAACCTGCAGTACTTCCTCCCCGACCCATACATGGGGAACACCCAGCATTGTCAGAAAGCTGGTAATCAGCAGTGCAGGCATTTCACCTGCAGTACTTCCTACCCTGACCCATGCATGGGGAACTGCTCAGCATTGTCAGAAAGCGGGTAATCAGGAGTACATGCATTTAACCTGCAGTACTTCCTACCCTGACCCATACATGGGGAACGCCACGCATTGACAGAAAGCTGGTAATCAGCAGTGCATGCATTTAAACTGCAGTACTTCCTACCCTGACCCATACATGGGGAACGCCCAGCATTTCCAGAAAGCTGGTAATCAGCAGTGCATGCATTTAACCTGCATTACTTCCTCCGCTGATCCATACATGGGGAACACCCAGCATTGCCAGAAAGCTGGTAATTAGCAGTGCATGCATTTAACCTGCAGTACTTCCTCCCCTCAACCATACATGGGGAACACCCAGCATTGCCAGAAAGCTGGTAATCAGCAGTGCATGCATTTAACCTGCAGTACTTCCTACCCTGACCCATGCATGGGGAACCGCTCAGCATTGTCAGAAAGCTGGTAATGAGGAGTGCATGCATATAACCTGCAGTACTTCCTCCCCGACCCATACATGGGGAACACCCAGCATTGTCAGAAATCTGGTAATAAGCAGTGCATGCATTTAACCTGTAGTACTTCCTACCCTGACTCATGCATGGGGAACACCCACCATTGTCAGAAAGCTGGGCTGGTAATCAGCAGTGCATTCATTTAACCTCCAGTGCTTCCTACCCTGACCCATGCACGGGGAACCGCTCAGCATTTTCAGAAAGCTGGTAATCAGCAGTGCGTGCATATAACCTGCAGTACTTCCTCCCCTGAACCATACATGGGGAACACCCAGCATCGTCATAAAGCTGGTAATCAGCAGTGCATGCATTTAACCTTCAGTACTTCGTACCCTGACCCATGCACAGGGAACACCCAGCATTGCCAGAAAGCAGGTAATCAGCAGGGCATGCATTGAACCTGCAGAACTTCCTCCCCTGAACCATACATGGGGAACACCCAGCATCATCAGAAAGCTGGTAATCAGCAGTGCATGCATTTAACGTTCAATACTTCCTACCCTAACTCATACAAGGGGAACACCCAGCATTGCCAGAAAGCTGGTAATCAGCAGTGCATGCATTTAACCTGCAGTACTTCCTACCCTGACCCATGCATGGGGAACCGCTCAGCATTGTCAGAAAGCTGGTAATCAGCAGTGCATGCATTTAACCTGCAGTACTTCCTACCCTGACCCATGCATGGGGAACTGCTCAGCATTGTCAGAAAGCTGGTAATCAGCATTGCATGCATTTAACCTGTAGTACTTTCTACATTGACCCATACACGGGGAACACTCCGCATTGCCAGAAAGCTGGTAATCAGCAGTGCATGCATTTAACCTGCAGTACTTCCTACCCTGACCCATGCATGGGGAACTGCTCAGCATTGTCAGAAAGCGGGTAATCAGGAGTACATGCATTTAACCTGCAGTACTTTCTCCCTGATCCATACATGGGGAACACCCAGCATTGTCAGAAAGCTGCTAATCAGCAGTGCATGCATTTAACCTGCAGTACGTCCTACCCTGACCCATACATGGGGAATGCCCAGCATTGCCAGAAAGCTGGTAATCAGCATTGCATGCATTTAACCTGCATTACTTCCTCTGCTGATCCATACATGGGGAACACCCAGCATTGCCAGAAATCTGGTAATCAGCAGCGCATGCATTTAACCTGCAGTACTTCCTCCCCTCAACCATACATGGGGAACACCCAGCATTGCCAGAAAGCTGGTAATCAGCAGTGCATGCATTTAACCTGCAGTACTTCCTACCCTGACCCATGAATGGGGAACCGCTCAGCATTGTCAGAAAGCTGGTAATCAGCAGTGCATGCATTTAACCTGCAGTACTTCCTACCCTGACTCATGCATGGGGAACACCCACCATTGTCTGAAAGCTGGGCTGGTAATGAGCAGTGCATGCATTTAAACGCTAGTACTTCCTACAATGACCCGTGCATGAGGAACCGCTCAGCATTGTCAGAAAGCTGGTAATCAGCAGTGCATGCATATAACCTGCAGTATTTCGTCCCCTGACCCATACATATGGAATATCAAGCATTGTCAGAAAGCTGGTAATCCACAGTGCATGCATATAACCTGCAGTACTTCCTCCCCTGACCCATACATGGGGAACACCCAGCATTGTCAGAAAGCTGGTAGTCAGCAGTGCATGCATTTAACATGCAGTACTTACTACCCTGACCCATACATGGGGAACACCCAGCATTGACAGAAAGCTGGTAATCAGCAGTGCATGCATTTAATCTGGAGTACTTCCTCTCGTGACCCATACATGGGGAACACCCAGCATTGCCAGAAATCTGGTAGTCAGCAGTGCATGCATTTAACTTGCATTACTTCCTCCCCAGACCCATACATGGGGAACACCTTGCATTGCCAGAAAGCCTTTGACCAGAAGCGCATGCACTTACCTGGTCTTATTCATTGTTTGGCCCAAACAAAGTGAGCTTCCAGCATTGCTTGAAGTCATGTCACCTGAAGTGTATGCACTTACCTGCAGCTCGTGTTGTAGTTAGTCCTAGTGTTCCTGTAACTGATGGCAAAATAAAGACACTTTAGTACATGAGCCCTTAAACCGTGTGCAGAAACGATCAGACAGGTGGTGCAATGAACATGACACATGAATCATCTTGAGCAAGAGACATGAGACGCACCAGGGGTTGGGCTCAGGTGTGGGGCAGGTTCATCGGGAAGTTAATGACCAGGGTAGACTACGGTGGGCAGGTTCGGGCATGTTGGACAATGCGCGCTAGAGTGACCTGCTGACTAGATAATGTTGTACAATGCACACTAGAGTGACCTGCTGACTAGATAATGATGCACAATGCATGCTAGAGTGACAATGCACGCTAGAGTGACCTGCTGACTAGATAATGATGCACAGTGCACACTAGAGTGTCCTGCTGACTAGATAATGATGCACAATGCATGCTAGAGTGACAATGCACGCTACAGTGACCTCCTGACTAGATAATGATGCGCAATGCACGTTAGAGTGACCTGCTGACTAGATAATGTTGCACAATGCACACAAGAGTGACCTGCTGACTAGATAATGATGCACAATGCATGCTAGAGTGACAATGCACGCTAGAGTGACCTGCTGACTAGATAATGATGCACAGTGGACACTAGAGTGTCCTGCTGACTAGATAATGATGCACAATGCACACTAGAGTACCTGCTGACTAGCTAATGATGCACAATGCACACTAGAATGACCTGCTGACTAGATAATGATGCGCAATGCACGCTAGAGTGACCTGCTGACTAGATAATGATGCACAATGCACACTAGAGTGTTCTGCTGACTAGATAATGATGCGCAATGCACACTAGAGTGTCCTGTTGACTAGGTTGTGATGCACAATGCACGCTAGAGCGTGCTGCTGACAAGATAATGATGCGCAATGCGCGCTAGAGTGACCGGCTCCAATGCATGCTAGAGTGACCTGCTGACTAGATAATGATGCACAATGCACACTATAGTGACCTACTGACTAGATAATGATGCACAATGCGCGCTAGAGTGACCTGCTGCAATGCACGCCAGAGTGACCTGCTGACTAGATAATGATACGCAATGCACGCTTGAGTTACCTGCTGCAATGCACGCTAGAGTGACCTGCTGACTAGATAATGATGCGCAATGCATGCTAGAGTGAACTGCTGACTAGTTAATGATGCACAATGCACGCTAGAGTGTCCTGCTGACTAGATAATAATGTGCAATGGACACTAAAATGACATGATGACTAGGTAATGATGCTCAATGCGCACTAGAGTGACCTGCTGCAATGCACAATAGAGTGACCTGCTGACTAGATAATGATGTGAAATGCGCGCTAGATTGACCTACTGCAATGCACGCTAGAGTGGCCTGCTGACTAGATAATGATACGCAATTCACACTAGAGTGACCTGCTGCAATTCACGCTAGAGTGATCTGCTGACTAGATAATGATGCACAATGCACACTAGAGTGACCTGCTGACTAGATAATGATGCGCAATGCGCGCTTGAGTGGCCTGCTGCAATGCACGCTACAGTGACCTGCTGATTAGATAATGATGCGCAATGCGCGCTTGAGTGGCCTGCTGCAATGCACGCTACAGTGACCTGCTGATTAGATAATGATGCGCAATGCACGCTAGAGTGACCTGCTGACTAGATAATGATGCGCAATGCAAGCTAGAGTGACCTGCTGACTAGATAATGATGCACAATGCACACTAGAGTGTCCTGCTGACTAGGTAATGATGCACAATGCATGCTAGAGTGTGCTGCTGACTAGATAATGATTCACAATGCATGCTAGAGTGACCTGCTGCAATGCATGCTAGAGTGACCTGCTGACTAGATAATGATGCACAATGCACAATAGAGTGTCTTGCTGACTAGGTAATGATGCGTAATGCCCACTAGGGCATGCTGCTGACTAGATAATGATGTGCAATGCGTGCTATAGTGACCTGCTCCAATGCATGCTAGAGTGACCTGCTGACTAGATAATGATGCACAATGCACGCTAGAGTGACCTGCTGCAATGCATTCTAGAGTGACCTGCTGACTAGATAATGATGCGCAATGTGCGCTTGATTGACCTGCTGCAATGCACTCTAGAGTGACCTGCTGATTAAATAATGATGCGCAATGCACACTAGAGTGTACTGATGACTAGATAATGATGCGCAATGTGCAATAGAGTGACCTGCTGCAATGCACGCTAGAGTGACCTTCTGACTAGATAATGATGCACAATGCAGCTTGATTGACCTGCCGCAATGCACTCTAGAGTGACCTGCTGATTAGATAATGATACACAATGCACGCTAGAGTGTCCTGATGACTAGATAATGATGCGCAATGTGCGCTAGAGTGACCTGCTGCAATGCACGCTAGAGTGACCTTCTGACTAGATAATGATGCGCAATGCATGCTAGAGTGACCTGCTGACTAGATAATGATGCACAATGCGCGCTAGTGACCTGCTGCAATGCACGCTAGAGTGACCTGCTGACTAGATAATGATGCGCAATGCGCGCTTGAGTGGCCTGCTGCAATGCACGCTAGAGTGACCTGCTGATTAGATAATGATGCGCAATGCACACTAGAGTGTCTTGATGACTAGATAATGATGCGCAATGCGCACTATAGTGACCTCCTGCAATGCAGGCTAGAGTGACCTGCTGACTAGATAATGATGCGCAATGTATGCTAGGGTGACCTGCTGACTAGATAATGATGCACAATGCACACTAGAGTGTCCTGCTGACTAGGTAATGATGCACAATACACGCTAGAATGTGCTGCTGACTAGATAATGATGCGCAATGCATGCTAGAGTGAACTGCTGCAATGTATGCTAGGGTGACCTGCTGACTAGATAATGATGCACAATGCACACTAGATTGTCCTACTGACTGGGTAATGATGCGCAATGCCCGCTAGAGTGTGCTGCTGACTAGATAATGATGCACAATGCGCGCTATAGTGACCTGCTCCAATGCATGCTAGAGTGACCTGCTGACTAGATAATGATGCACAAGGCACGCTAGAGTGACCTGCTGCAATGCACGCTAGAGTGAACTGCTGACTAGATAATAATGCGCAATACACGCTTGACTGAGCTGCTGCAATGCACTCTAGAGTGAACTGCTGATTATATAATGATGCGCAATGCACACTAGAGTGTCCTGATGACTAGATAATGATGCGCAATGTGTGCTAGAGTGACCTGCTGCAATGCACGCTGGAGTTACTTTCTGACTAGATAATGATGCACAATGAATGCTAGAGTGACCTGCTGACTAGATAATGATGCACAATGCACACTAGAGTGTCCTGCTGACTAGATAATGATGCACAATGCACACTAGAGTGACATGATGACTAGTTAATGATGCACAATGCACGCTAGAGTATGCTGCTGACTAGATAATGATGTGCAATGCACGCTAGAATGACCTGCTGCAATGCATGCTAGAGTGACCTGCGGACTAGATAATGATGCACGATGCACAGTAGAGTGTTCTGCTGACTAGATAATGATGCGCAATGCACGCTAGAGTGTGTTGCTGACTAGATAATGATGCACAATGCGCACTAGAGTGACCTACTGCAATGCACGGTAGAGTGACCTCCTGACTAGATAATGATGCACAAAGCACAATAGAGTGTCCTGATGACTAGATAATGATGCGCAATGCACACTAGAGTGACCTGCTGACTAGATAATGATGTACAATGCATGCTATAGTGTGCTGCTGACTAGATAATGATGCGCAATGTGCGCTAGAGTGAATTGCTCCAATGCACACTAGAGTGTCCTGCTGACTAGGTAATGATGCACAATGCATGTTATAGTGTGCTACTGACTAGATAATGATGCGCAATGTGCGCTAGAGTGAACTGCTCCAATGCATGCTAGAGTGACCTGCTGACTAGATAATGATGCACAATATGCGCTAGAGTGACCTGCTGCAATGCACACTAGAGTGACCTGCTGACTAGATAATGATGCGCAATGCGCGCTATAGTGACCTGCTCCAATGCATGCTAGAGTGACCTGCTGACAAGATAATGATGCACAATGCATGTTAGAGGGACCTGCTGCAATGCACGCTAGAGTGACCTACTGCAATGCACGCTAGAGTGACCTGCTGACTAGATATTGATGCACAATGTGCACTAGAATGACCTGCTGCAATGCACGCTAGTGACCTGCTGACTAGATAATGATGCGCAATGCACGCTAGAGTGACCTGCTGCAGCGCACGCTAGAGTGACCTGCTGACTAGATAATGATGCACAATGCGCACTAGAGTGACCTGCTGCAATGCACGCTAGAGTGACCTGCTGACTAGATAATGATGCATAAAGCACAATAGAGTGTCCTGATGACTAGATAATGATGCGCAATGCGCGCTAGAGTGACCTGCTGCATTGCACGCTAGAGTGACCTGCTGACTAGATAATGATGCACGATGCACCTGCTGACTAGGTAATGATGCGCAATGCACGCTAGAGGGTGCTGCTGACTAGATAATGATGCGCAATGCATGCTAGAGTGACCTGCTGCAATGCACGCTAGAGTGACCTGCTGACTAGATAATAATGCACAATGCGCACTAGAGTGAAATGCTGCAATGCACGCTAGAGTGACCTGCTGACTAGATAATGATGCGCAATGTGCGCTAGAGTGACCTGCTGCAATGCACGCTAGAGTGACCTTCTGACTAGTTAATGATGCACAATGCACGCTAGAGTGTCCTGCTGACTAGATAATAATGTGCAATGGACACTAAAATGACATGATGACTAGGTAATGATGCTCAATGCGCACTAGAGTGACCTGCTTCAATGCACAATAGAGTGACCTGCTGACAAGATAATGATGTGAAATGCACGCTAGATTGACCTACTGCAATGCACGCTAGAGTGACCTGCTGACTAGATAATGATACGCAATTCACACTAAAGTGACCTGCTGCAATGCACGCTAGAGTGACCTGCTGACTAGATAATGATGCACAATGCACGCTAGAGTGACCTGCTGACTAGATAATGATACGCAATTCACACTAAAGTGACCTGCTGCAATGCACGCTACAGTGACCTGCTGATTAGATAATGATGCGCAATGCACACTAGAGTGTCTTGATGACTAGATAATGATGCACAATGAGAGCTATAGTGACCTGCTGCAATGCACGCTAGAGTGACCTGCTGACTAGATAATGATGCGCAATGCATGCTAGAGTGACCTGCTGACTAGATAATGATGCACAATGCACACTAGAGTGTCCTGCTGACTAGGTAATGATGCACAATGCATGCTAGAGTGTGCTGCTGACTAGATAATGATTCACAATGCGTGCTAGAGTGACCTGCTGCAATGCATGCTAGAGTGACCTGCTGACTAGATAATGATGCACAATGCACAATAGAGTGTCCTGCTGACTAGGTAATGATGCGTAATGCCCACTAGAGCATGCTGCTGACTAGATAATGATGTGCAATGCGTGCTATAGTGACCTGCTCCAATGCATGCTAGAGTGAACTGCTGACTAGATAATGATGCACAATGCACGCTAGAGTGACCTGCTGCAATGCACGCTAGAGTGACCTGCTGACTAGATAATGATGCGCAATGTGCGCTTGATTGACCTGCTGCAATGCACTCTAGAGTGACCTGCTGATTAAATAATGATGCGCAATGCACACTAGAGTGTTCTGATGACTAGATAATGATGCGCAATGTGCAATAGAGTGACCTGCTGCAATGCATGCTAGAGTGAACTTCTAACTAGATAATGATGCGCAATGCATGCCAGAGTGACCTGCTGACTAGATAATGATGCGCAATGCAGCTTGATTGACCTGCCGCAATGCACTCTAGAGTGACCTGCTGATTAGATAATGATGCACAATGCACGCTAGAGTGTCCTGATGACTAGATAATGATGCGCAATGTGCGCTAGAGTGACCTGCTGCAATGCACGCTAGAGTGACCTTCTGACTAGATAATGATGTGCAATGCATGCTAGAGTGACCTGCTGACTAGATAATGATGCACAATGCGCGCTAGTGACCTGCTGCAATGCACGCTAGAGTGACCTGCTGACTAGATAATGATGCGCAATGCGCGCTTGAGTGGCCTGCTGCAATGCACGCTAGAGTGACCTGCTGATTAGATAATGATGCGCAATGCGCGCTTGAGTGGCCTGCTGCAATGCACGCTAGAGTGACCTGCTGATTAGATAATGATGCGCAATGCACACTAGAGTGTCTTGATGACTAGATAATGATGCGCAATGCGCACTATAGTGACCTGCTGCATTGCACGCTAGAGTGACCTGCTGACTAGATAATGATGCACGATGCACACTAGAGTGTCCTGCTGACTAGGTAATGATACGCAATGCACGCTAGAGTGTGCTGCTGACTAGATAATGATGCGCAATGCATGCTAGAGTGACCTGCTGCAATGCACGCTAGAGTGACCTGCTGACTAGATAATGATGCACAATGCGCACTAGAGTGAAATGCTGCAATGCACGCTAGAGTGACCTGCTGACTAGATAATGATGCGCAATGCGCGCTAGAGTGACCTGCTGCATTGCACGCTAGAGTGACCTGCTGACTAGATAATGAAGCACAATGCACACTAGAGTGTCCTGCTGACTAGGTAATGATGGGCAATGCACACTATAGTGTTCTGCTGATTAGATAATGATGCGCAATGCGCGCTAGAGTGACCTGCTCCAATGCATGCTAGAGTGACCTGCTGACTAGATAATGATGCACAATGCACACTAGAGTGACCTGCTGACTAGATAATGATGCACAATATGCGCTAGAGTGACCTGCTGCAATGCACACTAGAGTGACCTGCTGACTAGATAATGATGCACAATGCACGCTTGAGTGACCTGCTTCAATGCACGCTAGAGTGATCTGCTGATTAGATAATGATGCGCAATGCACACTAGAGTGTCCTGATAACTAGATAATGATGCACAATGCACAATAGAATGTCCTGCTGACTAGATAATGATGCGCAACACACGCTAGAGTGACCTGCTGACTAGATAATAATGCGCAATGCACACTAAAATGACATGATGACTAGGTAATGATGCACAATGCACGCTAGAGTGAACTGCTGCAATGCATGCTAGAGTGACCTGCTGACTAGATAATGATGCACAATGCACCCTAGAGTGACCTTCTGACTAGACAATGATGCTCAATGCGCGCTATAGGGACCTGCTGCAATGCATGCTAGATTGTCCTGCTGACTAGATAATGATGTGCAATGCATGCTAGAGTGACCTGCTGACTAGATAATGATGTACAATGCACACTAAAGTGACCTGCTGCAATGCATGCTAGAGTGACCTGCTGACTAGATAATGATGCACAATGCACACTAGAGTGTCCTGCTGACTAGGTAATGATGCGCCATGCCCGCTAGAGTGTGCTGCTGACTAGATAATGATGCACAATGCGCGCTACAGTGACCTGCTCCACTGCATGCTAGAGTGACCTGCTGACTAGATAATGATGCGCAATGCACGCTTGATTGACCTGCTGCAAAGCACTCTAGAGTTACCTGCTGATTAGATAATGATGCGCAATGCACACTAGAGTGTCCTGATGACTAGATAATGATGTGCAATGTGCACTAGAGTGACCTGCTGCAATGCACGCTAGAGTGACCTGCTGCAATGCACGCTAGAGTGACCTTCTGACTAGATAATGATGCACAATGCATGCTTGAGTGACCTGCTGACTAGATAATGATGCACAATGCACACTAGAGTGTCCTGCTGACTAGATAATGATGCACAATGCACACTAGAGTGACATGATGACTAGGTAATGATGCACTATGCACGCTAGAGTATGCTGCTGACTAGATAATGATGTGCAATTCACGCTAGAATGACCTGCTGCAATGCATGCTAGAGTGACCTGCTGACTAGATAATGATGCACAATGCACACTAGAGTGTCTTGATGAATAGGTAATGATGCGCAATGCATGCTAGAGTGACCTACTGCAATGCATGCTAGAGTGACGTGCTGACTAGATAATGATGCACAATGCATACTAGAGTGACCTGCTGACTAGATAATGATGCACAATGCACACTAGAGAGTCCTGCTGAACAGGTAATGATGCACAATGCACGCGAGAGTGTGCTGCTGACTAGATAATTATGCGCAATGCGCGCTAGAGTGACCTGCTGCAATGCGTGCTAGAGTGACCTGCTGACTAGATAATGATGCACAATGCACACTAGAGAGTCCTGCTGAACAGGTAATGATGCACAATGCACGCGAGAGTGTGCTGCTGACTAGATAATTATGCGCAATGCGCGCTAGAGTGACCTGCTGCAATGCGTGCTAGAGTGACCTGCTGACTAGATAATGATGCACAATGCACGCTAGAGTGACCTGCTGACTAGATAATGATGCTCAATGAGTGCTTGAGTGGCCTGCTGCAATGCAGGCTAGAGTGATCTGCTGATTAGATAATGATGCGCAATGCACACTAGAGTGTCTTGATGAATAGATAATGATGCGCAATGCGTGCTAGAGTGACCTACTGCAATGCATGCTAGAGTGACGTGCTGACTAGATAATGATGCACAATGCATACTAGAGTGACCTGCTGACTAGATAATGATGCACAATGCACACTAGAGAGTCCTGCTGACTAGGTAATAATGCACAATGCACGCTAGAGTGTGCTGCTGACTAGATAATTATGCGCAATGCGCGCTAGAGTGACCTGCTGCAATGCGTGCTAGAGTGACCTGCTGACTAGATAATGATGCACAATGCACACTAGAGTGTCCTTCTAACTAGGTAATGATGCGCAATGCCCGCTAGAGTGTGCTGCTGACTAGATAATGATGTGCAATGCACGCATTAGTGACCTGCTGCAATGCACGCTAGAGTGACCTGCTGACTAGATAATGATGCGCAATGCGCGCTTGAGTGACATGCTGCAATGCACGCTAGAGTGACCTGCTAACTAGATAATGATGCGCAATGCGCGCTTCAGTGGCCTGCTGCAATGCACGCTAGAGTGACCTGCTGATTATATAATGATGCACAATGCACACTAGAGTGTCTTGATGACTAGATAATGATGCGCAATGCATGCTAGAGTGACCTGCTGCAATGCACGCTAGAGTGACCTGCTGACTAGATAATGATGCGCAATGCATGCTAGAGTGACCTGCTGACTAGATAATGATGCATAATGCACACTAGAGTGTCCTGCTGACTAGGTAGTATGCACAATGCACGCTAGAGTGTGCTGCTGACTAGATAATGATGCGCAATGCGTGCTAGAGTGACCTGCTGCAATGCATGCTAGAGTGACCTGCTGACTAGATAATGATGCACAATGCATATTAGAGTGTCCCGCTGACTAGGTAATGATGCGCAATGCCCGCTAGAGTGTGCTGCTGACTAGATAATGATGCGCAATGCACACTAGAGTGACCTGCTGACTAGATAATGATGCGCAATGCGCGCTTGAGTGACCTGCTGCAATGCACGCTAGAGTGATCTGCTGATTGGATAATGATGTGCAATGCACACTAGAGTGTCCTGATGACTAGATAATGATGCACAATGTGCGCTTGAGTGACCTGCTGCAATGCACGCTAGAGTGACCTGCTGACTAGATAATGATGCGCAATGCATGCTAGAGTGATCTGCTGACTAGATAATGATGCACAATGCACACTAGAGTGTCCTGTTGACTAGATAATGATGCACAAAGCACACTAGAGTTACATGATGACTAGGTAATGATGCACAATGCACGCTAGAGTATGCTGCTGACTAGATAATGATGTGCAATGCGCGCTAAAGTGACCTGCTGCAATGCATGCTAGAGTGACCTGCTGACTAGATAATGATGCACGATGCACACTAGAGTGTCCTGCTGACTAGGTAATGATGCACAATGCACGCTAGAATGTGCTGCTGACTAGATAATGATGCGCGATGCACGCTAGAGTGACCTGCTGCAATACATGCTAGAGTGACCTGCTGACTAGATAATGATGCACAATGCACACTAGAATGACCTGCTGACTAGATAATGATGAGCAATGCACACTAGAGTATCCTGATAACTAGATAATGATGCACAATGCACACTAGAGTGTCCTGCTGACTAGATAATGATGTGCAACGCACGCTAGAGTGACCTGCTGCAATGTACGCTAGAGTGACCGGCTGACTAGATAATGATGCACAATGCATGCTAGAGTGACCTGCTGACTAGTTAATGATGCACAATGCTCGCTAGAGTGCCCTGTTGACTAGATAATAATGCGCAATGCACACTAAAATGACATGATGACTAGGTAATGATGCACAATGCACACTAGAGTGACCTGCTGACTAGATAATGATGCGCAATGCACACTAGAGGGACCGGCTGACTAGATAATGATGCGCAATGCACGCTAGAGTGACCTGCTGCAATGCGTGCTAGAGTGACCTGCTGACTAGATAATGATGCACAATGCACACTAGAGAGTCCTGCTGAACAGGTAATGATGCACAATGCACGCAAGAGTGTGCTGCTGACTAGATAATTATGCGCAATGCGCGCTAGAGTGACCTGCTGCAATGTGTGCTAGAGTGACCTGCTGACTAGATAATGATGCACAATGCACGCTAGAGTGACCTGCTGACTAGATAATGATGCTCAATGAGTGCTTGAGTGGCCTGCTGCAATGCACGCTAGAGTGATCTGCTGATTAGATAATGATGCGCAATGCACACTAGAGTGTCTTGATGAATAGATAATGATGCGCAATGCGTGCTAGAGTGACCTACTGCAATGCATGCTAGAGTGACGTGCTGACTAGATAATGATGCACAATGCATACTAGAGTGACCTGCTGACTAGATAATGATGCACAATGCACACTAGAGAGTCCAGCTGACTAGGTAATAATGCACAATGCACGCTAGAGTGTGCTGCTGACTAGATAATTATGCGCAATACGCGCTAGAGTGACCTGCTGCAATGCGTGCTAGAGTGACCTGCTGACTAGATAATGATGCACAATGCACACTAGAGTGTCCTTCTAACTAGGTAATGATGCACAATGCCCGCTAGAGTGTGCTGCTGACTAGATAATGATGTGCAATGCACGCATTAGTGACCTGCTGCAATGCACGCTAGAGTGACCTGCTGACTAGATAATGATGCGCAATGCGCGCTTGAGTGACATGCTGCAATGCACGCTAGAGTGACCTGCTAACTAGATAATGATGCGCAATGCGCGCTTCAGTGGCCTGCTGCAATGCACGCTAGAGTGACCTGCTGATTATATAATGATGCACAATGCACACTAGAGTGTCTTGATGACTAGATAATGATGCGCAATGCATGCTAGAGTGACCTGCTGCAATGCACGCTAGAGTGACCTGCTGACTAGATAATGATGCGCAATGCATGCTAGAGTGACCTGCTGACTAGATAATGATGCATAATGCACACTAGAGTGTCCTGCTGACTAGGTAGTATGCACAATGCACGCTAGAGTGTGCTGCTGACTAGATAATGATGCGCAATGCGTGCTAGAGTGACCTGCTGCAATGCATGCTAGAGTGACCTGCTGACTAGATAATGATGCACAATGCATATTAGAGTGTCCCGCTGACTAGGTAATGATGCGCAATGCCCGCTAGAGTGTGCTGCTGACTAGATAATGATGCGCAATGCACACTAGAGTGACCTGCTGACTAGATAATGATGCGCAATGCGCGCTTGAGTGACCTGCTGCAATGCACGCTAGAGTGATCTGCTGATTAGATAATGATGTGCAATGCACACTAGAGTGTCGTGATGACTAGATAATGATGCACAATGTGCGCTTGAGTGACCTGCTGCAATGCACGCTAGAGTGACCTGCTGACTAGATAATGATGCGCAATGCATGCTAGAGTGATCTGCTGACTAGATAATGATGCACAATGCACACTAGAGTGTCCTGTTGACTAGATAATGATGCACAAAGCACACTAGAGTTACATGATGACTAGGTAATGATGCACAATGCACGCTAGAGTATGCTGCTGACTAGATAATGATGTGCAATGCGCGCTAAAGTGACCTGCTGCAATACATGCTAGAGTGACCTGCTGACTAGATAATGATGCACGATGTACACTAGAGTGTCCTGCTGACTAGGTAATGATGCGCAATGCACGCTAGAATGTGCTGCTGACTAGATAATGATGCGCAATGCACGCTAGAGTGACCTGCTGCAATACATGCTAGAGTGACCTGCTGACTAGATAATGATGCACAATGCACACTAGAATGACCTGCTGACTAAATAATGATGAGCAATGCACACTAGAGTATCCTGATAACTAGATAATGATGCACAATGCACACTAGAGTGTCCTGCTGACTAGATAATGATGTGCAACGCACGCTAGAGTGACCTGCTGCAATGTACGCTAGAGTGACCGGCTGACTAGATAATGATGCACAATGCATGCTAGAGTGACCTGCTGACTAGTTAATGATGCACAATGCTCGCTAGAGTGCCCTGCTGACTAGATAATAATGCGCAATGCACACTAAAATGACATGATGACTAGGTAATGATGCACAATGCATGCAAGAGTGACCTGCTGTAATGCATGCTAGAGTGACCTGCTGACTAGATAATGATGCACAATGCACACTAGAGGGACCGGCTGACTAGATAATGATGCTCAATGCGCTTTAGAGTGACCTGCTGCAGTGCACGCTAGAGTGACCTGCTGACTAGATAATGATGCGAAATGCGTGCTAGAGCGATCTACTGCAATGCACGCTAGCTGCTGACTAGATAATGATGCACAATGCACACTAGAGTGACCTGCTGACTAGATAATGATGCACAATATGCACTAGAGTGACCTGCTGCAATGCACGCTAGAGTGACCTGCTGACTAGATAATGATGCTCAATGCGTGCTTGAGTGGCCTGCTGCAATGCATGCTAGAGTGATCTGCTGATTAGATAATGATGTGCAATGCACACTAGAGTGTCTTGATGATTAGATAATGATGCGCAATGCGTGCTAGAGTGACCTACTGCAATGCACGCTAGAGTGACCTGCTGACTAGATAATGATGACCAATGCATGCTAGAGTGACCTGCTGACTAGATAATGATGCACAATGCACACTAGAGAGTCCTGCTGACTAGGTAATGATGCACAATGCACGCTAGAGTGTGCTGCTGACTAGATAATTATGTGCAATGCGCGCTAGAGTGACCTGCTGCAATGCGTGCAAGAGTGACCTGCTGACTAGATAATGATGCACAATGCACACTAGAGTGTCCTGCTGACTAGATAATGATGCACAATACACACTAGAGTTACATGATGACTAGGTAATGATGCACAATTCACGCTAGAATATGCTGCTGACTAGATAATGATGTGCAATGCGCGCTAGAGTGACCTGCTGCAATGCATGATAGAGTGACCTGCTGACTAGATATTGATGCACGATGCACACTAGAGTGTCCTGCTGACTAGGAAATGATGCGCAATGCACGCTAGAGTGTGCTGCTGACTAGATAATGATGCGCAATGCACGCTAGAGTGACCTGCTGCAATACATGCTAGAGTGACCTGCTGACTAGATAATGATGCACAATGCACACTAGAATGACCTGCTGACTAGATAATGATGAGCAACGCACACTAGAGTATCCTGATAACTAGATAATGATGCACAATGCACACTAGAGTGTCCTGCAGACTAGATAATGATGCGCAACGCACGCTAGAGTGACCTGCTGCAATGTACGCTAGAGTGACCGGCTGACTAGATAATGATGCACAATGCATGCTAGAGTGACCTGCTGACTAGTTAATGATGCACAATGCATGCTAGCGTGTCCTGCTGACTAGATAATAATGCGCAATGCACACTAAAATGACATGATGACTAGGTAATGATGCACAATGCACGCAAGAGTGACCTGCTGTAATGCATGCAAGAGTGACCTGCTGACTAGATAATGATGCACAATGCACACTAGAGGGACCGGCTGACTAGATAGTGATGCTCAATGCGCTTTAGAGTGACCTGCTGCAATGCACGCTACAGTGACCTGCTGACTAGATAATGATGCTCAATGCGTGTTTGAGTGGCTGCTGCAATGCACGCTAGAGTGATCTGCTGACTAGATAATGATGCGAAATGCGTGCTAGAGTGACCTACTGCAATGCACGCTAGCTGCTGACTAGATAATGATGCACAATGCACACTAGAGCGACCTGCTGACTAGATAATGATGCGCAATACGCACTAGAGTGACCTGCTGCAATGCACGCTAGAGTGACCTGCTGACTAGATAATGATGCTCAATGCGTGCTTGAGTGGCCTGCTGCAATGCACGCTAGAGTGATCTGCTGATTAGATAATAATAATAATGATGCGCAATGCACACTAGAGTGTCTTGATGAATAGATAATGATGCGCTATGCGTGCTAGAGTGACCTACTGCAATGCATGCTAGAGTGACGTGCTGACTAGATAATGATGCACAATGCATACTAGAGTGACCTGCTGACTAGATAATGATGCACAATGCACACTAGAGAGTCCTGCTGAACAGGTAATGATGCACAATGCACGCGAGAGTGTGCTGCTGACTAGATAATTATGCGCAATGCGCGCTAGAGTGACCTGCTGCAATGCGTGCTAGAGTGACCTGCTGACTAGATAATGATGCACAATGCACACTAGAGTGTCCTTCTAACTAGGTAATGATGCGCAATGCCCGCTAGAGTGTGCTGCTGACTAGATAATGATGTGCAATGCACGCATTAGTGACCTGCTGCAATGCACGCTAGAGTGACCTGCTGACTAGATAATGATGCGCAATGCGCGCTTGAGTGACATGCTGCATGCACGCTAGAGTGACCTGCTAACTAGATAATGATGCGCAATGGGCGCTTGAGTGGCCTGCTGCAATGCACGCTAGAGTGACCTGCTGATTATATAATGATGCACAATGCACACTAGAGTGTCTTGGTGACTAGATAATGATGCGCAATGCATGCTAGAGTGACCTACTGCAATGCACGCTAGAGTGACCTGCTGACTAGATAATGATGCGCAATGCATGCTAGAGTGACCTGCTGACTAGATAATGATGCATAATGCACACTAGAGTGTCCTGCTGACTAGGTAGTATGCACAATGCACGCTAGAGTGTGCTGCTGACTAGATAATGATGCGCAATGCGTGCTAGAGTGACCTGCTGCAATGCATGCTAGAGTGACCTGCTGACTAGATAATGATGCACAATGCATATTAGAGTGTCCCGCTGACTAGGTAATGATGCGCAATGCCTGCTAGAGTGTGCTGCTGACTAGATAATGATGCGCAATGCACGCTAGAGTGACCTGCTGACTAGATAATGATGCGCAATGCGCGCTTGAGTGAATGGCTGCAATGCCCGCGAAAGTGACCTGCTGATTAGATAATGATGTGCAATGCACACTAGAGTGTCCTGATGACCAGATAATGATGCGCAATGTGCGCTTGAGTGACCTGCTGCAATGCACGCTAGAGGGACCTGCTGACTATATAATGATGCGCAATGCATGCTAGAGTGACCTGCTGACTAGATAATGATGCACAATGCACACTAGAGTGTCCTGTTTACTAGATAATGATGCACAATGCACACTAGAGTTACATGATGACTAGGTAATGATGCACAATGCACGCTAGAGTATGCTGCTGACTAGATAATGATGTGCAATGCGCGCTAGAGTGACCTGCTGCAATGCATGCTAGAGTGACCTGCTGACTAGATAATGATGCACGATGCACACTAGAGTGTCCTGCTGACTAGGTAATGATGCGCAATGCACGCTAGAGTGTGCTGCTGACTAGATAATGATGCGCAATGCACGCTAGAGTGACCTGCTGCAATACATGCTAGAGTGACCTGCTGACTAGATAATGATGCACAATGCACACTAGAATGACCTGCTGACTAGATAATGATGAGCAATGCACACTAGAGTATCCTGATAACTAGATAATGATGCACAATGCACACTAGAGTGTCCTGCTGACTAAATAATGATGTGCAACGCACGCTAGAGTGACCTGCTGCAATGTACGCTAGAGTGACCGGCTGACTAGATAATGATGCACAATGCATGCAGAGTGACCTGCTGACTAGTTAATGATGCACAATGCACGCTAGAGTGTCCTGCTGACTAGATAATAATGCGCAATGCACACTAAAATGACATGATGACTAGGTAATGATGCACAATGCATGTAAGAGTACCTGCTGTAATGCATGCTAGAGTGACCTGCTGACTAGATAATGATGCACAATGCACACTAGAGGGACCGGCTGACTAGATAATGATGCTCAATGCGCTTTAGAGTGACATGCTGCAGTGCACGCTAGAGTGACCTGCTGGCTAGATAATGATGCGAAATGCGTGCTAGAGCGATCTACTGCAATGCACGCTAGCTGCTGACTAGATAATGATGCACAATGCACACTAGAGTGACCTGCTGACTAGATAATGATGCGCAATACGCACTAGAGTGACCTGCTGCAATGCACGCTAGAGTGACCTGCTGACTAGATAATGATGCTCAATGCGTGCTTGAGTGGCCTGCTGCAATGCATGCTAGAGTGATCTGCTGATTAGATAATGATGCGCAATGCACACTAGAGTGTCTTGATGATTAGATAATGATGCGCAATGCGTGCTAGAGTGACCTACTGCAATGCACGCTAGAGTGACCTGCTGACTAGATAATGATGCACAATGCATGCTAGAGTGACCTGCTGACTAGATAATGATGCACAATGCACACTAGAGAGTCCTGCTGACTAGGTAATGATGCACAATGCACGCTAGAGTGTGCTGCTGACTAGATAATTATGTGCAATGCACGCTAGAGTGACCTGCTGCAATGCGTGCAAGAGTGACCTGCTGACTAGATAATGATGCGCAATGCACGCATTATTGACCTGCTCCAATGCATGCTAGAGTGACATGCTGACTAGATAATGATGCACAATGCACACTAGAGTGACCTGCTGCAATGCATGCTAGAGTGACCTGCTGACTAGATAATGATGCGCAATGCGCGCTTGAGTGACCTGCTGCAATGCAAGCTAGAGTGACCTGCTGATTAGATAATGATGCGCAATGCACACTAGAGTGTCCTGATGACTATATAATGATGTGCAATGTGCGCTAGAGTGACGTGCTGCAATGCACTCTAGAGTGACCTGCTGACTAGATAATGATAAGCAATGCATGCTAGAGTGACCTGCTGACTAGATAATGATAAGCAATGCACACTAGAGTGTCCTGCTGACTAGATAATGATGCACAATGCACACTAGAGTGACATGATGACTAGGTAATGATGCACAATGCACGCTAGAGTATGCTGCTGACTAGATATGTGCAATGCGGGCTAGAGTGACCTGCTGCAATGCATGCTAGAGTGACCTGCTGACTAGATAATGATGCACGATGCACACTAGAGTGTCCTGCTGACTAGGTAATGATGCACAATGCACGCTAGAGTGTGCTGCTGACTAGATAATGATGCGCAATGCACGCTAGAGCGACCTGCTGCAATGCATGCTAGAGTGACCTGCTGACTAGATAATGATGCACAATGCACACTAGTGTGACCTGCTAACTAGATAATGATGCACAATGCGTGCTAGAGTGACCTGCTGCAATGCACGCTAGAGTGACCTGCTGACTAGATAATGATGCGCAATGCACGCTAGAGTTACCTGCTGACTAGATAATGATGCACAATGCATGCTAGAGTGTCCTGCTGACTAGATAATGATGTGCAATGCGCGCTAGAATGACCTGCTTCAATGCGCGCTAGATTGACCTGCTGACTAGATAATGATGCGCAATCCATGCTAGAGTGACCTGCTGACTAGATAATGATGCACAATGCGCACTAGAGTGACCTGCTGCAATGCACGCTAGAGTGACCTGCTGACTAGATAATGATGCGCAATGCACACTAGAGTGTCCTGATGACTAGATAATGATGCGCAATGCGCACTAGAGAGACCTGCTGCAATGCACGCTAGAGTGACCTGCTGACTAGATAATGATGCGCAATGCATGTAGAGTGACCTGCTGATTACATAATGATGTGCAATGCACACTAGAGTCTCCTGATGACTAGATAATGATGCGCAATGTGCGCTAGAGTGACCTGCTGCAATGCACGCTAGAGTGACCTGCTGACTAGATAATGATGCGCAATGCATGCTAGAGTGACCTGCTGACTAGATAATGATGCACGATGCACACTAGAGTGTCCTGCTGACTAGATAATGATGAGCAATGCACACTAGAGTATCCTGATAACTAGATAATGATGCACAATGCACACTAGAGTGTCCTGCTGACTAGATAATGATGCGCAACGCACGCTAGAGTGACCTGCTGCAATGTACGCTAGAGTGACCGGCTGACTAGATAATGATGCACAATGCATGCTAGAGTGACCTGCTGACTAGTTAATGATGCACAATGCATGCTAGCGTGTCCTGCTGACTAGATAATAATGCGCAATGCACACTAAAATGACATGATGACTAGGTAATGATGCACAATGCACGCAAGAGTGACCTGCTGTAATGCATGCAAGAGTGACCTGCTGACTAGATAATGATGCACAATGCACACTAGAGGGACCGGCTGACTAGATAATGATGCTCAATGCGCTTTAGAGTGACCTGCTGCAGTGCACGCTAGAGTGACCTACTGACTAGATAATGATGCGAAATGCATGCTAGAGTGACCTACTGCAATGCATGCTAGCTGCTGACTAGATAATGATGCACAATGCACACTAGAGTGACCTGCTGACTAGATAATGATGCGCAATACGCACTAGAGTGACCTGCTGCAATGCACGCTAGAGTGACCTGCTGACTAGATAATGATGCTCAATGCACGCTAGAGTGATCTGCTGATTAGATAATGATGTGCAATGCACACTAGAGTGTCTTGATGAATAGATAATGATGCGCAATGCGTGCTAGAGTGACCTACTGCAATGCACGCTAGAGTGACGTGCTGACTAGATAATGATGCACAATGCATACTAGAATGACCTGCTGACTAGATAATGATGCACAATGCACACTAGAGAGTCCTGCTGACTAGGTAATGATGCACAATGCACGCTAGAGTGTGCTGCTGACTAGATAATTATGCGCAATGCGCGCTAGAGTGACCTGCTGCAATGCGTGCTAGAGTGACCTGCTGACTAGATAATGATGCACAATGCACACTAGAGTGTCCTTCTAACTAGGTAATGATGCGCAATGCCCGCTAGAGTGTGCTGCTGACTAGATAATGATGTGCAATGCACGCATTAGTGACCTGCTGCAATGCACGCTAGAGTGACCTGCTGACTAGATAATGATGCGCAATGCGCGCTTGAGTGACCTGCTGCAATGCACGCTAGAGTGACCTGCTGATTAGATAATGATACGCAATGCACACTAGAGTGTCCTGATGACTAGATAATGATGTGCAATGTGCGCTAGAGTGACCTGCTGCAATGCACTCTAGAGTGACCTGCTGACTAGATAATGATGCGCAATGCATGCTAGAATGACCTGCTGACTAGATAATGATGCACAATGCACACTAGAGTGTCCTGCTGACTAGATAATGATGCACAGCGCACACTAGAGTGACATGATGACTAGGTAATGATGCACAATGCACGCTAGAGTATGCGGCTGACTAGATAATGATGTGCAATGCGCGCTAGAGTGACCTGCTGCAATGTATGCTAGAGTGACCTGCTGACTAGATAATGATGCACGATGCACACTAGAGTGTCCTGCTGACTAGTTAATGATGCACAATGCACGCTAAAATGTTCTGCTGACTAGATAATGATGTGCAATGCACGCTAGAGCGACCTGCTGCAATGCATGCTAGAGTGACCTGCTGACTAGATAATGATGCACAATGCACACTAGAGTGACCTGCTGACTAGATAATGGTGCACAATGCGCGCTAGAGTGACCTGCTGCAATGCACGCTAGAGTGACCTGCTGACTAGATAATGATGCGCAATGCGCGCTAGAGTGACCTGCTGCAATGCACGCTAGAGTTACCTGCTGACTATATAATGATGCACAATGCATGCTAGAGTGACCTGCTGACTAGATAATGATGCACAATGAGCGCTAGAGTGACCTGCTTCAATGCACGCTAGAGTGACCTGCTGACTAGATAATGATGCACAATGCACACTAGAGTGGCCTGATGACTAGATAATGATGCGCAATGCGCAGTAGAGAGACCTGCTGCAATGCACGCTAGATTGTCCTGATGACTAGATAATGATGCGCAATACGCGCTAGAGCGACCTGCTGCAATGTACGCTAGAGTGACCTGCTGACTAGATAATGATGCGCAATGCACGCTAGAGTGACCTGCTGACTAGGTAATGATGCACAATGCACGCTAGAGTGTCCTGCTGACTAGATAATGATGCACAATGCTGACTAGATAATTATGCGCAATGCATGCTAGAGTGGCCTGCTGCAATGCATGCTAGAGTGACCTGCTGACTAGATAATGATGCGCAATGCACGCTAGAGTGACCTGCTGACTAGATAATGATGCACAATGCACACTAGAGTGTCCTGCTGACTAGATAATGATGCGCAATGCGCACTAGAGGGACCTGCTGCAATGCACGCTAGAGTGACCTGCTGACTAGATAATGATGAGCAATGCGCGCTAGAGTGACCTAATGACTAAATAATGATGCGCAAGCACTCTATAGTGTCCTGCTGAGGTGACATGTGAAATGCATGCTAGAGTGACCTGCTGACTAGATAATGATGCACAATGCGCGCTAGAGTGACCTGCTGCAATGCACGCTAGAGTGACCTGCTGACTAGATAATGATGTGCAATGCACGCTTGAGTGACCTGCTGCAATGCACGCTAGAGTGCCATGCTGACTAGATAATGATGTGCAATGCACGCTTGAGTGTCCTGCTGCAATGCACGCTAGAGTGACCTGCTGCAATGCACGCTAGAGTGACCTGCTGACTAGATAATGATGCGCAAGCACTCTATAGTGTCCTGCTGAGGTGACATGTGCAATGCACACTAGAGTGACCTGCTGACTGTTGCTTAGAGCTGTGCTTACTTTGCAGAGAGCACGTTTGAGTTCAGTCAGTGACGCACCATTTTTTTCTGGTGTTGAGAAAATGTGTCCCATTAAATTATGTAATATTAAGAAAAGTGCCAGAAGTAGGCCTGGCTGAAGTTGTGTGGGTTCCCATTTCAACATTATGGTTTCCTCTCCACCCCCCTTGCTTTGAGTGAAAAACAGTCTGAGGCACCCGTGTGGTGCATACATTATAATGGAGACAAAGAAACACAGCCGGGGTTAATAGCCGCCGGCTATCACGAAAAGGCCAGCAGGGAGCTGAAACAATAAGCCCAGCGAAAAGCTATACATCCTTCTTTGTCAGCACATGGCTGATGTGGAGGAACCAGTGTTTAAAGGCAACAAGGTGATAACACTTCTGTATACCCAAGGGAGTGACTGCCCGAAGGGTTCCTGCAAATGCAGATTGTAAGGCAAGCTAAAGCGCACATTTAAAGCCCCAGAACAAAAGTAATACAGAAAGGAATATATTGCCATGTTAAAAAACTGCTGTCTGGCAACATGGGGGCAGCTGCAGTTCTCCTCTACCCCGAGGCTCCAGCCCCCTTTTATCTGAAATGGTTGAAAGGCCCTGATGCCGTGCCTAGCAGCAAGGACATTCAATCATATACTGAGCCTGACACTGCCATGCGAGCACCAGCCCGGGCACCGGGGGTGAATGAGCTGGCAGTCCTATACCAGGGTGGGTGAGCAAGGTGCTTAGACGTCTTATTTTGTGGTAGTGCGTTGGAACGCGCTCATAATGTGGTGTGTGCAGACTTCCTGCCTCGGCCGCTGGTGGCCTCCCAGTCTGCCCCGTCCTTGGGATCGGGAAGCACGAGTAGGAAAGAGATGCCCCGCCTGGAAAACCTTTCTAAGCCATTGGCCTTATTTCTCCTGGTTTTATTGGGTTCAACGTTTTCACTTGTGTGAGCTTGAACCCCCATCTGTGCAATTTCCACTTTAGGGGAAATTACGGGTTGGTGTTAACTGTGTGATGTCCAGGGTAAGAAGCTGAAATGAGTGACCTCTTCGACACCTGTGCAAAGCATGGTTAATGGCAGGGATGTGCACACTTCCAAAGGGAGAGCGGAAAGCAGAGGGGGGATATGCAGAGTGCTGGCAAGTGCAGGGAGGCAGAGTCGAAAGTGCCACAGATACATGGCAGGTGTGTATGTGCCACTCCTCTCTTAGCACGCCTTAGATGACATGAGGTTGGTTTCAGGCGGGTCGGGGCACGGAAGGGATGCGTTCCTGCTCCTCCACAAGACGCCAGGTGGGTTAACGCCGGCCTGGCTGCTCCTGCGGGCATTAGAAGCTGCTGACTTTCAGTGGCATCCATGGCTCATGATCTCCAGAGGCTTCTGCAATGGATTCTTATGGATTCCGCCTGACTTTCAGGCAAGTTCCAGAGGAATCCATGGCACATGCCTCCGGCAAGTCATAATCTCCAGAGGCTTCTGCAATGCAATGGATTCCTATAGATTCTGCGTGCCTTTCAGGCAGGTTCGAGAGGAATCCTTGGCACATGCCTCCGGCAAGTCATGATCTCCACAGGCTTCTGCAATGGATTCCTATGGATTCCGCCTGCCTTTTCAGGCAGGTTCCAGAGGAATCCACGGCACATGCTTCTGGCAAGTCATGATCTCCACCGGCTTCTTCAATGGATTCCTATGGATTCCGCCTGCCTTTTCAGGCAGGTTCCAGAGGAATCCACGGCACATGCTTCTGGCAAGTCATGATCTCCACAGGCTTCTGCAATGGATTCCTTTGGATTCCGCCTGCCTTTTTGGCAGGTTCCAGAGGAATCAATGCACATGCCTCCGGCAAGTCATGATCTCCACCGGCTTCTGCAAATCATTCTTATGGATTCCGCCTGAACCTCTGGGCAGAGCTATGCCAATGCATCTACTTCTGTGCCCTTTATCTCCCACTCCTGAAAGGGCCCATAGGCCTGTGCCGCCACCCCGACCCCTCTGACTGGTAACCCTTTGCAGGTGCACCCACCGTGAGCCAACAGCACACGTATAAGGTCTGCTAGGGGGGCATGGCACTCACCTGGAAGTTTTGTTGTTGTTCCTGTTATTCCGGATTCTATTCAGAGGGAATAAATAAGGACACGTTACTCACACATCTATAGTGACACTGAGTAAAAGATAATATATGGCATGGCACAGAAGTTTCCCATCGTGCATCACAGTCTCACACAGCAGCAAGAGAAAGTGAACATGGCGCCTCCCACGCGGCCGTCACGGCTCCTCGGGTCATTGGCTGTCTGTCTGCCCCCCTACCCCCGTACCTCCATGAGACCCAGAGTGCCCCAAGGGAATCCCTTCTTCTTGCTGCTGCGAGGGCTACCTGTGGGGTCCCCAGTCTACATTCACACATCAGACGGGGTCCGGGGAAGACTACTCTGGATCCGGAGAATCCGCTTAGATTTGCCCACCGCAGGCTGTCGCTTCCTGGACACATTAACATCACGGGCCGTTGCCAGAGGCCTTTGCCAACTCATTCAAACCTCCATTCACTTGCTTGGGTTTTGCCCCACTCGAGGACTGGCCTCTTCTCTAGTATCGGTCTTGGATGGCCCGTGGCCGGCACTTGGATGGCCGGCACACTGTGGGGGTGGATGGCATCGGTCTTGGATGGCCGTGGCCGCCTACTGTGGGGGCGGATAGCATCGGTCTTGGATTGCTGGCACACTGTGGGGGCGGATAGCATCGGTCTTGGATTGCTGGCACACTGGGGGGAGGATGGCATTGTTTTTGGATGGCCGGCACACTGTGGGGGCGGATGGCATCGGTCTTGGATGGCCGGCATACTATGGGGGCTGATGGCATCAGATGGCCGGCACATTGTGGGGGAGGATGGCATCGGATGGCTGGCACACTGTGGGGGAGGATGGCATTGGTCTTGGATGGCCGTGGCCGGCACACTGTGGGGGCGGATGGGATCGTTTTTGGATGGCCGGCACACTGTGGGGACGGATGGCATCGGTCTTAGATGGCCGGCATACTATGGGGGCTGATGGCATCAGATGGCCGGCACATTGTGGGGGAGGATGGCATCGATGGCCGGCACGCTGGGGGGGAGAATGGCATTGGTCTTGGATGGCCGGCACACTGTGGGGGAGGATGGCATCGGTCTTGGATGGCTGGCACATTGTGGGGGAGGATAGCATCGGTCTTGGATGGCCGGCACACTGTGGGGGCGGATGGCATCAGTCTTGGATAGCCGGCACACTGTGGGGGCGGATGGCATCGGTCTTGGATGGCTGGCACACTGTGGGGGAGGATGGCATCGGTCTTGGATGGCCGGCACACTGTGGGGGCGGATGGCATCGGTCCTTCAGCTCGTCTTTGGTTCTTTCGTTCCAGTGGTCGACTCTGCTTTCCAAGTCCCAGAGATCTGCTTTTCAACAGTTTTCCCCCATTCATTCCAGCCTATCTGTCACTCACCCCACAGGGTGGCTGTCCTTGCCGGACAGTCAGCCGGCCAATCACGCCAGAGTGCATTCAGGTTTCCTAGTAGACTAAGCACAGGGAGTTTCTGGCACCTCCCTCACATCCTGTCCACTCCAGACACTCAGGCGCCGGAGGAGGGCTTTAGCACTGAAGCCCGCCAAAGGGCTTTGAACAAAGGGACCAAACCTGGTTTGGCGCGCAGAGACATTCAAGAAGGACCTTTCCTAATAGAAATGGCGAAAAAAGTTGACCATAGTCTGTTTTTACAGATAGGTCTTGGGCGCCATATTGAAAAACATGGCTGCCCCGATTTTTTGCTAACGGTGTACGCGGTCGGGAAAAATCCTGGTAGTTCGTTCTAAACCACTGCCACCAGCCATTTCGAGTGGGAAAGGGTAACATTTGACTGTTACATGAGTGTTTAGACTCAGGGGAAGCTAGGCAACCCCTGTAGCACAATATAGGAAGATAGTGTGTGCTGGGTCTATGATTTTAAAAAGACTAGCAAAGTCAATTTAACTTACATGCTCCAGGAGACGGTAGTCAGTCCCAGAGAAGGTCTTTAACCCTTGGGAAGTATGAAAAACATAATTGTGCCACTGCACTGAATGTGCTGTGTGACACACAGAAAAAGATGATGCCTATGGAGTTCTTTTGAAACTCCATATCCAAAGAACACAAAAGTAAAACACACATCAAAATACATGAAAGGGTGGGAAAAAAGGCTCACACTCTTTCCAGGTAAAAATGAAAATCCTACAAATCCAGCAAAGTTGCTGGGAGTCTCAAAAGGTAAGGGAAATTAGAACATTCTTGAGAATTCTCCCTAACAAGTGCAAGCTCATCGGTGCACACCCATGTGTACATGGGAGCGGCTTTCATCAGAGGTGGGCGAGAGCGCAAGCTCAGCGGTGCGCACTAATGTGTACATGGGAGCGGCTTTCATCAGAGGTGGCCGAGTGCGCAAGCTTAGCAGTGCACACCAATGTGTACATGGGAGCGGCTTTCATCAGAGATGGGTGAGAGCGCAAGCTCGGCGGTGAGCACTCATGTGTACATGGGAGTAGCATTCATTAGAGTGGGGCAAGAGCGCATTCTCAGAGGCGCACTAATGTGTACATGGAAGCGGCTTTCATCAGAGGTGGGCGAGAGTGCAAGCTCAGCGGTGAGCACTAATGTGTACATGGGAGCGGCTTTCATCAGAGGTGGGCGAGAGTGCAAGCGCAGCGGTGCGCACTAATGTGTACATGGGAGTAGCATTCATTAGAGTGGGGCGAGAGCACATTCTCAGCGGCGTGCTAATGTGTACATGGGAGCGGCTTTCATCAGAGGTGGGTGAGAGCGCAAGCTCAGCGGTGCGCACTAATGTGAACATGGGAGCGGCTTTCATCAGAGGTGGCAGAGTGCGCAAGCTCAGCGGTGCACACCCATGTGTATATGGGAGCAGCATTCATCAGAGGTGGGCGAGAGCGCAAGCTCAGCAGTGCGCATCCATGTGTATGTACATGGGAGCGGCGTTCATCAGAGTTGGGCGAGAGTGCAAGCTCAGCGGTGCGCCCCCATGTGTACATGGGAGCGGCTTTCATCAGAGGTGGGCGAGAGCGCAAGCTCGGCGGTGCGCACTCATATGTACATGGGAGCGGCTTTCATCAGAGGTGTGTGAGGAGAAGGGTGAGTGCACAAGTTCAGCTGTGCACACCCATGTGTACATGGGAGCAGCATTCATCCGTGGTGGGCGAGAGCGCGAGTTCACTGGTGCACACCCATGGGTACATGGGAGCGGCTTTTATCAGTGGTGGGTGAGTGCGCAAGCTCAGCGGTGCACACCCATTTGTATATGGGAGCAGCATTCATCAGAAGTGGGCGAGAGCGCAAGCTCAGCAGTGCGCATCCATGTGTATGTACATGGGAGCGGCGTTCATCAGAGTTGGGCGAGAGTGCAAGCTCAGCGGTGCGCCCCCATGTGTACATGGGAGCGGCTTTCATCAGAGGTGGGCGAGAGCGCAAGCTCGGTGGTGCGCACTCATATGTACATGGGAGCGGCTTTCATCAGAGGTGTGTGAGGAGAAGGCTGAGTGCGCAAGTTCAGCTGTGCGCACCCATGTGTACATGGGAGCGGCTTTCATCAGAGGAGGGCGAGTGCGCGAGCTCAGCGGTGTGCACCCATGTCTACATGGGAGCGGCTTTCATCAGAGGTGGGCGAGTGCGCAAGCTCAGCGGTGCACACCCATGTTTATATGGGAGCAACATTCATCAGAGGTGGGCGAGAGCGCAAGCTCAGCGGTGCGCACCCATATGTACATGGGAGCGGCTTTCATCAAAGGTGGACGAGAGCGCAAGCACAGCGGTGCCCACCCATGTGTACATGGGAGCGGCTTTCATCAGAGATGGGCGAGTGTGCGAGCTCAGCGGTGCGCACCAATGTTTACATGGGAGAGGCTTTCATCAGAGGTGGGTGAAAGCGCAAGCTTAGCAGTGCACACCAATGTGTATATGGGAGCAGCATTCATCAGAGGTGGGCGAGAGCGCAAGCTCAGCAGTGCGCATCCATGTGTATGTACATGGGAGCGGCGTTCATCAGAGTTGGGCGAGAGTGCAAGCTCAGCGGTGCGCCCCCATGTGTACATGGGAGCGGCTTTCATCAGAGGTGTGCGAGAGCGCAAGCTCGGCGGTGCGCACTCATATGTACATGGGAGCGGCTTTCATCAGAGGTGTGTGAGGAGAAGGGTGAGTGCGCAAGTTCAGCTGTGCACACCCATGTGTACATGGGAGCAGCATTCATCCGTGGTGGGCGAGAGCGCGAGTTCAGCGGTGCACACCCATGTGTACATGGGAGCGGCTTTTATCAGTGGTGGGTGAGTGCGCAAGCTCAGCGGTGCACACCTATTTGTATATGGGAGCAGCATTCATCAGAAGTGGGCGAGAGCGCAAGCTCAGCAGTGCGCATCCATGTGTATGTACATGGGAGCGGCGTTCATCAGAGTTGGGCGAGAGTGCAAGCTCAGCGGTGCGCCCCCATGTGTACATGGGAGCGGCTTTCATCAGAGGTGGGCGAGAGCGCAAGCTCGGTGGTGCGCACTCATATGTACATGGGAGCGGCTTTCATCAGAGGTGTGTGAGGAGAAGGCTGAGTGCGCAAGTTCAGCTGTGCGCACCCATGTGTACATGGGAGCTGCTTTCATCAGAGGAGGGCGAGTGCGCGAGCTCAGCGGTGTGCACCCATGTCTACATGGGAGCGGCTTTCATCAGAGGTGGGCGAGTGCGCAAGCTCAGCGGTGCACACCCATGTGTATATGGGAGCAACATTCATCAGAGGTGGGCGAGAGCGCAAGCTCAGCGGTGCGCACCCATATGTACATGGGAGCGGCTTTCATCAAAGGTGGACGAGAGCGCAAGCACAGCGGTGCCCACCCATGTGTACATGGGAGCGGCTTTCATCAGAGGTGGGCGAGTGTGCGAGCTCAGCGGTGCGCACCAATGTTTACATGGGAGAGGCTTTCATCAGAGGTGGGTGAAAGCGCAAGCTTAGCAGTGCACACCAATGTGTATATGGGAGCGGCTTTCATCAGAGGTGGGCGAGAGCACAAGCTCAGCGGTGCACACCCATGTTTACATGGGAGCGGCTTTCATCAGAGGTGGGCGAGAGCGCAAGCTCAGCGGTTCGCACCCATGTGTACATGAGAGCAGCATTCATCAGAGGTGGGCGAGTGTGCAAGCTCAGTGGTGCACACTAATGTGTACATGGGAGTAGCATTCATTAGAGTGGGGCGAGAGCGCATTCTCAGCGGCGCACTAATATGTAAATGGGAGCGGCTTTCATCAGAGGTGGGCGAGTGCGCAAGCTCAGCAGTGCACACCCATGTGTACATGGGAGCGGCTTTCATCAGAGTTGGGCGAGAGCACAAGCTCAGCGGTGTGCACTCATGTGTACATGGGAGCATCTTTCATCAGAGGTGGGTGAGAGCGCAAGCTCGGCAGTGCGCACCAATGTGTACATGGGAGCGGCTTTCATCAGAGATGGGCGAGAGCGCAAGCTCGGCGGTGCGCACTCAAGTGTACATGGGAGCAGCTTTCATCAGAGGTGGGCGAGAGAGAGAGCTCGGCTGTGCGCACTCATGTGCACATGGGAGCGGCTTTCATCAGAGTTGGGCGAGGGCGCAAGCTCGGCGGTGCGCACTCATGTGCACATGGGAGTGGCTTTCATCAGAGTTGGGCGAGAGCGCAAGCTCAGCGGTGCGCACTCATGTGTGCACGGGAGCAGCAACTTTCATCAGAGGTGGGCGAGAGTGCAAGGGAGTAGCATCTTTCATCAGAAGTGGGCGAGAGTGCAAGGTCTGCGGTGTACGCTAATGTGTACATGGGCCAGTAGCTTTTATCAGAGGAGGGCGAGAGCGCAAGCTCGGCGGTGTGCACTCATGTGTACATGGGAGCGGCGTTCATCAGAGGTGGGCGAGAGTGCAAGCTCGGCGGTGCGCACCCATGTGTACATGGGAGCGGCTTTCATCAGAGGTGGGCAAGAGCGCGAGCTTGGCGGTGCACACTCATGTATACATGGGAGCGGCTTTCATAAGAGTTGGGCGAGAGAGCGAGCTCAGCGGTGCGCACCAATGTGTACATGGGAGTGGCTTTCATCAGAGGTGGGCGAGAGCACGAGCTTGGCGGTGTGCACCAATGTGTACATGGGAGCCACTTTCATCAGAGGCGGGCGAAAGCTCAAGCTCAGCGGTGCACACCAATGTGGACATGGGAGCGGCTTTCATCAGAGGTGGGCGAGAGCACAAACTCAGCGGTGCACACCCATGTGTACATGAGAGCAGCATTCATCAGAGGTGGGCGAGTGCGCAAGCTCAGCGATGCGCACTAATGTGTACATGGGAGTAGCATTCATTAGAGGTGGGCGAGAGCGCATGCTCAGCGGCACACTAATGTGTACATGGGAGCGGCTTTCATCAGAGGTGGGCGAGAGCGCAAGCTCAGTGGTGCGCACTAATGTGTACATGGGAGTAGCATTCATTAGAGTGGGGCAAGAGCGCAATCTCAGCGGCGCACTAATGTGTACATGGAAGCGGCTTTCATCAGAGGTGGGCGAGAGTGCAAGCTCAGCGGTTCGCACTCATGTGTACATGAGAGCAGCATTCATCAGAGGTTGGCGAGTGCGCAAGCGCAGCGGTGCGCACTAATGTCTACATGGGAGTAGCATTCATTAGAGTGGGGCGAGAGCGCATTCTCAGCGGCGTGCTAATGTGTACATGGGAGCGGCTTTCATCAGAGGTGGGCGAGAGCGCAAGCTCAGCGGTGCACACTAATGTGAACATGGGAGTGGCTTTCATCAGAGGTGGCAGAGTGTGCAAGCTCAGCGGTGCACACCCATGTGTATATGAGAGCAGCATTCATCAGAGGTGGGCCAGAGCGCAAGCTCAGCAGTGCGCATCCATGTGTATGTACATGGGAGCGGCTTTCATCAGAGGTGGGCGAGAGCGCAAGCACAGCGGTGCGCATCCATGTGTACATGGGAGCTGCTTTCATCAGAGGTGGGTGAGTGTGCGAGCTCAGCGGTGCGCACCAATGTCTACATGGGAGCGGCTTTCATCAGAGGTGGGTGAGAGCGCAAGCTTAGCAGTGCACACCAATGTGTACATGGGAGCGGCTTTCATCAGAGGTGGGCGAGAGCACAAGCTCAGCGGTGCACACCCATGTTTACCTGGGAGCGGCTTTCATCAGAGGCGGGCGAGAGCTCAAGCTCAGCAGTTCGCACCCATGTGTACATGAAAGCAGCATTCATCTGAGGTGGGCGAGTGCGCAAGCTCAGCGGTACGCACTAATGTGTACATGGGAGGAGCATTCATTAGAGTGGGGCGAGAGCGCATTCTCAGCGGCGCACTAATGTGTACATGGGAGCGGCTTTCATCAGAGATGGGCGAGAGAGCAAGCTCAGCGGTGCGCACTAATGAGTACATGGGAGCGGCTTTCATCAGAGGTGGGCGAGAGCGTAAGCTCAGCGGTGAGCACTCATGTGTACATGGGAGCGTCTTTCATCAGAGGTGGGCGAGAGCGCAAGCTCGGCAGTGCGCACCAATGTGTACATGGGAGCGGCTTTTATCAGAGATGGGTGAGAGCGCAAGCTCGGCGGTGCGTACTCATGTGTGCATGGGAGCAGCTTTCATCAGAGGTGGGCGAGAGAGCAAGCTCGGCGGTGCGCACTCATGTGCACATGGGATCGGCTTACATCAGAGTTGGGCGAGAGCGCAAGCTCGGCAGTGCGCACTCATGTGCACATGGGAGCAGCTTTCATCAGTGGTGGGCGAGAGTGCAAGGTCTGCAGTGTACGCTAATGTGTACATGGGCCAGTAGCTTTTATCAGAGGTGGGCGAGAGCGCAAGTTCGGCGGTGCGCACTCATGTGTACATGGGAGCGGCGTTCATCAGAGTTGGGTGAGAGTGCAAGCTCGGCGGTGCACACCCATGTGTACATGGGAGCGGCTTTCATTCAGAGGTGGGCAAGAGCGCGAACTCGGCGGTGCGCACCCATGTGTACATGGGAGTGGCTTTCATCAGAGGTGGGCGAGAGCATGAGCTTGGCGGTGTGCGCCAATGTGTACATGGGAGCCACTTTCTTCAGAGGCAGGCGAGAGCTCAAGCTCGGCGGTGCACACCAATGTGTACATAAGAGCAGCATTCATCAGAGGTGGGCGAGTGCGCAAGCTCAGCGGTGCGCACTAATGTGTACATGGGAGTACCATTCAACAGAGGTGGGCGAGAGCGCATGCTCAGCGGCGCACTAATGTGTACATGGGAGCGGCTTTCATCAGAGGTGGGCGGGAGCGCAAGCTCAGCGGTGCGCACTAATGTGTACATGGGAGCGGCTTTCATCAGAGGTGGACGAGTGTGCAAGCTCAGCGGTGCACACTCATGTGGACATGGGAGCGGCTTTCATCAGAGGTGGGCGAGTGCACAAGCTCGGTGGTGCGCACCAATGTGTACATGGGAGAGGCTTTCAGCCCCGCCCACCTGGTGCCTTCCTGCTTCCCGTTCTTTTTCACCACTTAGCAAGCCACGCCCACCTGGTGCCTTCGTGCTTGCCGCTCTGTTTCCCTACTTAAGGAGCCCTCCAGCTTCTTTTCCTTTGCAGATGGGGAGCAGGTGCAAGTGGATCTAGGTCACCTGGCCTAAGCCCCGCCCACCTGGTACCTTCCTGCTTCCCGCTCTTTTTCACCACTTAGCAAGCCCCAGCCACATGGTGCCTTCCTTCACCATCACTGTCTTGTGGCCAATGCTGGATTTGACTTTTATGGACTTCATTCATTCACGGTGCGTCACTTTTTCTAAACTCTCATGCTGGACTTCCTTTGCATCTTGTACTCATGGTGACCCTGAATCATGCTGTTCCCATCTTCATCTTGTATCCTGGCTTGCAACATTATGTGTTACTACTGACTTCTGCAATTGTATTCGCTCTCCACTCTTTTTGACTGCTTACTCTCTTTTCTCTCCTCCGTTCCCTTCTCCCTTTTCCTATCTCCTCCCCTTACTTTCTTCTATGCACTTACTCTATCAGAATTGTACCTGGACCTAATATGATAGCAACCTCGTCTGTTTCCTCCACCCTCCCATTACTGTTTTTTTCCTCCCCACGACCCCTCCAGCACTAGCTGAAATGTCGTCAGGCCTAGTATGGTAGTCGCTTGTTTTGTTCTTCCCCTCCCTTTCTGCACCCCTCTCCCTCACCTTTTGTTTTTCTCTAGCTCTACCATAAATGTCATCAGGCCTAGTACGGTAGTCGCCTGTCTGTTTCCATTTGCTTCCCACTCTCCCCCTCCCTTCCTTATCTATGTCTTCAGGCCGAGTACGATAGTTCATTTCACATCCTTACTGTTCATGGCCTGTAAGAATGTGGTTGTATTTTCCCTTGTTCCCTCCCTTGCCTTGAAGCGCTTTGAAACACATTATGTATAGGCGCTATATAAATAAACAATCATATCATATCATATCAGAGGCGGGCGAGAGCGCAAGCTCAGCGGTGCGCACTTATGTGTACATGGGAGCGTCTTTCGTCAGAGGTGGGTGAGAGCGCAAGCTCTGCAGTGCGTACCAATGTGTACATGGGAGCGGCTTCCATCAGAGGTGGGCGAGGAGAAGGGCGAGTGCGCAAGTTCAGCGGTGCACACCCATGTGTACATGGGAATGGCTTTTATCAGTGGTGGGTGAGTGTGCAAACTCAGCGGTGCACACCCATGTGTACATGAGAGTAGCATCCATCCGTGGTGGGCGAGACCACGAGCACAGAGGTGCGCACCCATGTGTACATGGGAGCGGCTTTCATCAGAGGTGGGCGAGAGTGCAAGCTCAGCGGTGCGCACCAATGTGTAATTGGGAGCGGCTTTCAGCAGAGGTGGGCTAGAGCGTAAGCTCAGCGGTGCACATCCATGTGTACATGGGAGCAGCTTTCATCAGAGGTGGGCGAGAGCGCAAGCTCAGCGGTGCGCACCCATGTGGACAGGAGAGCAGCATTCATCAGAGTTGGGCGAGTGCGCAAGCTCAGCGATGCACACTAATGTGTACATGGGAGCGGCTTTCATCAGAGGTGGGCGAGAGCGCAAGCTCAGTGGTGCGCACTAATGTGTACAAGGGAGCGGATTTCATCAGAGGTGGCGAGAACGCAAGCTCAGCGTTGCACACTCATGTGTACATGGGAGCGTCTTTCATCAGAGGTGGGTGAGAGTGCAAGCTCAGCAGTGCACACCAATGTGTACATGGGAGTGGCTTTCATCAGAGATGGGTAAGAGCGCAAGCTCGGCGGTGTGCACTCATGTGTACATGGGAACGGCTTTCATCAGAGGTGGGCGAGAGCACAAGCTCAGCGGTGCACACTCATGTGTGCATGGGAGCAGCAGCTGTCATCAGAGGTGGGCGAGAGTGCAAGGGAGTAGCATCATTCATCAGAGGTGGGCGAGAGTGCAAGGGAGTAGCAGCTTTTATCAGAGGTGGGCGAGAGCGCAAGCTCAGCGGTGCACACTCATGTGTACATGCTAGCGGCTTTCATCAGAGTTGGGTGAGAGCACAAGCTCAGCGGTGCGCACTCATGTGTACATGGGAGCGTCTTTCATCATAGGTGGGTGAGAGTACAATCTCGGCATTGCGCAACAATGTGTACATGGGAGCGGCTTTCATCAGAGGTGGGCGAGAGCGCAAGCTCGGCGGTGCGCACTCATGTGTACATTGGAGCAGCTTTCATCAGAGGTGGGCGAGAGCGCAAGCTCAGCGGTGCGCACCAATGTGTACATGGGAGCGGCTTTCATCAGAGTTAGGAGAGAGCGCGAGCTCGGCGGTGCGCACCCATGTGTACATGGGAGCGGCTTTCATCAGAGGTGGTCGAGAGCGCAAGCTCGGCGGTGCGCACCAATGTGTACATGGGAGCGGCTTTCATCAGAGGTGGGCGAGAGCGCAAGCTTGGCGGTGCACACTAATGTGGACATGGGAGCAGCATTCATCAGAGGTGTGCGAGAGCGCAAGCTCGCCGGTGCTCACTCATGTGGACATGGAAGCAGCTTTCATCAGAGGTGGGCGAGTGCGCAAGCTCTGCAGTGCGCACCAATGTGTACATTGGCCGGCTTTCATCAGAGGTGGGCGAGAGCGCAAGCTCGGCGGTGTGCACTCATGTGTACATGAGAGCGGCTTTCATCAGAGGTGGGCGAGAGTGCAAGCTCAGCCGTGCGCACTCATGTGTGCATGGGAGCAGCAGCTTTCATCAGAAATGGGCGAGAGCGCAAGGTGCAGTGTACGCTAAAGTGTACAACGGCCAGCAGCTTTTATCAGAGGTGGGCGAAAGCGCAAGCTCAGCGGTGCGCACCCAGGTGTACATGGGAGTGGCTTTCAACAGAGTTGGGCGAGAGTGCAAGTTCGGCGGTGCGCACTCATGTGTACATGGGAGCGACTTTCATCAGAGGTGGGCGAGAGCGTGAGCTCGGCGGTGAACACTCATGTTTACATGGGAGCGGCTTTCATCAGAGTTGGGTGAGAGTGCAAGCTCAGCGGTGGGCACTCATGTGTGCATGGGAGCAGCAGCTTTCATCAGAAATGGGCGAGAGCGCAAGGTCTGCAGTGCACGCTAAAGTGTACAACGGCCAGCAGCTTTTTACAGAGTTCGGCGTGAGCGCAAGCTCAGCGGTGCGCACCCATCTGTACATGGGAGCTGCTTTCATCAGAGTTGGGCGAGAGTTTCATCAGAGATGGGCAAGTGCGCAAGCTCGGCGGTGCGCACCCATGTGTGCATGGGAGCAGCAGCTTTTATCAGAGGTGGGCGAGAGCGCAAGCTCAGCAGTGCGCACCCAGGTGTACATGGGAGCGGCTTTCAACAGAGTTGGGTGAGAGCGCAAGTTCGGCGGTGCGCACTCATGTGTACATGGGAGCGACTTTCATCAGAGGTGGGCGAGAGAGCGAACTCGGCGGTGCACACTCATGTGTACATGGGAGTGGCTTTCATCAGAGGTTGGCGAGTGAGCGAGCTCGGCGGTGCGCTCCCATGTGGACATTGGAGCGGCTTTCATCAGAGGTGGGCGAGTGAACGAGCTCGGCGGTGCGCACCCATGTGTACATGGGAGCGGCTTTCATCAGAGTTGGGCGAGAGCGCGAGCTCGACGGTGCGCACCCATGTGTACATGGGAGCGGCTTTCATCAGAGGTGGGCGAGAGCACAAGCTCAGCTGTGCACATATCGGTTTATTCTTTTCAAAATTAAAAGTAAAAGAAATGTGTTCAGGCAAATAAACATTTTTTAAACTTTCTTGGAAATATGGCAAATGGTGGCCTTTTGCATGCATTATTATTTTATTGAAAGTGACTTATATTTTCCCGCCATCTTTGCAAAATTATGATAAATTGATACTAAAATTGTGAAGTAAAGAAAAGAAGTTTGTGTTTCATAATGAAAGGCTTTTTTCACCTCCAGTTTTGTGATTTAGAACCCTCCGACACCCTCTGTACCCCATGTCTTGCCTCTTGCCGCAAGTGCCAGCCACTTGTGATTCTAATCTACCAAGGGTCCCTGTTGGACTTGCTTTACTTGAGGGGTGCCGCTTGGCTATAAGGCCCTATTTTTCACCAGTGGCGCTGGTCTTTAGCGGCCGGGGCCCCTCCCAGCATTCTGTGCTTCCTTCCCCTCTCTGCTGGGAGGCCTGCCTGGCCTGTGCCCGATCCCGCGTCTAGGCGCTCTGTGGACACCCAGGAAGGTTTTGGGTGGCTGTGCTGATGTAAGGTGACAGATAAGCACACACAGCAGGAAGCTCAACAAGAAAGAAGAATAGGTAACACTAGCTGTGAACAAAAAGGGGCAGAGAATACAAAGGTACAAACAAACTGGATTCGCTCTTGGGGTGTATGCAGAAATGGGAAAGAGTGTTCCACGGACCTTTGGAAACTCCAGCCTTCTGCACAGATTGCTATAACAGGAGCCCACTCTGTGTGCTCATGGCTGGGAACAACAGCTGTGGGTGTCTGTACAGAAACAGTATAACTGAAATGGATAACCTAAGGGAGGACAGAAGACTCAAGGAAGAGAAGGACAGGGATCAAGAACAGGGGGTTGCCAACAAGGAAGAGAGCAAAGGAGCAGTAGTCAGGAAACAGGGGGGGCTGCAAACAAGGAAGCAGGGCTGCAGTAACGGATGACACAAGGTGCAGGCAGACTGTTGAGGACTGCAGAGGACTGTAGTAGGCTGCAAGGCAGGAAGTCCAGAGGAGCAGGTCAGCAAGGAGTGAGCCCACATGAGCAGGGCAGCGAGGCAGAGAGCCCAGAGGACCAGGGCTGAAGGCAGAGGAGTGTAGCAGGCTGCAAGGCAGGGAGCCCAGAGGAGCAGGGCAGCAAGGAGCAAGCCGACAGGAGCAGGGCAGGGAGGCAGGGAGCCCAGAGGAGCAGAACAGAGAGCTGTAGTAGGCTGCAGACAGAGAGCCCAGAGGAGCAGGGCAGCAAGGAGCGAGCCCAGAGGAGGAGGGCAGCGAGGCAGAGAGCCCAGAGGACCAGGGCTGAAGGCAGAGGAGTGTAGCAGGCTGCAAGGCAGGGAGCCCAGAGGAGCTGGGCGGCGAGGCAGGGAGCCCAGAGGACCAGGGCTGAAGGCAGAGGAGTGTAGCATGCTGCAAGGCAGGGAGCCCAAAGGAGCAGGGCAGCGAGGCACTGGATCAGAAGCAGGATAATACAGCAACAGGAACAGCGTACAAATAGTGGCTCAAGGCAAAAAGGGGCTGTGAGGACTCTTGATGCAAGTGACTGTGCTCCTGCAGGCAGCTGCTTAAATACAGCCCTGCCCTGTACTAAGGCAGGCTAATTGGCAGCACCTGGAGCAACACACCTGAAGGTAATCTGCCTCCTCCCTCTCTGGTCCTGAGAAGGTGGAAGCAGCACTGATCGCTAGGGTTTCTGAGAATTGTGGTTCCAATACTGATGAATGAGAATAGCCAGGAAATGATAACTGTAGCAAGGTGCATTGTGGTACATGTAGTGAGCTGAATTAAATAAGAAAGTACCAAAGTCTTGCCAATGGAATTTAAGGACCAAAGTGTGACTAGGGGTTGTTCAAAGAGTATTATGACGATAAATGAGTTCCAAATAGTCCATGATGGTTGCGAATGTGTGCGCAAGTGGCACAGGCATGACACGCTCCAGCCCAAGCACATGCCATTCAGAGTGTACAGGTGGATGTCTGGGCTGCCACGAATGGATCCTCGGGTCTTCTAAACCCCAGACACTAGCTGGCAAGGAAGCTGCCCTTCACCCACCCCTCCTGTACTGCCTCTCCCTCTACCCGGCTGGCGGGGGCACGTGCTGCAGGGGAAGTGAACCCAGAATTACACGCTAGCCCTTCCTAAGGTGCCAGGGTGGACTCAACATGTACGACGTGGACCTTTATACCAACTTTCCGTAGTTTATTCTTTTTTCAATAGCATCAGAACCATATGTTATTGCAAAGGTGGGTGGGATTGTGCTTGTGTTTTACATAAATAACCGTTGCTCTGCCAACCTGTCTCTGTTGTACCCATGGATTTCATTCCCTCCCAGTAGAACCCAGTCGCACAGTAGGGGCAAAACATACTAAGTTGGAACATGTCCCACACATGCTTATCCAAAGAAATCCCTTCATACCTGAGCAGATGACGCCAATATCTTCAGAATGGACACAGTTGTGGATCTTCCAGGCGCTGTGGGCACAGTCCCACAGGTGGGCTTCGGTTCCGAGGCAGTTCAGGTCGTCCAGCAGAATACTGCCCGTGCCCTGGCCAAAATAGCTACTAGGAGCAAAGGCGACAGCGGTTCCACATCCAAGCTGTTTGCACACGACCTGTGCGTTCTTCATGTCAAATTTATCTCTGCACACCGTTCCCCAGGAGTCATCATAATGGACCTCCACTCGCCCGGCACAGCGGTGCCCCCCATTAACAAGTCGCAGATCTAGGTGCTCTAGACAAGAGAACGACAAGAAGAATGGTGAGTGTTACAATGAGACACAGGAAAAAGTGGGAGCGTAAGAATGCAGAGAGAAGAAGAAGAAGGCGAGTGTTACAATGATACACAGGAAAAAGTGGGAGCGTAAGAGTGCAGAAAGAAGAAGAAGGGTGAGTGTTACAATGAGATACAGGAACAAGGGTGAGTGTTGCAATGAGACACAGGAAAAAGTGGAAGCGTAAGAATGCAGAGAGAAGAAGAAGGGTGAGTGTTACACTGAGACACAGGGAGAAGGGTGAGTGTTACAATGAGACACAGGAAAAAGTGGGAGCGTAAGAATGCAGAGAGAAGAAGAAGAAGGGTGAGCGTTGCAATGAGACACAGGAAGAAGGGTGAGTGTTACAATGAGACACAGGAAAAAGTGGGAGCGTAAGAATGCAGAGAGTAGAAGAAGGGTGAGTGTTGCAATGAGACACAGGAAGAAGGGTGTGTGTGGCAATGAGACACAGGCAAAGTGGGATTGTAGGAATGCAGATAGAAGAAGAAGAGTGAGTGTTGCAATGAAGACACAGGAAGAAGGGTGAGTGTGGCAACGAGACACAATACAAAGTGGGAGGGTAAGAATGCAGAGATAAGAAGAAGGGTGAGTGTTACAATGAGACACAGGAAGAAGGACGAGTGTTACAATGAGACACAGGAAAAAGTGGGAGTGTAAGAATGCAGAGAGAAGAAAAAGGGTGAGTGTTGCAATGAGACACAGGAAGAAGGGTGAGTGTTGCAATGAAGACACCGGAAGAAGGGTGGGTGTAGCAATGAGACACAGGACAAAGTGGGAGTTTAAGAATGCAGCAAGAAGAAGGGCGAGTGTTACAATGAGACACAGGAAGAAGGGCGAGTGTTACAAAGAGACACAGGAAAAAGTGGGAGTTTGGCAATGAAGACACAGGAAGAAGGGTGAGTGTGGCATATGAGACACAGGACACAGTGGGAGTGTAAGAATGCAGAGAGAAGAAGGGTGAGTGTTACAATGAGACACCAGAAAAAGTGGGAGTTTGGCAATGAAGACACAGGAAGAAGGGTGAGTGTGGCAATGAGACACAGGAAGAAGGGTGAGTGTTACAATGAGACACAGGAAGAAGGGTGATTATTACAATGAGACACAGGAAAAAGTGGAAGCGTAAGAATGCAGAGAGAAGAAGAAGGGTGAGTGTTACACTGAGACACAGGGAGAAGGGTGAGTGTTACAATGAGACACAGGAAAAAGTGGGAGCGTAAGAATGCAGAGAGAAGAAGAAGAAGGGTGAGCGTTGCAATGAGACACAGGAAGAAGGGTGAGTGTTACAATGAGACACAGGAAAAAGTGGGAGCGTAAGAATGCAGAGAGTAGAAGAAGGGTGAGTGTTGCAATGAGACACAGGAAGAAGGGTGTGTGTGGCAATGAGACACAGGCAAAGTGGGATTGTAGGAATGCAGATAGAAGAAGAAGAGTGAGTGTTGCAATGAAGACACAGGAAGAAGGGTGAGTGTGGCAACGAGACACAATACAAAGTGGGAGGGTAAGAATGCAGAGATAAGAAGAAGGGTGAGTGTTACAATGAGACACAGGAAGAAGGACGAGTGTTACAATGAGACACAGGAAAAAGTGGGAGTGTAAGAATGCAGAGAGAAGAAAAAGGATGAGTGTTGCAATGAGACACAGAAAGAAAAGACACCGGAAGAAGGGTGGGTGTAGCAATGAGACACAGGACAAAGTGGGAGTGTAAGAATGCAGAGAGAAGAAGGGTGAGTGTTACAATGAGACACCAGAAAAAGTGGGAGTTTGGCAATGAAGACACAGGAAGAAGGGTGAGTGTGGCAATGAGACACAGGAAGAAGGGTGAGTGTTACAATGAGACACAGGAAGAAGGGTGATTATTACAATGAGACACAGGAAAAAGTGGGAGTGTAAGAATGCAGACAGAAGAAGAAGGGTGAGTGTTACAATGAGACAAAGGAAGCAGTGCAAGTGTTAGAATGAGACACAGGAAAAAGGGTGACTGTTGCAATGAAGACACAGGAAGAAGGGCGAGTGTGACAATGAGACACAGGACATAGTGGGAGTGTAAGAATGCAGTGAGAAGAAGAAAGGTAAGTGTTACAATGAGATACCGGAAGCAGGGCAAGTGTTGCAATGAATACACAGGAAGAAGGGTGAGAGTTGCAATGAGACACAGGAAGAAGGGTGAGTGTGGTAATGAGACACAAGACAAAGTGGGAGTGTAGGAATGCAGAGAGAAAAAGAAGGGTGAGTGTTACAATGCAACACAGGAAGAAGGGTGAGTGTTACAATGAAAACACAGGAAGAAGGCTGAGTGTTGCAATGAGACACAGGAAGAAGGGTGAGTGATACAATGAGATACAGGAAGACTGGTGAGTGTGGCAATGAGACACATGGAGAAGGTTGGGTGTTACAATGAGACACAGGAACAAGTGGTAGCATTACAATGAGAAACAGGAAGAAGTGGGAGTGTAAGAATGCAGACAGAAGAAGAAGGGTAAGTGTTACAATGAGACACAGGACAAAGTGGGAGTGTAAGAATGCAGAGAGAAGAAGAAGGGTAAGTGTTACAATGAGACACAGGAAGAAGGGTAAGTGTTACAATGAGTCACAGGAAGAAGGGTGATTATTACAATGAGACACAGGAAAAAATGGGAGTGTAAGAATGCAGACAGAAGAAGGGTGAGTGTTACAATGAGACACAGGAAGCAGTGCAAGTGTTAGAATGAGACACAGGAAGAAGGGTGACTGTTGCAATGAAGACACAGGAAGAAGGGCGAGTGTGACAATGAGACACAGGACATAGTGGGAGTGTAAGAATGCAGAGAGAAGGAGAAAGGTAAGTGTTACAATGAGACACGGGAAGCAGGGCAAGTGTTGCAATGAAGACACAGGAAGAAGGGTGAGAGTTGCAATGAGACACAGGAAGAAGGGTGAGTGTGGTAATGAGACACAAGACAAAGTGGGAGTGTAGGAATGCAGAGAGAAGAAGAAGGGTGAGTGTTACAATGCAACACAGGAAGAAGGGTGAGTGTTACAATGAAAACACAAGAAGAAGGCTGAGTGTTGCAGTGAGACACAGGAAGAAGGGTGAGTGATACAATGAGATACAGGAAGACTGGTGAGTGTGGCAATGAGATACATGGAGAAGGTTGGGTGTTACAATGAGACACAGGAACAAGTGGTAGCATTACAATGAGAAACAGGAAGAAGTGGGAGTGTACGAATGAAGACAGAAGAAGAAGGGTGAGTGTTACAATGAGACACAGGAAGCAGTGCAAGTGTAAGAATGAGACACAGGAAGAAGGGTGACTGTTGCAAAGAAGACACGAGAAGAAGGGCAAGTGTGACAATGAGACACAGGACAAAGTAGGAGTGTAAGAATGCAGAGAGAAGTAGAAGGGTAAGTGTTACAATGAGACACAGGAAGAAGGCTGAGTGTTGCAATGAGACACAGGAAGAAGGGCGAGTGATACAATGAGACACAGGAAGAAGGGTGAGTGTGGCAATGAGACACAGGGAGAAGGTTGAGTGTTACAATGAGACACAGGAACGAGTGGTAGCATTACAATGAGACACAGGAAGAAGGGTGAGTCTTACAATGAAGACAGATGAAGAAGGGTGAGTGTTCCAATGAAGACACAGGAAGAAGGGTGAGTGTGACAATGAGACACAGGACAAAGTGGGAGTGTAAGAATGCAGATAGAAGAAGAAGAGTGAGTGTTACAATGAGACACAGGAAGAAGGGTGATTATTACAATGAGACACAGGAAGAAATGGGAGTGTAAAAATGCAGACAGAAGAAGGGTGAGTGTTACAATGAGACACAGGAAGCAGTGCAAGTGTTAGAATGAGACACAGGAAGAAGGGTGACTGTTGCAATGAAGACACAGGAAGAAGGGCGGGTGTGGCAATGAGACACAGGACACAGTGGGAGTGTAAGAATGCAGAGAGAAGAAGAAGGATGAGTGTTACAATGAGCCACATGAAGAAGGGTAATTGTTACAATGAAGACACAGGAAGAAGGGTGAGTGTTACAATGAGACACAGGAGGTGTTAGGCGGAAACCTGTGCAGTTCCCTCTGGGACCACTGCAAAAGATTTAAGACTACAGGTGTTTGGCAGTAAACCCACTTGGTAGCAGTCTGTACCACACAGATTCACTTGGTAGCTGTGGCTGAGCAGTCAGACTTCCCTCAAGAAGAGTTAGGCAGTATGTGGAGTATACAAAATAGGGCAATTTACACAGTAGGACAAGTAAACACGGAACAAGGCTCCGGTGTAAAGATATATAGTTACTTATTTATAAAAACACATCAATGGAAAACACTCTGGCACTAATACGGCAAACAACTTCAATCACAATTACTATAAGTCACTCAATCCCACTAACAATAGTTCGACAAGTCTAGGTTCAACGGCACCACTTATTTGCAGACAGAGGTGATTGCTTTAACCTAGATGGCACTCTAGTATTCGTTAGGATGGGAGAGAAAAGGCAGGGCATGAAATCAACTTGGTACCAACACTTTTACGAACAAATGCAAGGCAAGTAAGGCAGGGTCTACTGTAGATCGCAAAGTTCAGAGGCCAGGCCCACTCGGAGAGAAGCAAGGCGATATGTCCCAAAAAGTATCACAGTGGAAATGCACTTCGAGTCTTTGTCGCAAATTGTTATAGAAAGATTGGACCAGTTCAGAACAGAAAGTTAAGAAGGCTTGGCGGCGACCCAATGGAGAGGCGAGGATTCAGACACCTCACGCTAACCGACACAAGGGAAGCCAGGTGGACACGGTACCTTGTTTGTGGAGAGACAGCTCCGGCGGGGGCAGTTGTTCCTGGTGGTGGATGCACGTCGGGGATTTGCCAAGAGAAGAGATGATCTCGTCGTCGAAGGAAAGTTGAAGATCGTTGCTCCACCAGGGAAGAGACCAGCCGCGGAGTGCTCCGTCACAAGGCACCACCTTTTGGTCGCGGTACAGGGGTTAGGGGCTATCTGGTTGCCGGAGTGCTCTGCACGGGCAATTCGACCACTGCGTCCTGGAACGAAGAAAAAGCAAAGGGGACTGGTTGTTCCCACCAGTCAGGGGAAGAGACCCTCCGGCGGGGAGATCTCCTCTGTCGTCGGGAAGTGGTGAGTCGGTTCAGCAGGGCTCCACCTGAGGTGTCGTCGTTGCAGGTCGGCTCAGCTTTACCCTCGTCGGATTCTTAGGTCCTGTGGCGACTTCTGAAGATCCAGTCCCAAAAGCCCTGCTTTTATGCAGAAAACCCCCATTCATTCAGCCTAGCTGTCAATCAAAACATGCTAAGTGGTGAGCGGGGTGGCTCACCACTTGGGCCAATCACACCAGAGTGCGACTTGAGTTGGCAAGGTAACTCAGTCCAGGGTGCCTAAACCCCCTCCCACACCCCATGTGGTACCCAGACAGAATGGCACCACTTTGGAGGACTTCTGAGTAGAAGCCTGCCAAAAGTGGAACAAAGGGCTCAACCTTTGGTTTAGGAGTCACAGAGACGAACACAGATGCCATTTTAAAAACCGAGTTCTGGCATAAAATACCAACCGATAGATTTATTTAAGATAAATAAACGGTGGTATGTTAGAGATTAACGAGAAAAAGTATTAACCTCCAACAATGGGAAGAATCCCATAGAGTTATATTCGGGGTCGAATATAACAAGTAGTTTCCACTGCCACCAGCCAAACCTCGACGAGGGTGGACGGGACAGTGCCTCCTCGAATAACAGACCCAGGAGTAATCGAATTACCCCTACTAGTACGTCCACAATAGGATGGTTTGTACTAGTTCTGTTAGTAAATTTAGGTCTAGTAAAGCCAATGGTGACTTTACATGCCCGGGGAGACAGTAGTCAGTCCCCTGGTATGGAGTCTATGGTGGGGATCCTCTAGGATGCCCCAGTGTTACGGCACGGAGGGTGCGTTGTAACACACATAGCAAAACATATGAGACACTATGGAGTAAAAGACCCCATAGCCCATAGAACACATTTACATTAAAAAAATTAACCACATTCATGTCCAAGAGTGGGAGAAAAAGAGTCTCACTCTTGGCAGGATGGAAAAAAACAAACTCCAGAAATCCAGCAAAGCTGCTGGGGGACTCACTAGGTTAGGAAATTCAGCCTAAACAGAGAATTCTCCCTAACACTCGCCCCCCGCAGACTAAGGGACAGGAGGATTTAATCCACTCCTGGATGAATCTCATACCTCTAGTCGATGACATACATCCTAGAGAGACCATCAGATTTTTGATGGTGACACCCTGACCTGTGCTCAATGGTGAGATCAAACCCTTGAAGGTAGATCGACCATCTCAGTAGTTTTGGGTTTTCCCCTTTCATTTGCATTAACCATCTCAAGGGTTGATGGTCAATCTGAATGACAAAAGTAGAACCATACAAGTATGGCCTAAACTTCTTCAGAGCCCAGACGATAGCAAAGCATTCTCTTTCGATTGTTGCCCACTTTGTTTCAGGATCCTTCAGCTTGCGGCTGATGAAGCAAACGGGGTGCTCCCTACCTTTCCCATCCAGTTGACTGAGTACGGCACCTATTCCTACATTTGAAGCATCTGTCTGCACAATGAAAGTTTGGCGGTAATCAGGAGCTCTGAGTACTGGGGCTTGGCAAAGAGCCTTTTTCAGGTTTTCAAAAGCCTGATTGCACTCCTCGTTCCATCTAACCTTTTTAGGAAATTTGGGCGAGGAGATGACATTCAGTGGAGAAGCTTGGTCCCATAGTTCTCGATGAAATTCCTGTAATAACCAGTGAGGCATAGGAAGGCTCTCACTTGGGTCTGAGTAGTAGGTGTTGTCCAATTTTGCACAGCTTCAATCTTACTGAGCAAAGGCCTTATTTCTCCACCTCCTACCTCATGTCCAAGATAGACCACCTTACTCTGTCCAATTTGGCATTTACTCGCCTTTATGGTCAAATTGGCTCGTCCAAGAGCCTGCAAAATATCTCTCAGGTGGGTTACATGTTCTTCCCAGGAATTGCTGAACACTGCTATGTCATCCAAGTATGCCATGCAGAAGTCCTCCATCCCATTCAGAACCTGGCTTACCATCTGTTGAAATGTAGCAGGTGCATTCTTCAATCCGAAAGGCATTACCTTAAACTGGTATAAGCCAACGGGGGTAGAAAATGCAGTTTTCTCCTTGGCATGGTCTATTTGCCAATAGCCTGACGTCAAGTCAAATGTGCTGAGGAACTTGGCTGCGCCAAGTTTGTCCACCAACTCATCTGTTCTTGGCAAAGGGTGGGCATCAGTCTTGGTGACTGCATTAAGAGCTCTATAATCTAAGTTCTTTAGATCTGGCCTTTGGTACTAACACAACTGGGCTAGACCATGGACTAGTAGAGGGCTCTATTACCCCGAGATCATGCATCTTGCTGACCTCACCTTTGATGTGGGTTTGTACGTTTTCTGACATTCGGTATCCTCTGCTTTTGACTGGCAGACAGTCACCAGTGAGTATGTCATGCTGGCCCCAAGGGGTCAAGCCGGGTGAAAGCGAGAACAGAGAGGAAAACTGATTCAACATAGATTTGCACTCTCCTTGTTGTTCGGGTGTCAGATTGGAAGAAAGATTTACTCCTTCAATTTTTTCATCTAAAGGTAAGCCTCTGAGGCGATCCGGAAGAGCTTCACTCTCTTCTTCTTCCTCGGATGATGCTAGAAGCAACGCTCCTACATCAGGTCTTGAGACATACGCTTTGAGTCGGTTGGTGTGGAAGACTGTCGGAGCCTCCTTGGGATTGCCCAAGTCCACCAGATAGTTGACCTCTCCGAGTTTACCCACAACTCTGAAGGGTCCCATCCATTTGTCTTGCAAGGCCCTCTGCCTTGTTGGGATCATAACGAGAATGAGCTGGTCTTGAGCGAACTCAACCATGTTAGCCTTTTGATCATGCCAGTGCTTGACCAATGCTTGTCCAGCTTTCAAGTTATCGCTTGCTTCTGTCATCATGTGCAACATTCTCCTCTGGAGACCTATCACGTAGTCAGTCACTCTGACTGGCTTGGGGGAAGGAGCACTCTCCAACCCCTCCTTAATCAGGGCCAATGGACCTCTGACAGGATGACCATAGAGAAGCTCAAAGGGAGAATAACCTACTCCCTGCTGAAGGCCTTCTCTATAAGCAAATAGAAGACATGGCAGTAGAAGGTCCCACTTACGCTTAAGGGGTTCCTCTAAAGCACCTATCATGCTCTTCATGGTTCGGTTGAACCGTTCTACCAACCCATTGGTTTGTGGGTGGTACGCCGTTGAGAACTTGTAAGTAACTCCACAGGTTTTCCACATGGCTTTCATGTAGTGGGACATAACATTTGACCCCCTGTCAGAGATTACTTCCTTAGGAAACCCGACCCTGGTAAAAATACCAAGGAGGGCCTTAGCCACAGCCGGAGCTGTAACAGTCTTCATAGGAATTGCCTCAGGATACCTAGTAGCATGGTCTACTACAACAAGTATAATCCTGTTGCCTGAGGAGGTTGGAGGATCAAGGGGACCAACAATGTCAATCCCTACTCTCTCAAATGGGACTCCCACAACTGGGAGAGGCACTAAAGGTGCCACATTCTTTGAGCCAACCTTACCAGAGGTCTGGCAGGTGTGGCAGCTCCTGCAGTGTTTTTCTACTTCGGCCCCCATCTTCGGCCAATAGAAGTAGAGAGAGAGCCTTTCCTTAGTCTTCTTGAAACTCAAGTGACCAGCCAAAGGAATCTCGTGGGCTAACTGCAGGAACTGTGGTCTGTTCTCTTGGGGTACTACAAGTCGTTTGTAGTCTCCAGGTGCAGACTCGGTCAGTTCACTGTAGAAGAGGCCATCTTCCCAGTGCAACCTGTATTTCCCAGGCTCTTGCCCTTCAGCCTGAGCTTCTGCCGGGTGGCGAAGACCTTCCAGAGTTGGACATTCTCTCTGTCCCTTACTGAAGTCTGCCCTGCTGGGTCCACCTTCTGCCAGTAAAGACTGCAGCTCAGGATGGTCAACAGGATCCAGATCTCCAATGAGTTCCTGGCCTTCCATTAGCTCTTCTTCAGAGTCTAATTCTACCACACAGGGTTGTACCTCCCTCTCAGCCTCAGCTGCAGGTGGAGTTAGGGGTGTATCTTTGAACAACCGCGGGGAAGTCCTTAGTGGCTGCACTGAAATGCTGGCTGCTGGTTTCGGTATAGAAGTCTTAGGTTTCCCTTTCGCTTCTGATCTCTTTGAGACAGCAGCGGACAATTCCAGTGGAGCAGGAGTGATTTCTTTCTTCATCATCTCCTGGAGAGTACCTTGCATGGTTCTCTCCCTTGCAGGTCTGGTTAGCTCCTGTAACCGTTTACTAGGAGGTCTGGGGGTATGCGATACAACTCCGAGAGTTTTCAAATCGTTACCCAAAAGAACACATCCTGGTACCTCACTCTGTATGCCGACAGGTATCTTTGCAGTCATGTCGTTACACTGGATGAGAACTGGTAATTGGGGAAGCATCTGCACAGGCCCTCCAGCTAACTTGGTGAGGCGTTTGGGTGCCTTAGCAACATCCTCGGCCTGAAAAAACGATTTATCCACCACAGTTATGCTGGCCCCAGTGTCCCTAATTGCAGGAGTCGCCTGACCATTCACCTGGACACTGTCCTTATAATACTCTTTAGTATTATCGGGGATAGAATTATAGACATCTAAATTCTGTTGTTCCCACAACCCCAGAGACACTAAAGAAACGCTGGCTGAGACTCCAATGGGTTCATCAGCCAGCAGTAGAAAGTTTCCACTTGCCATTTGGACTTCCTCCTCTGGAGCGAAGGCTAAGGAGACAAGCTGGACCCCTGAAGGTTTACCCTTACATCTGGGATCTCCTTTCACATGGTCAGTCGAGCCACAAACAAAGCATTTACTGAATGCTTTCTGGAATGGTGGCTTGTTCTGGCCTCCTTCCGGTTTGGCACCAGAAGACACACTATTCTGCTGCGGTTTTCCTTGTGGCTTACCCTTCTGGTTTTGTTTGGGGCCCTCTTTGGAATTTGAGTTATTCGAATTCTCTTTTGAGTCCTTCTTAGGCTGTTTTCCCTCATCCTTTTTCTGAGTTGCCCCAGAATCCTTATGAGTAGCCCTGTTGGCAACCTACAAGTCAGCAGGCTTAGCTAGCTTCCTGGAATCCAATTCCTTCGAATCAGCCAAGTGCTGTCTGAGCTCAGGAGAACAGGCATCATAAATAGACTTCAACATAAAAAAAGATTCTTCATACCCTCATAAGTGTTCACTTTGTAACCCTTAATCCATCCCTCTAAGTTTTTCAACCCTTCACTCACCCAGGTAGCCCAAGGGGTACCATCATGCTTTTTGAGGGTTCTAAACCTCTTAAGATACTGGGAAGGGGTCTTCCCGAATCTAGCTATCAAAGCTAGTTTCACACTTTCGTAATCCTTCTTATCCGCCTCCCCCAACTCCATTACCACATCAGTCGCAACAGGGGGGAGCCTAGAGAACAACCAGGGAAGTAAATCATTCCCGGTGATGTCCTGAAGCCCATGATTGTACTCAAACAGTTTTAACCAATCCAAAACATCCAATCTCGGTTCATACATACCCACTAATTCCTTCGGCATCCGGGGTCTTTTGGGACTGGAGCTTCTAGAGGAACCAGAGGAGAGAGAAGCATTTTCCACAGACAACATTTTCATCTCTAACTCGTGATTAAGTTCTATTTCTCTGAGTCTTAACTCAGCTTGCTTCTGCTCAGCCTGGGCATTCATCCATCTGAACTCGAGCTCTTGGTTTCTTTCAGATTGAACCAAGAACCGTTTGTATTCTAATTCGAGCTTCATTTTTTCAAGTTCAAAATAAGCAGGGTTACATGTGGGACCTGGTATGGGCCCCGTAGGTACAGTAGGTAAGGCAGACAGAGGCTCAGAGTGGCTAACTTCATTAGGTTCACTTTCCTCTTCTGACTCATTATCAAGACTTTGATTTAGATCAATACCATTACTGTTTTCGACATTTGCTGGAGACGTTGGTTCCTCTGAACCAGTACCCAGACTTTGGTTTTCCAGCAATCTCGTTATCAGTTCTACTTTCTTGCCTTTTACAGAAAGATTCTCTTGTCTACAGAGGGCTCGTAAACTCTCAGTATTTTCACCTGACAAGGATTCTTGACTGTAAACTTCCATAGTAGACAGGTTTTTGAAAGTTGCTTTCAGTGCTAAGCTTTGTGGTTAGTTATCCTAAAGTGTTGAAAAGCACTCTAAACTGTATACACAATACAAATCCCACCGCTGTACACCAGTGTTAGGCGGAAACCTGTGCAGTTCTCTCTGGGACCACTGCAAAAGATTTAGGACTACAGGTGTTTGGCAGTAAACCCACTTGGTAGCAGTCTGTACCACACAGATTCACTTGGTAGCTATGGCTGAGCAGTCAGACTTCCCTCAAGAAGAGTTAGGCAGTATGTGGAGTATACAAAATAGGGCAATTTACACAGTAGGACAAGCAAACACGGAACAAGGCTCCGGTGTAAAGATATATAGTTATTTATTTATAAAAACACATCTATGGAAAACACTCTGGCACTAATACGGCAAACAACTTCAATCACAATTACTATAAGTAAATCAATCCCACTAACAATAGTTCGACAAGTCTAGGTTCAACGGCACCACTTATTTGCAGACAGAGGTGAATGCTTTAACCTAGATGGCACTCTAGTATTCGTTAGGACGGGAGAGAAAAGGCAGGGTATGAAATCAACTCGGTACCAACACTTTTACGAACAAATGCAAGGCAAGTAAGGTAGGGTCTACTGTAGATCGCAAAGCTCAGAGGCCAGGCCCATTCGGAGAGAGGCAAGGGGATATGTCCCAAAAAGTATCACAGTGGAAATGCACTTCGATTCTTTGTCGCAAATTGTTATAGAAAGATTGGACCAGTTCAGAACAGAAAGTTAAGAAGGCTTGGAGGCGACCCAATGGAGAGGCGAGGATTCAGACACCTCACGCTAACCGACACAAGGGAAGCCAGGCGGACACGGTACCTTGTTTGTGGAGAGACAGCTCCGGAGGGGGCAGTTGTTCCTGGTGGTGGATGCACGTCGGGGCTTTGCCAAGAGAAGAGATGATCTCGTCCTCGAAGGAAAGTTGAAGATCGTTGCACCACCAGGGAAGAGACCAGCTGCGGAGTGCTCCGTCACAAGGCACCACCTTTTGGTCGTGGTACAGGGGTTAGTGGCTATCCGGTTGCCGGGGTGCTCTGCACGGGCAATTCGACCACTGCGTCCTGGAACGAAGAAAAAGCAAAGGGGACTGGTTGTACCCACCAGTCAGGGGAAGAGACTCTCCGGCGGGGAGATCTCCTCTGTCGTCGGGAAGTGGTGAGTCGGTTCAGCAGGGCTCCACTGGAGGTGTCGTCATTGCAGGTCGGCTCAGCTTTACCCTCGTCGGATTCTTAGGTCCTGTGGCGACTTCTGAAGATCCAGTCCCAAAAGCCCTGCTTTTATGCAGAAAACCCCCATTCATTCAGCCTAGCTGTCAATCAAAACACGCTAAGTGGTGAGTGGGGTGGCTCACCACTTGGGCCAATCACACCAGAGTGCGACTTGAGTTGGCAAGGCAACTCAGTCCAGGGTGCCTAAACCCCCTCCCACACCCCCTGTGGTACCCAGACAGAATGGCACCACTTTGGAGGACTTCTGAGTAGAAGCCCGCCAAAAGTGGAACAAAGGGCTCAAGCTTTGGTTTAGGAGTCACAGAGACGAACACAGACGCCATTTTAAAAACCGAATTCTGGCAGAAAATACCAACCGATAGATTTATTTAAGATAAATAAACCGGTGGTATGTTAGAGATTAACGAGAAAAAGTATTAACCTCCAATAATGGGAAGAATCCCATAGAGTTATATTCGGGGTCGAATATAACAAGTAGTTTCCACTGCCACCAGCCAAAACTCACGAGGGGGGACGGGACAGTACCCCCTCGAATAACAGACCCAGGAGTAATCGAATTACCCCTACTAGTACGTCCACAATAGGGTGGTTTGTACTAGTTCTGTTAGTAAATTTAGGTCTAGTAAAGCCAATGGTGACTTTACATGCCCGGGGAGACAGTAGTCAGTCCTCGGGTATGGAGTCTATGGTGGGGATCCTCTAGGATGCCCCAGTGTTACGGCACGGAGGGTGCGTTGTAACACACATAGCAAAACATATGAGACCCTATGGAGTAAAAGACCCCATGGCCCATAGAACACATTGACATTCACAGGAATTAACCACATTCATGTCCAAGAGTGGGAGAAAAAGAGTCTCACTCTTGGCAGGATGGAAAAAAACAAACTCCAGAAATCCAGCAAAGCTGCTGGGGGACTCACTAGGTTAGGAAATTCAGCCTAAACAGAGAATTCTCCCTAACAGGAGGAATGGTGAGTGTTACAATGAAGACACAGGAAGGAGGGTGAGGGTTGCAATGCAGCAACGGGAAGAAGGGTGAGTGTGGCAATGAGACCCAGGACAAAGTGTGAATGTAGAGAGAAGAAGAAGTGTGAGTGTTACAGTGAGACACAGGAAGAAGGGTGAGTGTTACAATGAGACACAGGAGGAAGGGTGAGTGTTACAATGGAGACACAGGAAGAATGGTGAGTGTTGCAATGAGACACAGCAAGATGGGTGAGTGTTGCAATGAGACACAGGAAGAAGGGTGAGTGTTACAATGAGACATGGGAAAACGTGGGAGTGTAAGAATGCAGAGAGAAGAAGAAGGGTGCATGTTACAATGAGACACAGGAAGAAGTGTGAGTGTTGTAATGAAGAGACAGGAAGAAGGGTGAGTGTTGCAATGAGAAACAGGAAGAGGGGTGAGTGTTACAATGAGACACCGGAAGAAGGGTGAGTGTTACAATGAGACACCGGAAGAAGGTGTGTGTGGCAATGAAGACACAGGAACAAGGGCGAGTGTGACAATGAGACACAGGACAAAGTGGTAGTGTAAAAATGCAGAGAGAAGAAGGGTGAGTGTTACAATGAGACACAGGAAGCAAGGCAAGTGTTAAAATGAGAAACAGGAAGAGGGGTGAGTGTTACAATGAGACACCGGAAGAAGGGTGAGTGTTACAATGGGACACCAGAAGAAGGTGTGTGTGGCAATGAAGACACAGGAACAAGGGTGAGTGTGGCAATGAGACAGAGGACAAAGTGGGAATTTAGGAATGCAGAGAGAAGAAGAAGGATGAGTGTTGCAATGAAGACACAGGAAGAAGGGTGAGTGTTGCAATGAGATACCGGACAAGGTGGGAGTGTAAGAATGGAGAGAGAGGAACAAGGGTGAGTGTTACAATTCGACACAGGAAGAAGGGTGAGTATTCCAATGAAGACACAGGAAGAACCATGAGTGTTACAATGAGACACAGGAAGAAGGGCGAGTGACACAATGAGACATAGGAGGAGGGGTGAGTGTTGCAATGAGACACAGGGAAAAGGTTGAGTGTTACAATGAGAACCATGAACAATGGGAGTGTTGCAATGAGACACAGGAAGAAGGGTGAGTGTTAAAATGAAGACACAGGAAGAAGGGTGAGTGTGAATATGACACAGGACAAAGTGGTAGTGTAAGAATGCAGAAAGAAGAAGACGGTTGAGTGTTACAATGAGACAGAGGAAGAACGGTGAGTGTTACAATAAAGACAGAGGAAGACAGGTGAGTGTTACAATGAGACACAGGAAGAAGTGTGAGTGTTGCAATGAAGACACGGGAAGAAGGGTGAATGTTGCAATGAGACAAAGGAAGAAGTGCAAGTGTTGCAATGAGACATGGGAAGAAAGGTGAGTGTTGCAATGAGACACAGAAAGAAGGGTGAGTGTTGCAATGAATTCACAGGAAGAAGGGTGAGTGTTGCAATGAGACACATGAAGAAGGTTGAGTGTTGCAATGAGATAACGGAAGAAGGGAAAATGTTGCAATGAGACATGGAAAGAAGGGCGCGTGTTGAAATGAGACAAAGGAAGACGGGTGAGTGTTGGAATGAAACATAGGAAGAAGGGTGAGTGTTGCAATGAATTCACAGGAAGAAGTGCGAGTGTTGCAATGAGACACAGGACAAGGTGGGAGTGTAAGAATACAGAGAGAACAAGAAGGGTGAGTGATACAATGAGACACATGATGCAGGGCAAGTGTTGCAATTAAGACACAGGAAGAAGGGTGGGTGTTACAATGAGACACAGGAAGAAGGGTGAGTGTTACAATGAGACACATGAAAGAGGGGGAGTGTAAGAATGCAGAGAGAAGAAGAAGGCTGAGTGTTACAATGAGACACAGGAAGATGGGTGAGTGTTGCAATGAGACACAGGAAGAAGGGAAAGTGTTGCAATGAGACACGGAAAGAAGGGAGAGTGTTGCAATGAGACACAGGACAAGGTGGGAATGTAAGAATGCAGAGAGAAGAAGAAGGGTGAGTGTTATAATGAGACACAGGAAGAAGGGTGAGTGTTACAATGAGACACAAGAAAAAGTGCAAGTGTAAGAATGCAGAGAGAAGAAGAAGGGTGACTGTCACAATGAGACACAGGAAGATGGGTGAGTGTTGCAATGAAGACACAGAAAGAAGGGAGAGTGTTGCAATGAGACACAGGACAAGGTGGGAGTGTAAGAATCCAGAGAGAAGAAGAAGGGTGAGTGTTACACTGAGACACAGGAAAAAGGGTGAGTGCTGCAATGAGAGACGGAAAGAAGGGAGAGTGTTGCAATGAGACACAGCAAGATGGGTGAGTGTTGCAATGAGACACAGGAAGAAGGGTGAGTGTTACAATGAGACATGGGAAAACGTGGGAGTGTAAGAATGCAGAGAGAAGAAGAAGGGTGCATGTTACAATGAGACACAGGAAGAAGTGTGAGTGTTGTAATGAAGAGACAGGAAGAAGGGTGAGTGTTGCAATGAGAAACAGGAAGAGGGGTGAGTGTTACAATGAGACACCGGAAGAAGGGTGAGTGTTACAATGAGACACCGGAAGAAGGTGTGTGTGGCAATGAAGACACAGGAACAAGGGCGAGTGTGACAATGAGACACAGGACAAAGTGGTAGTGTAAAAATGCAGAGAGAAGAAGGGTGAGTGTTACAATGAGACACAGGAAGCAAGGCAAGTGTTAAAATGAGAAACAGGAAGAGGGGTGAGTGTTACAATGAGACACCGGAAGAAGGGTGAGTGTTACAATGGGACACCAGAAGAAGGTGTGTGTGGCAATGAAGACACAGGAACAAGGGTGAGTGTGGCAATGAGACAGAGGACAAAGTGGGAATTTAGGAATGCAGAGAGAAGAAGAAGGATGAGTGTTGCAATGAAGACACAGGAAGAAGGGTGAGTGTTGCAATGAGATACCGGACAAGGTGGGAGTGTAAGAATGGAGAGAGAGGAACAAGGGTGAGTGTTACAATGCGACACAGGAAGAAGGGTGAGTATTCCAATGAAGACACAGGAAGAACCATGAGTGTTACAATGAGACACAGGAAGAAGGGCGAGTGAGACAATGAGACTATAGGAGGAGGGGTGAGTGTTGCAATGAGACACAGGGAAAAGGTTGAGTGTTACAATGAGAACCATGAACAATGGGAGTGTTGCAATGAGACACAGGAAGAAGGGTGAGTGTTAAAATGAAGACACAGGAAGAAGGGTGAGTGTGAATATGACACAGGACAAAGTGGAAGTGTAAGAATGCAGAAAGAAGAAGACGGTTGAGTGTTACAATGAGACAGAGGAAGAACGGTGAGTGTTACAATAAAGACAGAGGAAGACTGGTGAGTGTTACAATGAGACACAGGAAGAAGTGTGAGTGTTGCAATGAAGACACGGGAAGAAGGGTGAGTGTTGCAATGAGACAAAGGAAGAAGTGCAAGTGTTGCAATGAGACATGGGAAGAAAGGTGAGTGTTGCAATGAGACACAGAAAGAAGGGTGAGTGTTGCAATGAATTCACAGGAAGAAGGGTGAGTGTTGAAATGAGACACATGAAGAAGGTTGAGTGTTGCAATGAGACAACGGAAGAAGGGAAAATGTTGCAATGAGACATGGAAAGAAGGGTGCGTGTTGAAATGAGACAAAGGAAGAAGGGTGAGTGTTGGAATGAAACATAGGAGGAAGGGTGAGTGTTGCAATGAATTCACAGGAAGAAGTGCGAGTGTTGCAATGAGACACAGGACAAGGTGGGAGTGTAAGAATGCAGAGAGAACAAGAAGGGTGAGTGATACAATGAGACACATGATGCAGGGCAAGTGTTGCAATTAAGACACAGGAAGAAGGGTGGGTGTTACAATGAGACACAGGAAGAAGGGTGAGTGTTACAATGAGACACAGGAAAGAGGGGGAGTGTAAGAATGCAGAGAGAAGAAAGGTGAGTGTTGCAATGAGACACAGAAAGAAGGGTGAGTGTTGCAATGAATTCACAGGAAGAAGGGTGAGTGTTGCAATGAGACACATGAAGAAGGTTGAGTGTTGCAATGAGACAACGGAAGAAGGGAAAATGTTGCAATGAGACATGGAAAGAAGGGCGCGTGTTGAAATGAGACAAAGGAAGAAGGGTGAGTGTTGGAATGAAACATAGGAAGAAGGGTCAGTGTTGCAATGAATTCACAGGAAGAAGTGCGAGTGTTGCAATGAGACACAGGACAAGGTGGGAGTGTAAGAATGCAGAGAGAACAAGAAGGGTGAGTGATACAATGAGACACATGATGCAGGGCAAGTGTTGCAATTAAGACACAGGAAGAAGGGTGGGTGTTACAATGAGACACAGGAAGAAGGGTGAGTGTTACAATGAGACACAGGAAAGAGGGGGAGTGTAAGAATGCAGAGAGAAGAAGAAGGCTGAGTGTTACAATGAGACATGGAAAGAAGGGCGCGTGTTGCAATGAGACACAGGAAGAAGGGAAAGTGTTGCAATGAGACACGGAAAGAAGGGAGAGTGTTGCAATGAGACACAGGACAAGGTGGGAATGTAAGAATGCAGAGAGAAGAAGAAGGGTGAGTGTTATAATGAGACACAGGAAGAAGGGTGAGTGTTACAATGAGACACAAGAAAAAGTGCAAGTGTAAGAATGCAGAGAGAAGAAGAAGGGTGACTGTCACAATGAGACACAGGAAGATGGGTGAGTGTTGCAATGAAGACACAGAAAGAAGGGAGAGTGTTGCAATGAGACACAGGACAAGGTGGGAGTGTAAGAATCCAGAGAGAAGAAGAAGGGTGAGTGTTACACTGAGACACAGGAAAAAGGGTGAGTGTTGCAATGAGAGACGGAAAGAAGGAAGAGTGTTGCAATGAGACACAGCAAGATGGGTGAGTGTTGCAATGAGACACAGGAAGAAGGGTGAGTGTTACAATGAGACATGGGAAAACGTGGGAGTGTAAGAATGCAGAGAGAAGAAGAAGGGTGCATGTTACAATGAGACACAGGAAGAAGTGTGAGTGTTGTAATGAAGAGACTGGAAGAAGGGTGAGTGTTGCAATGAGAAACAGGAAGAGGGGTGAGTGTTACAATGAGACACCGGAAGAAGGGTGAGTGTTACAATGAGACACCGGAAGAAGGTGTGTGTGGCAATGAAGACACAGGAACAAGGGGGAGTGTGACAATGAGACACAGGACAAAGTGGTAGTGTAAAAATGCAGAGAGAAGAAGGGTGAGTGTTACAATGAGACACAGGATGCAAGGCAAGTGTTAAAATGAGAAACAGGAAGAGGGGTGAGTGTTACAATGAGACACCGGAAGAAGGGTGAGTGTTACAATGGGACACCAGAAGAAGGTGTGTGTGGCAATGAAGACACAGGAACAAGGGTGAGTGTGGCAATGAGACAGAGGACAAAGTGGGAATTTAGGAATGCAGAGAGAAAAAGAAGGATGAGTGTTGCAATGAAGACACAGGAAGAAGGGTGAGTGTTGCAATGAGATACCGGACAAGGTGGGAGTGTAAGAATGGAGAGAGAGGAACAAGGGTGAGTGTTACAATGCGACACAGGAAGAAGGGTGAGTATTCCAATGAAGACACAGGAAGAACCATGAGTGTTACAATGAGACACAGGAAGAAGGGCGAGTGAGACAATGAGACATAGGAGGAGGGGTGAGTGTTGCAATGAGACACAGGGAAAAGGTTGAGTGTTACAATGAGAACCATGAACAATGGGAGTGTTGCAATGAGACACAGGAAGAAGGGTGAGTGTTAAAATGAAGACACAGGAAGAAGGGTGAGTGTGAATATGACACAGGACAAAGTGGAATTGTAAGAATGCAGAAAGAAGAAGACGGTTGAGTGTTACAATGAGACAGAGGAAGAACGGTGAGTGTTACAATAAAGACAGAGGAAGACAGGTGAGTGTTACAATGAGACACAGGAAGAAGTGTGAGTGTTGCAATGAAGACACGGGAAGAAGGGTGAGTGTTGCAATGAGACAAAGGAAGAAGTGCAAGTGTTGCAATGAGACATGGGAAGAAAGGTGAGTGTTGCAATGAGACACAGAAAGAAGGGTGAGTGTTGCAATGAATTCACAGGAAGAAGGGTGAGTATTGCAATGAGACACATGAAGAAGGTTGAGTGTTGCAATGAGACAACGGAAGAAGGGAAAATGTTGCAATGAGACATGGAAAGAAGGGCGCGTGTTGAAATGAGACAAAGGAAGAAGGGTGAGTGTTGGAATGAAACATAGGAAGAAGGGTGAGTGTTGCAATGAATTCACAGGAAGAAGTGCGAGTGTTGCAATGAGACACAGGACAAGGTGGGAGTGTAAGAATGCAGAGAGAACAAGAAGGGTGAGTGATACAATGAGACACATGATGCAGGGCAAGTGTTGCAATTAAGACACAGGAAGAAGGGTGGGTGTTACAATGAGACACAGGAAGAAGGGTGAGTGTTACAATGAGACACAGGAAAGAGGGGGAGTGTAAGAATGCAGAGAGAAGAAGAAAGCTGAGTGTTACAATGAGACACAGGAAGATGGGTGAGTGTTGCAATGAGACACAGGAAGAAGGGAAAGTGTTGCAATGAGACACGGAAAGAAGGGAGAGTGTTGCAATGAGACACAGGACAAGGTGGGAATGTAAGAATGCAGAGAGAAGAAGAAGGGTGAGTGTTATAATGAGACACAGGAAGAAGTGCGAGTGTTGCAATGAGACACAGGACAAGGTGGGAGTGTAAGAATGCAGAGAGAATAAGAAGGGTGAGTGTTACAATGAGACACAAGAAAAAGTGCAAGTGTAAGAATGCAGAGAGAAGAAGAAGGGTGACTGTCACAATGAGACACAGGAAGATGGGTGAGTGTTGCAATGAAGACACAGAAAGAAGGGAGAGTGTTGCAATGAGACACAGGACAAGGTGGGAGTGTAAGAATCCAGAGAGAAGAAGAAGGGTGAGTGTTACACTGAGACAAAGGAAAAAGGGTGAGTGTTGCAATGAGAGACGGAAAGAAGGGAGAGTGTTGCAATGTGACACAGGAAGAAGGGTGAGTGTTGCAATGAATTCACAGGAAGAAAGGAGAGTGTTGCAATGAGACACAGGACAAGGTTGGAGTGTAAGAATGCAGAGATACAAAGAAGGGTGAGTGTTATAATGAGACACAGGAGGAAGGGTGAGTGTTACAATGAGACACAGGAAAAAGTGAACGTGTAAGAATGCAGAGAGAAGAAGAAGGGTGAGTGTTACAATGAGACACAGGAAGATGGGTGAGTGTTGCAATGAAGACACAGGAAGAAGGGTGAGTGTTGCAATGAGACACAGGAAGAAGGGTGAGTGTTACAATGAGACACAGGAAAAAGAGGGAGCCTAAGAATGCAGAGAGAAGAAGAAGGGTGAGTGCTACAATGAGACACAGGAACAAGGGTGAGTGTTGAAATGAGACACAGGAAGAAGGGTAAGTGTTGCAATGAGACACAGGGAAAAGTGGGAGCGTAAGAATGCAGAGAGAAGAAGAAGAAGGGTGAGTGTTGCAATGAGACACAGGAAGAAGGGTGAGTGTTACAATGAGACATAGGAAAAAGTGGGAGCATAAGAATGCAGAGAGAAGAGGAAGGGTGAGTGTTGCAATGAAGACACAGGAAGAAGGATGAGTGTATCAATGAAGACACAGGAAGAAGGGTGGGTGTGGCAATGAGACACAGGACAAAGTGGGAGGGTAGGAATGCAGAGAGAAGAAGAAGGGGGAGCATTGCAATGAAGACACAAGTAGAAGGTTGAGTGTGACAACCGGACACAGTACAAAGTGGGAGGGTAAGAATGCAGAGAGAAGAAGAAGGGTGAGTGTTACAATGAGACACAGGAAGAAGGGCGAGTGTTACAATGAGACACAGGAAAAAGTGGGAGCGTAAGAATGCAGAGAGAAGAAGAAGGGTGAGTGTTGCAATGAAGACACCGGAAGAAGTGTGGGTGTAGCAATGAGACACAGGACAAAGTGGGAGTTTAAGAATGCAGCAAGAAGAAGGGCGAGTGTTACAATGAGACACAGGAAGAAGGGCGAGTGTTACAAAGAGACACAGGAAAAAGTGGGAGTTTGGCAATGAAGACACAGGAAGAAGGGTGAGTGTGGCATATGAGACACAGGACACAGTGGGAGTATGAGGATGCAGAGAGAAGAAGAAGGATGAAGGTTACAATGAGACACAGGAAGCAGTGCACGTGTTAGAATGAGACACTGGAAGAAGGGTGAGTGTTGCAATGAGACACAGGAAGAAGGTTGATTATTACAATGAGACACAGGAAAAAGTGGGAGTGTAGGAATGCAGACAGAAGAAGAAGGGTGAGTATTCCAATGAAGACACAGGAAGAACCATGAGTGTTACAATGAGACACAGGAAGAAGGGCGAGTGAGACAATGAGACATAGGAGGAGGGGTGAGTGTTGCAATGAGACACAGGGAAAAGGTTGAGTGTTACAATGAGAACCATGAACAATGGGAGTGTTGCAATGAGACACAGGAAGAAGGGTGAGTGTTAAAATGAAGACACAGGAAGAAGGGTGAGTGTGAATATGACACAGGACAAAGTGGAAGTGTAAGAATGCAGAAAGAAGAAGACGGTTGAGTGTTACAATGAGACAGAGGAAGAACGGTGAGTGTTACAATAAAGACAGAGGAAGACAGGTGAGTGTTACAATGAGACACAGGAAGAAGTGTGAGTGTTGCAATGAAGACACGGGAAGAAGGGTGAGTGTTGCAATGAGACAAAGGAAGAAGTGCAAGTGTTGCAATGAGACATGGGAAGAAAGGTGAGTGTTGCAATGAGACACAGAAAGAAGGGTGAGTGTTGCAATGAATTCACAGGAAGAAGGGTGAGTGTTGCAATGAGACACATGAAGAAGGTTGAGTGTTGCAATGAGACAACGGAAGAAGGGAAAATGTTGCAATGAGACATGGAAAGAAGGGCGCGTGTTGAAATGAGACACAGGAAGAAGGGTGAGTGTTGGAATGAAACATAGATAGAAGGGTGAGTGTTGCAATGAATTCACAGGAAGAAGTGCGAGTGTTGCAATGAGACACAGGACAAGGTGGGAGTGTAAGAATGCAGAGAGAATAAGAAGGGTGAGTGATACAATGAGACACATGATGCAGGGCAAGTGTTGCAATTAAGACACAGGAAGAAGGGTGGGTGTTACAATGAGACACAGGAAGAAGGGTGAGTGTTGCAATGAAGACACAGGAAGCAGGGTGAGTGTTGCAATGAGACACAGGACAAGGTGGGAGTGTAAGAATGCAGAGAGAAGAAGAAGGGTGAGTGTTACAATGAGACACAGGAAGATGGGTGAGTGTTGCAATGAAGACACAGGAAGCAGGGTGAGTGTTGCAATGAGACACAGGAAGAAGAGTGAGTGTTACAATGAGACACAGGAAAAAGTGGGAGCCTAAGAAAGCAGAGAGAAGAAGAAGAAGGGTGAGTGTTGCAATGAGACACAGGAAGAAGGGTGAGTGTTACAATGAGACAAAGGAAAAAGTGGGAGCATAAGAATGCAGAGAGAAGAGGAAGGGTGAGTGTTGCAATGAAGACACAGGAAGAAGGGTGAGTGTATCAATGAAGACACAGGAAGAAGGGTGGGTGTGGCAATGAGACACAGGACAAAGTGGGAGGGTAGGAATGCAGAGAGAAGAAGAAGGGGGAGCATTGCAATGAAGACACAAGTAGAAGGTTGAGTGTGACAACCGGACACAGTACAAAGTGGGAGGCTAAGAATGCAGAGAGAAGAAGAAGGGTGAGTGTTACAATGAGACAAAGGAAGAAGGGCGAGTGTTACAATGAGACACAGGAAAAAGTGGGAGCGTAAGAATGCAGAGAGAAGAAGAAGGGTGAGTGATACAATGAGACACATGATGCAGGGCAAGTGTTGCAATTAAGACACAGGAAGAAGGGTGGGTGTTACAATGAGACACAGGAAGAAGGGTGAGTGTTACAATGAGACACAGGAAAGAGGGGGAGTGTAAGAATGCAGAGAGAAGAAGAAGGCTGAGTGTTACAATGAGACACAAGAAGATGGGTGAGTGTTGCAATGAGACACAGGAAGAAGGGAAAGTGTTGCAATGAGACACGGAAAGAAGGGAGAGTGTTGCAATGAGACACAGGACAAGGTGGGAATGTAAGAATGCAGAGAGAAGAAGAAGGGTGAGTGTTATAATGAGACACAGGAAGAAGGGTGAGTGTTACAATGAGACACAAGAAAAAGTGCAAGTGTAAGAATGCAGAGAGAAGAAGACGGGTGACTGTCACAATGAGACAGAGGAAGATGGGTGAGTGTTGCAATGAAGACACAGAAAGAAGGGAGAGTGTTGCAATGAGACACAGGACAAGGTGGGAGTGTAAGAATCCAGAGAGAAGAAGAAGGGTGAGTGTTACACTGAGGCACAGGAAAAAGGGTGAGTGTTGCAATGAGAGACGGAAAGAAGGGAGAGTGTTGCAATGAGACACAGGAAGAAGGGTGAGTGTTGCAATGAATTCACAGGAAGAAAGGAGAGTGTTGCAATGAGACACAGGACAAGGTTGGAGTGTAAGAATGCAGAGATACAAAGAAGGGTGAGTGTTATAATGAGACACAGGAGGAAGGGTGAGTGTTACAATGAGACACAGGAAAAAGTGGAAGTGTAAGAATGCAGAGAGAAGAAGAAGGGTGAGTGTTACAATGAGACACAGGAAGATGGGTGAGTGTTGCAATGAAGACACAGGAAGCAGGGTGAGTGTTGCAATGAGACACAGGAAGAAGGGTGAGTGTTACAATGAGACACAGGAAAAAGTGGGAGCCTAAGAATGCAGAGAGAAGAAGAAGGGTGAGTGCTACAATGAGACACAGGAAGAAGGGTGAGTGTTGAAATGAGACACAGGAAGAAGGGTAAGTGTTGCAATGAGACACAGGGAAAAGTGGGAGCGTAAGAATGCAGAGAGAAGAAGAAGAAGGGTGAGTGTTGCAATGAGACACAGGAAGAAGGGTGAGTGTTACAATGAGACAAAGGAAAAAGTGGGAGCATAAGAATGCAGAGAGAAGAGGAAGGGTGAGTGTTGCAATGAAGACACAGGAAGAAGGGTGAGTGTATCAATGAAGACACAGGAAGAAGGGTGGGTGTGGCAATGAGACACAGGACAAAGTGGGAGGGTAGGAATGCAGAGAGAAGAAGAAGGGGGAGCATTGCAATGAAGACACAAGTAGAAGGTTGAGTGTGACAACCGGACACAGTACAAAGTGGGAGGGTAAGAATGCAGAGAGAAGAAGAAGGGTGAGTGTTACAATGAGACACAGGAAGAAGGGCGAGTGTTACAATGAGACACAGGAAAAAGTGGGAGCGTAAGAATGCAGAGAGAAGAAGAAGGGTGAGTGTTGCAATGAGACACAGGAAGAAGGGTGAGTGTTGCAATGAAGACACCGGAAGAAGGGTGGGTGTAGCAATGAGACACAGGACAAAGTGGGAGTTTAAGAATGCAGCAAGAAGAAGGGCGAGTGTTACAATGAGACACAGGAAGAAGGGCGAGTGTTACAAAGAGACACAGGAAAAAGTGGGAGTTTGGCAATGAAGACACAGGAAGAAGGGTGAGTGTGGCATATGAGACACAGGACACAGTGGGAGTATGAGGATGCAGAGAGAAGAAGAAGGATGAAGGTTACAATGAGACACAGGAAGCAGTGCACGTGTTAGAATGAGACACTGGAAGAAGGGTGAGTGTTGCAATGAGACACAGGAAGAAGGTTGATTATTACAATGAGACATAGGAAAAAGTTGGAGTGTAGGAATGCAGACAGAAGAAGAAGGGTGAGTGTTACAATGAGACACAGGAAGCAGTGCACGTGTTAGAATGAGACACTGGAAGAAGGGTGAGTGTTGCAATGAGACACAGGAAGCAGGGTGAGTGTTGCAATGAGACACAGGAAGAAGGTTGATTACTACAATGAGACACAGGAACAAGTGGGAGTGTAGGAATGCAGACAGAAGAAGAAGGGTGAGTGTTACAATGAGACACAGGAAGCAGTGCACGTGTTGCAATGAGACACAGGAAGCAGGGTGAGAGTTGCAATGAGACACAGGAAGAAGGGTGAGTGTGGTAATGAGACACAAGACAAAGTTGGAGTGTAGGAATGCAGACAGAAGAAGAAGGGTGTGTGTTACCATGCAACACAGGAAGAAGGGTGAGTGTCACAATGAAGGCACATGAAGAAGGCTGAGTGTTGCAATGAGACACAAGAAGAAGGGCGAGTGATACAATGAGACACAGGAAGAAGGGTGAGTGTGGCAATGAGACACAGGGAGAAGGTTGAGTGTTACAATTAGACACAGGAAAAAGTGGTAACATTACAATGAAACACAGGAAGAAGGGTGAGTTTTACAATGAAGACACAGGAAGAAGGGTGAGTGTGACAATGAGACACAGGACAAAGTGGGAGTGTAAGAATGCAGAGAGAAGAAGACGGGTGAGTGTTACAATGATACAAAGGAAGAAGGGTGACTGTTACAATGAAGACACAGGAAGAAGGGTCAGTGTGGCAACGAGACACAGTACAAAGTGGGAGTGTAAGAATGCAGAGAGAAGAAGAAGGGCGAGTGTTACAATGAGACACAGGAAGAACGGCGAGTGTTACAATGAGACACAGGAAAAAGTGGGAGCGTAAGAATGCAGCGAGAAGAAGAAGAAGGGTGAGCATTGCAATGAGACACAGGAAGAAGGGTGAGTGTTACAATGAGACACAGGAAAAAGTGGGAGCGTAAGAATGCAGAGAGTAGAAGAAGGGTGAGTGTTGCAATGAAGACACAGGATGAAGTGTGAATGTATCAATGAAGACACAGGAAGAAGGGTGGGTGTGGCAATGAGACACAGGACAAAGTGGGATTGTAGGAATGCAGATAGAAGAAGAAGGGTGAGTGTTGCAATGAAGACACAAGAAGAAGGGTGAGTGTGGCAACGAGACACAATACAAAGTGGGAGGGTAAGAATGCAGAGATAAGAAGAAGGGTGAGTGTTACAATGAGACACAGGAAGGACGAGTGTTACAATGAGACACAGGAAAAAGTGGGAGTGTAAGAATGCAGAGAGAAGAAAAAGCGTGAGTGTTGCAATGAGACACAGAAAGAAGGGTGAGTGTTGCAATGAAGACACCGGAAGAAGGGTGGGTGTAGCAATGAGACACAGGACAAAGTGGGAGTGTAAGAATGCAGAGAGAAGAAGAAGGGTGAGTGTTACAATGAGACACAGGAAGATGGGTGAGTGTTGCAATGAAGACACAGGAAGAAGGGTGAGTGTTGCAATGAGACACAGGAAGAAGGGTGTGTTTTACAATGAGACACAGGAAAAAGTGGGAGCCTAAGAATGCAGAGAGAAGAAGAAGGGTGAGTGCTACAATGAGACACAGGAACAAGGGTGAGTGTTGAAATGAGACACAGGAAGAAGGGTAAGTGTTGCAATGAGACGCAGGGAAAAGTGGGAGCATAAGAATGCAGAGAGAAGAAGAAGAAGGGTGAGTGTTGCAATTAGACACAGGAAGAAGGGTGAGTGTTACAATGAGACAAAGGAAAAAGTGGGAGCATAAGAATGCAGAGAGAAGAGGAAGGGTGAGTGTTGCAATGAAGACACAGGAAGAAGGGTGAGTGTATCAATGAAGACACAGGAAGAAGGGTGGGTGTGGCAATGAGACACAGGACAAAGTGGGAGGGTCGGAATGCAGAGAGAAGAAGAAGGGAGAGCATTGCACTGAAGACAAAAGTAGAAGGTTGAGTGTGACAACCGGACACAGTACAAAGTGGGAGGGTAAGAATGCAGAGAGAAGAAGAAGGGTGAGTGTTACAATGAGACACAGGAAGATGGGTGAGTGTTGCAATGAGACACAGGAAGAAGGGTGAGTGTTGCAATGAAGACACCGGAAGAAGGGTGGGTGTAGCAATGAGACATAGGACAAAGTGGGAGTTTAAGAATGCAGCAAGAAGAAGGGCGAGTGTTACAATGAGACACAGGAAGAAGGGCGAGTGTTACAAAGAGACACAGGAAAAAGTGGGAGTTTGGCAATGAAGACACAGGAAGAAGGGTGAGTGTGGCATATGAGACACAGGACACAGTGGGAGTATGAGGATGCAGAGAGAAGAAGAAGGATGAAGGTTACAATGAGACACAGGAAGCAGTGCACGTGTTAGAATGAGACACTGGAAGAAGGTTGAGTGTTGCAATGAGACACAGGAAGAAGGATGATTATTACAATGAGACACAGGAAAAAGTGGGAGTGTCGGAATGCAGAGAGAAGAAGAAGGGTGAGTGTTACAATGAGACACAGGAAGCAGTGCACGTGTTAGAATGAGACACTGGAAGAAGGGTGAGTGTTGCAATGAGACACAGGAAGCAGGGTGAGTGTTGCAATGAGACACAGGAAGAAGGTTGATTACTACAATGAGACACAGGAAAAAGTGGGAGTGTAGGAATGCAGACAGAAGAAGAAGGGTGAGTGTTACAATGAGACACAGGAAGCAGTGCACGTGTTGCAATGAGACACAGGAAGCAGGGTGAGAGTTGCAATGAGACACAGAAAGAAGGGTGAGTGTGGTAATGAGACACAAGACAAAGTTGGAGTGTAGGAATGCAGACAGAAGAAGAAGGGTGTGTGTTACCATGGAACACAGGAAGAAGGGTGAGTGTCACAATGAAGGCACATGAAGAAGGCTGAGTGTTGCAATGAGACACAAGAAGAAGGGCGAGTGATACAATGAGACACAGGAAGAAGGGTGAGTGTGGCAATGAGACACAGGGAGAAGGTTGAGTGTTACAATTAGACACAGGAAAAAGTGGTAACATTACAATGAAACACAGGAAGAAGGGTGAGTTTTACAATGAAGACACAGGAAGAAGGGTGAGTGTGACAATGAGACACAGGACAAAGTGGGAGTGTAAGAATGCAGAGAGAAGAAGACGGGTGAGTGTTACAATGATACAAAGGAAGAAGGGTGACTGTTACAATGAAGACACAGGAAGAAGGGTGAGTGTGGCAACGAGACACAGTACAAAGTGGGAGTGTAAGAATGCAGAGAGAAGAAGAAGGGCGAGTGTTACAATGAGACACAGGAAGAACGGTGAGTGTTACAATGAGACACAGGAAAAAGTGGGAGCGTAAGAATGCAGAGAGAAGAAGAAGAAGGGTGAGCGTTGCAATGAGACACAGGAAGAAGGGTGAGTGTTACAATGAGACACAGGAAAAAGTGGGAGTGTAAGAATGCAGAGAGTAGAAGAAGGGTGAGTGTTGCAATGAAGACACAGGATGAAGTGTGAATGTATCAATGAAGACACAGGAAGAAGGGTGGGTGTGGCAATGAGACACAGGACAAAGTGGGATTGTAGGAATGCAGATAGAAGAAGAAGGGTGAGTGTTGCAATGAAGACACAAGAAGAAGGGTGAGTGTGGCAACGAGACACAATACTAAGTGGGAGGGTAAGAATGCAGAGAGAAGAAGAAGGGTGAGTGTTACAATGAGACACAGGAAGGATGAGTGTTACAATGAGACACAGGAAAAAGTGGGAGTGTAAGAATGCAGAGAGAAGAAAAAGCGTGAGTGTTGCAATGAGACACAGAAACAAGGGTGAGTGTTGCAATGAAGACACCGGAAGAAGGGTGGGTGTAGCAATGAGACACAGGACAAAGTGGGAGTGTAAGAATGCAGAGAGAAGAAGGGTGAGTGTTACAATGAGACACCAGAAAAAGTGGGAGTTTGGCAATGAAGACACAGGAAGAAGGGTGAGTGTGGCAATGAGACACAGGAAGAAGGGTGAGTGTTACAATGAGACACAGGAAGAAGGGTGATTATTACAATGAGACACAGGAACAAGTGGTAGCATTACAATGAGAAACAGGAAGAAGTGGGAGTGTAAGAATGCAGACAGAAGAAGAAGGGTGAGTGTTACAATGAGACACAGGAAGCAGTGCAAGTGTAAGAATGAGACACAGGTAGAAGGGTGACTGTTGCAATGAAGACACGAGAAGAAGGGCAAGTGTGACAATGAGACACAGGAAGAAGGGTAAGTGTTACAATGAGTCACAGGAGGAAAGGTGATTATTACAATGAGACACAGGAAAAAATGGGAGTGTAAGAATGCAGACAGAAGAAGGGTGAGTGTTACAATGAGACACAGGAAGCAGTGCAAGTGTTAGAATGAGACACAGGAAGAAGGGTGACTGTTGCAATGAAGACACAGGAAGAAGGGTGAGTGTAACAATGAGACACAGGACATAGTGGGAGTGTAAGAATGCAGAGAGAAGAAGAAAGGTAAGTGTTACAAGGAGACACAGGAAGCAGGGCAAGTGTTGCAATGAAGACACAGGAAGAAGGGTGAGAGTTGCAATGAGACACAGGAAGAAGGGTGAGTGTGGTAATGAGACACAAGACAAAGTGGGAGTGTAGGAATGCAGAGAGAAGAAGAAGGGTGAGTGTTACAATGCAACAGAGGAAGAAGGGTGAGTGTTACAATGAAAACACAAGAAGAAGGCTGAGTGTTGCAATGAGACACAGGAAGAAGGGTGAGTGATACAATGAGATATAGGAAGACTGGTGAGTGTGGCAATGAGACACATGGAGAAGGTTGGGTGTTACAATGAGACACAGGAACAAGTGGTAGCATTACAATGAGAAACAGGAAGAAGTGGGAGTGTAAGAATGAAGACAGAAGAAGAAGGGTGAGTGTTACAATGAGACACAGGAAGCAGTGCAAGTGTAAGAATGAGACACAGGAAGAAGGGTGACTGTTGCAATGAAGACACGAGAAGAAGGGCGAGTGTGACCATGAGACACAGGACAAAGTGGGAGTGTAAGAATGCAGATAGAAGAAGAAGGGTGAGTGTTACAATGAGACACAGGAAGAAGGGTGATTATTACAATGAGACACAGGAAGAAATGGGAGTGTAAAAATGCAGACAGAAGAAGGGTGAGTGTTACAATGAGACACAGGAAGCAGTGCAAGTGTTAGAATGAGACACAGGAAGAAGGGTGACTGTTGCAATGAAGACACAGGAAGAAGGGTGGGTGTGGCAATGAGACACAGGACACAGTGGGAGTGTAAGAATGCAGAGAGACGAAGAAGGATGAGTGTTACAATGAGCCACATGAAGAAGGGTAATTGTTACAATGAAGACACAGGAAGAAGGGTGAGTGTTACAATGAGACACAGGAGGTGTTAGGCGGAAACCTGTGCAGTTCCCTCTGGGACCACTGCAAAAGATTTAAGACTACAGGTGTTTGGCAGTAAACCCACTTGGTAGCAGTCTGTACCACACAGATTCACTTGGTAGCTGTGGCTGAGCAGTCAGACTTCCCTCAAGAAGAGTTAGGCAGTATGTGGAGTATACAAAATAGGGCAATTTACACAGTAGGACAAGCAAACACGGAACAAGGCTCCGGTGTAAAGATATATAGTTATTTATTTATAAAAACACATCTATGAAAAACACTCTGGCACTAATACGGCAAACAACTTCAATCACAATTACTATAAGTAAATCAATCCCACTAACAATAGTTCGACAAGTCTAGGTTCAACGGCACCACTTATTTGCAGACAGAGGTGAATGCTTTAACCTAGATGGCACTCTAGTATTCGTTAGGATGGGAGAGAAAAGGCAGGGTATGAAATCAACTCAGTACCAACACTTTTACGAACAAATGCAAGGCAAGTAAGGCAGGGTCTACTGTAGATCGCAAAGTTCAGAGGCCAGGCCCACTCGGAAAGAGGCAAGGCGATATGTCCCAAAAAGTATCACAGTGGAAATGCACTTCGAGTCTTTGTCGCAAATTGTTATAGAAAGATTGGACCAGTTCAGAACAGAAAGTTAAGAAGGCTTGGAGGGGACCCAATGGAGAGGCGAGGATTCAGACACCTCACGCTAACCGACACAAGGGAAGCCAGGCGGACACGGTACCTTGTTTGTGGAGAGACAGCTCCGGCGGGGGCAGTTGTTCCTGGTGGTGGATGCACGTCGGGGCTTTGCCAAGAGAAGAGATGATCTCGTCGTCGAAGGAAAGTTGAAGATCGTTGCACCACCAGGGAAGAGACCAGCCGCGGAGTGCTCTGTCACAAGGCACCACCTTTTGGTCGCGGTACAGGGGTTAGGGGCTATCCGGTTGCCGGGGTGCTCTGTACGGGCAATTCGACCACTGTGTCCTGGAACGAAGAAAAAGCAAAGGGGACTGGTTGTTCCCACCAGTCAGGGGAAGAGACTCTCCGGCGGGGAGATCTCCTCTGTCGTCGGGAAGTGGTGAGTCGGTTCAGCAGGGCTCCACCTGAGGTGTCGTCGTTGCAGGTCGGCTCAGCTTTACCCTCGTCGGATTCTTAGGTCCTGTGGCGACTTCTGAAGATCCAGTCCCAAAAGCCCTGCTTTTATGAAGAAAACCCCCATTCATTCAGCCTAGCTGTCAATCAAAACATGCTAAGTGGTGAGCGGGGTGGCTCACCACTTGGGCCAATCACACCAGAGTGCGACTTGAGTTGGCAAGGTAACTCAGTCCAGGGTGCCTAAACCCCCTCCCACACCCCATGTGGTACCCAGACAGAATGGCACCACTTTGGAGGACTTCTGAGTAGAAGCCCGCCAAAGGTGGAACAAAGGGCTCAACCTTTGGTTTAGGAGTCACAGAGACGAACACAGATGCCATTTTAAAAACCGAGTTCTGGCAGAAAATACCAACCGATAGATTTATTTAAGATAAATAAACCGGTGGTATGTTAGAGATTAACGAGAAAAAGTATTAACCTCCAACAATGGGAAGAATCCCATAGAGTTATATATATTCGGGGTCGAATATAACAAGTAGTTTCCCCTGCCACCAGCCAAACCTCGACGAGGATGGACGGGACAGTGCCTCCTCGAATAACAGACCCAGGAGTAATCGAATTACCCCTACTAGTACGTCCACAATAGGATGGTTTGTACTAGTTCTGTTAGTAAATTTAGGTCTAGTAAAGCCAATGGTGACTTTACATGCCCGGGGAGACAGTAGTCAGTCCCCTGGTATGGAGTCTATGGTGGGGATCCTCTAGGATGCCCCCGTGTTACGGCACGGAGGGTGCGTTGTAACACACATAGCAAAACATATGAGACACTATGGAGTAAAAGACCCCATAGCCCATAGAACACATTGACATTCAAAAAATTTACCACATTCATGTCCAAGAGTGGGAGAAAAAGAGTCTCACTCTTGGCAGGATGGAAAAAAACAAACTCCAGAAATCCAGCAAAGCTGCTGGGGGACTCACTAGGTTAGGAAATTCAGCCTAAACAGAGAATTCTCCCTAACACTCGCCCCCCGCAGACTAAGGGACAGGAGGATTTAATCCACTCCTGGATGAATCTCATACCTCTAGTCGATGACATACATCCTAGAGAGACCATCAGCATTTTGGTGGTGACACCCTGACCTGTGCTCAATGGTGAGATCAAACCCTTGAAGGCAGATCGACCATCTCAGTAGTTTTGGGTTTTCCCCTTTCATTTGCATTAACCATCTCAAGGGTTGGTGGTCAATCTGAATGACAAAAGTAGAACCATACAAGTATGGCCTAAACTTCTTCAGAGCCCAGACGATAGCAAAGCATTCTCTTTCGATTGTTGCCCACCTTGTTTCAGGATCCTTCAGCTTGCGGCTGATGAAGCAAACGGGGTGCTCCCTACCTTTCCCATCCAGTTGACTGAGTACGGCACCTATTCCTACATTTGAAGCATCTGTCTGCACAATGAAAGTTTGGCGGTAATCAGGAGCTCTGAGTACTGGGGCTTGGCAAAGAGCCTTTTTCAGGTTTTCAAAAGCCTGATTGCACTCCTCGTTCCATCTAACCTTTTTAGGAAATTTGGGCGAGGAGATGACATTCAGTGGAGAAGCTATGGTCCCATAGTTCTCGATGAAATTCTTGTAATAACCAGTGAGGCCTAGGAAGGCTCTCACTTGGGTCTGAGTAGTAGGTGTTGTCCAATTTTGCACAGCTTCAATTTTACTGAGCAAAGGCCTTATTTCTCCACCTCCTACCTCATGTCCAAGATAGACCACCTTACTCTGTCCAATTTGGCATTTACTCGCCTTTATGGTCAAATTGGCTCGTCCAAGAGCCTGCAAAACATCTCTCAGGTGGGTTACATGTTCTTCCCAGGAATTGCTGAACACTGCTATGTCATCCAAGTATGCCATGCAGAAGTCCTCCATCCCATTCAGAACCTGGTTTACCATCCGTTGAAATGTAGCAGGTGCATTCTTCAATCCGAAAGGCATTACCTTAAACTGGTATAAGCCAACGGCGGTAGAAAATGCAGTTTTCTCCTTGGCATGGTCTATTTGCCAATAGCCTGACGTCAAGTCAAATGTGCTGAGGAACTTGGCTGCGCCAAGTTTGTCCACCAACTCATCTGTTCTTGGCAAAGGGTGGGCATCAGTCTTGGTGACTGCATTAAGAGCTCTATAATCTAAGTTCTTTAGATCTGGCCTTTGGTACTAACACAACTGGGCTAGACCATGGACTAGTAGAGGGCTCTATTACCCCGAGATCAAGCATCTTGCTGACCTCACCTTTGATGTGGGTTCGTACGTTTTCTGACATTCGGTATCCTCTGCTTTTGACTGGCAGACAGTCACGAGTGAGTATGTCATGCTGGCCCCAAGGGGTCAAGCCGGGTGAAAGCGAGAACAGAGAGGAAAACTGATTCAACATAGATTTGCACTCTCCTTGTTGCTCGGGTGTCAGATTGGAAGAAAGATTTACTCCTTCAATTTTTTCATCTAAAGGTAAGCCTCTGACGAGATCCGGAAGAGCTTCAATCTCTTCTTCTTCCTCGGATGATGCTAGAAGCAACGCTCCTACATCAGGTCTTGAGACATACGCTTTGAGTCGGTTGGTGTGGAAGACTGTTGGAGCCTACTTGGGATTGCCCAAGTCCACCAGATAGTTGACCTCTCCGAGTTTACCCACAACTCTGAAGGGTCCCATCCATTTGTCTTGTAAGGCCCTCTGCCTTGTTGGGATCATAACGAGAACGAGCTGGTCTTGAGCGAACTCAACCATGTTAGCCTTTTGATCATGCCAGTGCTTGACCAATGCTTGTCCAGCTTTCAAGTTATCGCTTGCTTCTGTCATCATGTGCGACATTCTCCTCCGGAGACCTATCACGTAGTCAGTCACTCCGACTGGCTTGGGGGAAGGAGCACTCTCCAACCCCTCCTTAATCAGGGCCAATGGACCTCTGACAGGATGACCATAGAGAAGCTCAAAGGGAGAATAACCTACTCCCTGCTGAAGGACTTCTCTATAAGCAAATAGAAGGCATGGCAGTAGAAGGTCCCACTTACGCTTAAGGGGTTCCTCTAAAGCACCTATCATGCTCTTCATGGTTCGGTTGAACCATTCTACCAACCCATTGGTTTGTGGGTGGTGCGCCGTTGAGAACTTGTAAATAACTCCACAGGTTTTCCACATGGCTTTCATGTAGTGGGACATAACGTTTGACCCCCTGTCAGAGATTACTTCCTTAGGAAACCCGACCCTGGTAAAAATACCAAGGAGGGCCTTAGCCACAGCCGGAGCTGTAAGAGTCTTCATAGGAATTGCCTCAGGATACCTAGTAGCATGGTCTACTACAACAAGTATAAACCTGTTGCCTGAGGAGGTTGGAGGATCAAGGGGACCAACAATGTCAATCCCTACTCTCTCAAATGGGACTCCCACAACTGGGAGAGGCACTAAAGGTGCCACATTCTTGGAGCCAACCTTACCAGAGGTCTGGCAGGTGTGGCAGCTCCTGCAGTGTTTTTCTACTTCGGCCCCCATCTTTGGCCAATAAAAGTAGAGAGAGAGCCTTTCCTTAGTCTTCTTGAAACTCAAGTGACCAGCCAAAGGAATCTCGTGGGCTAACTGCAGGAACTGTGGTCTGTTCTCTTGGGGTACTACAAGTCGTTTGTAGTCTCCAGGTGCAGACTCGGTCAGTTCACTGTAGAAGAGGCCATCTTCCCAGTGCAACCTGTATTTCCCAGGCTCTTGCCCTTCAGCCTGAGCTTCTGCCGGGTGGCGAAGACCTTCCAGAATTGGACATTCTCTCTGTCCCTTACTGAAGTCTGCCCTGCTGGGTCCACCTTCTGCCAGTAAAGACTGCAGCTCAGGATGGTCAACAGAATCCAGATCTCCAATGAGTTCCTGGCCTTCCATTAGCTCTTCTTCAGAGTCTAATTCTACCACACAGGGTTGTACCTCCCTCTCAGCCTCAGCTGGAGGTGGAGTTACGGGTGTATCTTTGGACAACCGCGGGGAAGTCCTTAGTGGCTGCACTGAAATGCTGGCTGCTGGTTTCGGGGTAGAAGTCTTAGGTTTCCCTTTCGCTTCTGATCTCTTTGAGACAGCAGCGGACAATTCCAGTGGAGCAGGAGTGATTTCTTTCTTCATCATCTTCTGGAGAGTACCTTGCATGGTTCTCTCCCTTGCAGGTCTGGTTAGCTCCTGTAACCGTTTACTAGGAGGTCTGGGGGTATGCGATACAACTCCGAGAGTTTTCAAATCGTTACCCAACAGAACGCATCCTGGTACCTCACTCTGTATGCTGACAGGTATCTTTACAGTCATGTCGTTACACTGGATGAGAACTGGTAATTGGGGAAGCATCTGCACAGGCCCTAAGAGGCTAACTTTGTGAGGCGTTTGGGTGCCTTAGCAACATCCTCGGCCTGAAACAACAATTTATCCACCACAGTTATGCTGGCCCCAGTGTCCCTAATTGCAGGGGTCTCCTGACCATTCACCTGGACACTGTCCTTATAGTACTCTTTAGTATTATCGGGGATAGAATTATAGACATCTAAATTCTGTTGTTCCCACAACCCCAGAGACACTAAAGAAACGCTGGCTGAGACTCCAATGGGTTCATCAGCCAGCAGTAGAAAGTTTCCACTTGCCATTTGGACTTCCTCCTCTGGAGCGAAGGCTAAGGAGACAAGCTGGACCCCTGAAGGTTTACCCTTACATCTGGGATCTCCTTTCACAAGGTCAGTCGAGCCACAAACAAAGCATTTACTGAATGCTTTCTGGAATGGTGGCTTGTTCTGGCCTCCTTCCGGTTTGGCACCAGAAGACACACTATTCTGCTGCGGTTTTCCTTGTGGCTTACCCTTCTGGTTTTGTTTGGGGCCCTCTTTGGAATTTGAGTTATTCGAATTCTCTTTTGAGTCCTTCTTAGGCTGTTTTCCCTCATCCTTTTTCTGAGTTGCCCCAGAATCCTTATGAGTAGCCCTGTTGGCAACCTACAAGTCAGCAGCCTTAGCTAGCTTCCTGGAATCCAATTCCTTCGAATCAGCCAAGTGTTGTCTGAGCTCAGGAGAACAGGCATCATAAATAGACTCCAACATAAAAAAAGATTCTTCATACCCTCATAAGTGTTCACTTTGTAACCCTTAATCCATCCCTCTACGTTTTTCAACCCTTCACTCACCCAGGTAGCCCAAGGGGTACCATCTTGTTTTTAGAGGGTTCTAAACCTCTTAAGATACTGGGAAGGGGTCTTCCCGAATCTAGCTATCAAAGCTAGTTTCACACTTTCGTAATCCTTCTTATCCGCCTCCCCCAACTCCATTACCACATCAGTCGCAACAGGGGGGAGCCTAGAGAACAACCAGGGAAGTAAATCATTCCCGGTGATGTCCTGGAGCCCATGATTGTACTCAAACAGTTTTAACCAATCCAAAACATCCAATCTCGGTTCATACATACCCACTAATTCCTTCGGCATCCGGGGTCTTTTGGGACTGGAGCTTCTAGAGGAACCAGAGGAGAGAGAAGCATTTTCCACAGACAACTTTTTCATCTTTAACTCGTGATTAAGTTCTATTTCTCTGAGTCTTAACTCAGCTTGCTTCTGCTCAGCCTGGGCATTCATCCGTCTGAACTCGAGCTCTTGGTTTCTTTCAGATTGAACCAAGAACCGTTTGTATTCTAATTCGAGCTTCATTTTTTCAAGTTCAAAATAAGCAGGGTTACATGTGGGACCTGGTATGCGTCCCGTAGGTACAGTAGGTAAGGCAGACAGAGGCTCAGAGTGGCTAACTTCATTAGGTTCACTTTCCTCTTCTGACTCATTATCAAGACTTTGGGCCTCATTACAACCTGCCAGTCCGGGACCGCGCAAAATCCGTGATGGCGGTAAAAACGTTTCCGTGTCCGCAAGGGTGCGGAAAAACCGCACGATTACACGCTGTCGGTCGCGCGCACCACACGGACTCGGAAACGTTGTTACCGCCGTCACGGAATACCCCACGGAATTGGAAATAACGAAGCCACAAGTGGCGCAAAACCCGTTTCCGCCTCCGCCGCCACGGACACGGAACCGGAAATACCATGATCGCCAAAACAGGAAACAGAGAGGCGGCCATCATATAAAAGCACAATCCATTGCCATCCAGAGCCAGCACAAGCACAATCCTGACTCTGAGAAGCCAAAAGGGACCACCAGCATGTCTGCCAGGATTCCTGCTCAGAGGCAGCGCAAACAGCGCTTCAGCGAGGCGGAGCTAACCGTCTTGGTGGAGCACATTGTGGACAATGCTGAGATGCTGTTCAGCGCCGACCAACGGCGTGCCACACAGCAGCGGAGGAAGGAGGTGTGGGCCGAAGCTGCACGCAAGTGCACCGCTGTGGGCGTGGCAGTGAGGAGCGTGAAGGACTGCCACAAGCGTTGGGACGACCTGAGGCTGAGGGTACGCAACCTCATTTCCACGCACCGCCAACGCAGCAGTGGGACAGGCGGAGGACCCCCTTCCCCACTGAGGCTGCAAGCATGGGAGGAGCGTTGCAGCAGCGTCCTCCACCTAGAGGGAATCCATGGGATTGGGCAGGCTGAGGCAGGAGTGAACCCACCTGCAGATGCCGGTAAGTGCCCAAACATGAATGCCACATGTAAATATGCAGTTGTGAGTACTGGGCCAAAGGACCCATTAACAACCCCCCCCCCCCAGGCAGTGCATGTGTGGGCCAAAGGACCCATTAACAATCCCCCCCCCAGGCAGTGCATGTGTGGGCCAAAGGACCCATTAACAATCCCCCCCCCCCAGGCAGTGCATGTGTGGGCCAAAGGACCCATTAACAATCCCCCCCCCCAGGCAGTGCATGTGTGGGCCAAAGGACCCATTATGATCCGTATGGCAACCAATATCACTGAATGCAGACACCAGCAATCAGATGCATGTGACTAACACTATTCAATGTACAATCTTAATGACGCATGTGATGCACCCATCTGCCACCACAACAACACTAATTGCATGCCCTTTGTGTCCCCACAGCCGTTTCAAGTGACAGTGATACTGCACAACAGGCCAGCCAATCAGCATCGGCAAGTACACTAGCCACCGCCACCACACAGGAGGATGCTGCCGGCAGTTCTGCACCTCTGGCCACATTACCAGCCACTACAGATGTGCAGCACACCACCACCACCACCAACATCCCCACCATCTCCACACTGGCTGAGTCCAGACAGGTGCCACAGGAACCTATCATGGCCACCCAACACAACACCGAAGGCAGCAGCACTGCAGAGGGGGGGGGCCTGCAGTGATAACAGTGCCCCGCAAGAGCACTCGGAAACGGGGCCACAGGGGGAGATGCCCACATTGGAAGACCTGGGCTCCTTCCATGAGCTGGGGTTCAGCCCCACTTCACTGGGGAGTCCCATGAGGTCGCCCACCCCATCCATGGCCGAACTGAATGCCCGCATGCAGCGGATGGAGGACCAGCAGGCTACCCTCACCCAGATGGTGGAGAGGCAGCTAGAGGAATCCAGGCTGCAGAGGGAGAGCTACAGCGCCTCAGTGCGTCGCCTGTCGAGGTCCATTGGACGCTTTGCGAGCACCATAGTGACCCTTGCACGCCATGTGCGGGAGGGCAATGACCACACCTCCAGGCTTGTGGAGGCCATGTTGGTTGGCCAACAGGCAAATCTGGCACGGATGCCCTCAATCCCTGATTCTGGCCAATCAAACACTACCACCCCATCCAGCTCCACTACTGCCAGTCCAAGGAGGCGCTCGAGTAGGCTAACGGGTCCCTTGGGCAAGGTTGCACAGAAGCGCACACGGAAGTGATGGCATGTGTGTGGGGCAGTACAGGACACATGTGGACTACAAGGGTGTGAGAGGGGTGGTCACGTTTGGGTGGTGGGGTAGGTAGTTTTGGGGGTTTGGACAATGGGCTCTGGGTGGGGGTGGGCACGTTTGGGTGGTGGGTGGCCCCGGGTGTACAGCTTCCCTAACCAATGCACCTTCTTCCCTGTTGTTATTACATCAATACATCACCATTTCAAATCAAGACATACATGTGTGGACATTGATCATTTATTTTGCAGTGCAACTATTAATTCATTGTCGTCACCATGTTTGTGCATTACTGTGAATGTGCTGTGACTTAAAAGTAAATGCGAATCAGGGCATCCCGTGCTCTCTGGCCATCATGTGCACCCCCAGGGGGAGGCGGTGCCATCCCATCCCCATCTCCATCTCCATCCCCATCTCCATCCCCATCCCCATCCCCATCCCCATCCCCATCCCCATCTCCATCCCCATCCCCATCTTCCTCATCTGCGTCTGGTGGCATTGGGATGTTCCTGCGCAGGCATATATTGTGCAGCATGGCACATACCAGCGTGATTTTGCCCGTCTTCACTGGGCTGTACAGCAGTGATCCGCCAGATCTGCTCAGACAGCAGAAACGGGCCTTCAGCAGTCCAAATGTCCACTCAATCATTCCACGTGTGCGGATATGTGCCCTATTGTATGCCTCTTCATGCCTGTTCCTTGGTCTCCGTACAGGTGTCATCATCCATGGCGTGAGTGCATATCCCGCATCACCTACATGGGATGTAGATGGGGGAACATGTCAGTGTTTGTGGCATCATGTCCTCATCTGCTGCTGTGCATTCTTGTATCATCATTCATTCATGCATATGAACCATGCAGTGTCTGGAGGTATGTTTTGGCCATCACGAGGAATGTCGCTGACTGCATATGGGCCTACACATTAACTTGCATGTTTGCTGTGCCCTGCGGGTGACATTTGATTGTGTGCATGTCATGGTGCAGTGCTGTCCACACATGGCAGAGTGACTCCACTGTACGGAAGTAGTAAATACACGTCGTCTCATTTACACGCCTCTCGTGCTTTTTGGGGCAGTGTTTCAATTGAGGGTGGGTGTCTGCAGTGGCACAGGGTTCATGGGACAGTGACGGGATTGGCTGTGGCAGCGTGTGCACGGGCACATTGTGGTGCCCTGTCATGTCTTCCTTCATGATGTTTGGCATCCGCTGTGTATTTGGTAGATGGAAGGGGGGTGATGCATGTGCGGTCACAGCGGCACACTCACAATGCTCATTGGCCTGGACACACACACACACCACTCCGACAGGGTTGTAGCATCGTCAGCTGTACTCACCCAATAGCCACGTGCTTTGTCCGGCATAGCGTTCCATGTACCGTGGCAACGTGGAATTCCGCAGTACCATTGAGTCATGTGATGAGCCTGGGAAACGTGCGCAGCAGTGTGTAATCAGTTGCATGGCATCACAAACCATCTGGACATTCAAAGAGTGATACTGTTTCCTATTGCGGAACACCGCCTCAATTGCATGTGGTACTGTCAGCTCGACGTGGGTGCAGTCAACTGCGCCTATGCAATTTGGCATGCCTGCTATGGCATGGAAGGCCAACTTGGTGGCAATGACCCCGGGGAGGGTGCGGGGTAGGGCTATGTGTTCCGACACATGGCGCAACAGGGCATCCAGTACCTGTACCAGGACTTTTGAGAAACACGGTTGTGATATGCCGTGCAGCTCACCAACCGTGTGTTGATAGGTGCCAGTGCCAAGGAAATGCAGAACTGAGACAACCTTCAAGAGGGGGGGGATGGCGGTGGGGGTGTCAATTAGGCTGCTGATGTTGTCCTCAATCATGGCGGTGATGTGCATGATTGTTGCACGGTCCAGCCGGTATAGGGTGTGGATCTGTCCTGGGGTGAGGTTCCAGGGTGAGGCCCTGATGCGTGGTATTGGTGGCTGGCGGCGGGGTCGGGCTGGCTGGGCAATGGGGTTTGCCATAGCTGCAGGGTTGGCTGGTTGCCGCCTGCGCCTCCTCCGCCTACGCCTCCTCCTCTGCGCCATTGCTGCCACCATGTGCAGTACTGCCTGTTGGTTGAGTAGGCCCAGTCCCAGTGCTACTAGCCCTGCTGCCTGCATGGTTCTGTGTTGTGTTGGGCTGGGTGTGGCCCTTTTGTAGGCTCCCAGTGGCCTGCTAGGTCCAGCTGGGCTGATTTGGTGCACCTGTGCCCTGATTCAGTTCAGCCGGCAGTGTATAACGCCATGTTCGCGGTGGCGGCGGTTCCGCCACCGTGATCACGGTATTTCCGCCATTTTTTTCCCGGTATTTCCGTGTCCGCGCTAGTTGTGATGCTCACGGTGTTTCGTGTTGCCGGTAACGGAGGGGTTTCCGTGCAAGCGGAATTAAGGGGAACCCTATTTCCGCGGTGGCGGTTTAGGGTGGTGCTATTACCGGGGCCGCGGGTCATGATTGCGCGGACATGCAAACGGTGCCGGTATGGTTTTACCGGCAGTGTTAATTCCGGACCGGAGTACTTGTAATGAGGCCCTTTGATTTAGATCAATACCATTACTGTTTTCGACATTTGCTGGAGACGTTGGTTCCTCTGAACCAGTACCCAGACTTTGGTTTTCCAGCAATCTCGCTATCAGTTCTACTTTCTTGCCTTTTACAGAAAGATTCTCTCGTCTACAGAGGGCTCGTAAACTCTCAGTATTTTCACCTGACAAGGATTCTTGACTGTAAACTTCCATAGTAGACAGGTTTTTGAAAGTTGCTTTTAGTGCTAAGCTTTGTGGTTAGTTATCCTAAAGTGTTGAAAAGCACTCTAAACTGTATACACGATACAAATCCCACCGCTGTACACAAGTGTTAGGCGGAAACCTGTGCAGTTCCCTCTGGGACCACTGCAAAAGATTTAGGACTACAGGTGTTTGGCAGTAAACCCACTTGGTAGCAGTATGTACCACACAGATTCACTTGGTAGCTGTGGCTGAGCAGTCAGACTTCCCTCAAGAAGAGTTAGGCAGTATGTGGAGTATACATAATAGGGCAATTTACACAGTAGGACAAGCAAACACGGAACAAGGCTCCGGTGTAAATATATATAGTTATTTATTTATAAAAACACATCTATGGAAAACACTCTGGCACTAATACGGCAAACAACTTCAATCACAATTACTATAAGTAAATCAATCCCACTAACAATAGTTCGACAAGTCTAGGTTCAATGGCACCACTTATTTGCAGACAGAGGTGAATGCTTTAACCTAGATGGCACTCTAGTATTCGTTAGGACAGGAGAGAAAAGGCAGGGTATGAAATCAACTCGGTACCAACACTTTTACGAACAAATGCAAGGCAAGTAAGGCAGGGTCTACTGTAGATCGCAAAGTTCAGAGGCCAGGCCCACTCGGAGAGAGGCAAGGGGATATGTCCCAAAAAGTATCACAGTGGAAATGCACTTCGATTCTTTGTTGCAAATTGTTATAGAAAGATTGAACCAGTTCAGAACAGAAAGTTAAGAAGGCTTGGAGGCGACCCAATGGAGAGGCGAGGATTCAGACACCTCACGCTAACCGACACAAGGGAAGCCAGGCGGACACGGTACCTTGTTTGTGGAGAGACAGCTCCGGCGGGGGCAGTTGTTCCTGGTGGTGGATGCACGTCGGGGCTTTGCCAAGAGAAGAGATGATCTCGTCGTCGAAGGAAAGTTGAAGATCGTTGCACCACCACGGAAGAGACCAGCTGCGGAGTGCTCCGTCACAAGGCACCACCTTTTGGTCGCGGTACAGGGGTTAGTGGCTATCCGGTTGCCGGGGTGCTCTGCACGGGCAATTCGACCACTGTGTCCTGGAACGAAGAAAAAGCAAAGGGGACTGGTTGTTCCCACCAGTCAGGGGAAGAGACTCTCCGGCGGGGAGATCTCCTCTGTCGTCGGGAAGTGGTGAGTCGGTTCAGCAGGGCTCCACTGGAGGTGTCGTCGTTGCAGTTCGGCTCAGCTTTACCCTCGTCGGATTCTTAGGTCCTGTGGCGACTTCTGAAGATCTAGTCCCAAAAGCCCTGCTTTTATGCAGAAAACCCCCATTCATTCAGCCTAGCTGTCAATCAAAACACGCTAAGTGGTGAGCGGGGTGGCTCACCACTTGGGCCAATCACAGCAGAGTGCGACTTGAGTTGGCAAGGCAACTCAGTCCAGGGTGCCTAAACCCCCTCCCACACCCCCTGTGGTACCCAGACAGAATGGCACCACTTTGGAGGACTTCTGAGTAGAAGCCCGCCAAAAGTGGAACAAAGGGCTCAAGCTTTGGTTTAGGAGTCACAGTGACGAACACAGATGCCATTTTAAAAACCAAATTCTGGCAGAAAATACCAACCGATAGATTTATTTAAGATAAATAAACCGGTGGTATGTTAGAGATTAACGAGAAAAAGTATTAACCTCCAACAATGGAAAGAATCCCATAGAGTTATATTCGGGGTCGAATATAACAAGTAGTTTCCACTGCCACCAGCCAAATCTCGACGAGGGGGGACGGGACAGTGCCCCCTCGAATAACAGACCCAGGAGTAATCGAATTACCCCTACTAGTACGTCCACAATAGGATGGTTTGTACTAGTTTTGCTAGTAAATTTAGTTCTAGTAAAGCCAATGGTGACTTTACATGCCCGGGGAGACAGTAGTCAGTCCCCAGGTATGGAGTCTATGGTGTGGATCCTCTAGGATGCCCCAGTGTTACGGCACGGAGGGTGCGTTGTAACACACATAGCAAAACATATGAGACCCTATGGAGTAAAAGACCCCATGGCCCATAGAACACATTGACATTCAAAGGAATTAACCACATTCATGTCCAGGAGTGGGAGAAAAAGAGTCTCACTCTTGGCAGGATGGAAAAAAACAAACTCCAGAAATCCAGCAAAGCTGCTGGGGGACGCACTAGGTTAGGAAATTCAGCCTAAACAGAGAATTCTCCCTAACAGGAGGAAGGGTGAGTGTTACAATGAAGACACAGGAAGGAGGGTGAGGGTTGCAATGCAGCAACAGGAAGAAGGGTGAGTGTGGCAAAGAGACACAGGACAAAGTGTGAATGTAGAGAGAAGAAGAAGTGTGAGTGTTACAGTGAGACACAGGAAGAAGGGTGAGTGTTACAATGAGACACAGGAGGAAGGGTGAGTGTTACAATGGAGACACAGGAAGAATGGTGAGTGTTGCAATGAGACACAGCAAGACGGGTGAGTGTTGCAATGAGACACAGGAAGAAGGGTGAGTGTTACAATGAGACATGGGAAAACGTGGGAGTGTAAGAATGCAGAGAGAAGAAGAAGGGTGCATGTTACAATGAGACACAGGAAGAAGTGTGAGTGTTGCAATGAAGAGACAGGAAGAAGGGTGAGTGTTGCAATGAGAAACAGGAAGAGGGGTGAGTGTTACAATGAGACACCGGAAGAAGGGTGAGTGTTACAATGAGACACCGGAAGAAGGTGTGTGTGGCAATGAAGACACAGGAACAAGGGCGAGTGTGACAATGAGACACAGGACAAAGTGGTAGTGTAAAAATGCAGAGAGAAGATTGGTGAGTGTTACAATGAGACACAGGAAGCAAGGCAAGTGTTAAAATGAGAAACAGGAAGAGGGGTGAGTGTTACAATGAGACACCGGAAGAAAGGTGAGTGTTAGAATGGGACACCGGAAGAAGGTGTGTGTGGCAATGAAGACACAGGAACAAGGGTGAGTGTGGCAATGAGACAGAGGACAAAGTGGGAATTTAGGAATGCAGAGAGAAGAAGAAGGGTGAGTGTTGCAATGAAGACACAGGAAGAAGGGTGAGTGTTGCAATGAGATACCGGACAAGGTGGGAGTGTAAGAATGGAGAGAGAGGAACAAGGGTGAGTGTTACAATGCGACACAGGAAGAAGGGTGAGTATTCCAATGAAGACACAGGAAGAACCATGAGTGTTACAATGAGACACAGGAAGAAGGGTGAGTGAGACAATGAGACATAGGAAGAGGGGTGAGTGTTGCAATGAGACACAGGGAAAAGGTTGAGTGTTACAATGAGAACCATGAACAAGTGGGAGTGTTGCAATGAGACACAGGAAGAAGGGTGAGTGTTAAAATGAAGACACAGGAAGAAGGGTGAGTGTGAATATGACACAGGACAAAGTGGAAGTGTAAGAATGCAGAAAGAAGAAGACGGTTGAGTGTTACAATGAGACAGAGGAAGAACGGTGAGTGTTACAATAAAGACAGAGGAAGACAGGTGAGTGTTACAATGAGACACAGGAAGAAGTGTGAGTGTTGCAATGAAGACACGGGAAGAAGGGTGAGTGTTGCAATGAGACAAAGGAAGAAGGGCAAGTGTTGCAATGAGACATGGGAGGAAGGGTGAGTGTTGCAATGAGACACAGAAAGAAGGGTGAGTGTTGCAATGAATTCACAGGAAGAAGGGTGAGTGTTGCAATGAGACACATGAAGAAGGGTGAGTGTTGCAATGAGACACCGGAAGAAGGGAAAATGTTGCAATGAGACATGGAAAGAAGGGCGCGTGTTGCAATGAGAAACTGGAAGAAGGGTGAGTATTGCAATGAATTCACAGGAAGAAGGGTGAGTGTTGAAATGAGACACAGGAAGAAGGGTGAGTGTTGCAATGAAACATAGGAAGAAGGGTGAGTGTTGCAATGAGACACAGGACAAGGTGGGAGTGTAAGAATGCAGAGAGAATAAGAAGGGTGAGTGATACAATGAGACACATGATGCAGGGCAAGTGTTGCAATTAAGACACAGGAAGAAGGGTGGGTGTTACAATGAGACACAGGAAGAAGGGTGAGTGTTACAATGAGACACAGGAAAGAGGGGGCGTGTAAGAATGCAGAGAGAAGAAGAAGGCTGAGTGTTACAATGAGACACAGGAAGATGGGTGAGTGTTGCAATGAGACACAGGAAGAAGGGAAAGTGTTGCAATGAGACACGGAAAGAAGGGAGAGTGTTACAATGAGACACAAGAAAAAGTGGAAGTGTAAGAATGCAGAGAGAAGAAGAAGGGTGACTGTCACAATGAGAGACACGAAGATGGGTGTGTGTTGCAATGAAGACACAGGAAGAAGGGAGAGTGTTGCAATGAGACACAGGACAAGGTGGGAGTGAAAGAATCCAGAGAGAAGAAGAAGGGTGAGTGTTACACTGAGACACAGGAAAAAGGGTGAGTGTTGCAATGAGAGACAGAAAGAAGGGAGAGTGTTGCAATGAGACACAGGAAGAAGGGTGAGTGTTGCAATGAATTCACAGGAAGAAGGGAGAGTGTTGCAATGAGACACAGGACAAGGTTGGAGTGTAAGAATGCAGAGATACGAAGAAGGGTGAGTGTTATAATGAGACACAGGAGGAAGGGTGAGTGTTACAATGAGACACAGGAAAAAGTGGAAGTGTAAGAATGCAGAGAGAAGAAGAAGGGTGAGTGTTACAATGAGACACAGGAAGATGGGTGAGTGTTGCAATGAAGACACAGGAAGAAGGGTGAGTGTTGCAATGAGACACAGGAAGAAGGGTGAGTGTTACAATGAGACACAGGAAAAAGTGGGAGCGTAAGAATGGAGACAGAAGAAGAAGGGTGAGTGCTACAATGAGACACAGGAACAAGGGTGAGTGTTGAAATGAGACACAGGAAGAAGGGTAAGTATTGCAATGAGACGCAGGGAAAAGTGGGAGCGTAAGAATGCAGAGAGAAGAAGAAGAAGGGTGAGTGTTGCAATGAGACACAGGAAGAAGGGTGAGTGTTACAATGAGACAAAGGAAAAAGTGGGAGCATAAGAATGCAGAGAGAAGAGGAAGGGTGAGTGTTGCAATGAAGACACAGGAAGAAGGGTGAGTGTATCAATGAAGACACAGGAAGAAGGGTGGGTGTGGCAATGAGACACAGGACAAAGTGGGAGGGTAGGAATGCAGAGAGAAGAAGAAGGGGGAGCATTGCAATGAAGACACAAGAAGAAGGTTGAGTGTGACAACCAGACACAGTACAAAGTGGGAGGGTAAGAATGCAGAGAGAAGAAGAAGGGTGAGTGTTACAATGAGACACAGGAAGAAGGGCGAGTGTTACAATGAGACACAGGAAAAAGTGGGAGCGTAAGAATGCAGAGAGAAGAAGAAGGGTGAGTGTTGCAATGAGACACAGGAAGAAGGGTGAGTGTTGCAATGAAGACACCGGAAGAAGGGTGGGTGTAGCAATGAGACACAGGACAAAGTGGGAGTTTAAGAATGCAGCAAGAAGAAGGGCGAGTGTTACAATGAGACACAGGAAGAAGGGCGAGTGTTACAAAGAGACACAGGAAAAAGTGGGAGTTTGGCAATGAAGACACAGGAAGAAGGGTGAGTGTGGCATATGAGACACAGGACACAGTGGGAGTATGAGGATGCAGAGAGAAGAAGAAGGATGAAGGTTACAATGAGACAAAGGAAGAAGGGTGAGTGTTACCATGAGACACAGGAAGAAGGGTGAGTGTTGCAATGAGACACAGGAAGAAGGTTGATTATTACAATGAGACACAGGAAAAAGTGGGAGTGTAGGAATGCAGACAGAAGAAGAAGGGTGAGTGTTACAATGAGACACAGGAAGCAGTGCACGTGTTAGAATGAGACACTGGAAGAAGGGTGAGTGTTGCAATGAGACACAGGAAGCAGGGTGAGTGTTGCAATGAGACACAGGAAGAAGGTTGATTATTACAATGAGACACAGGAAAAAGTGGGAGTGTAGGAATGCAGACAGAAGAAGAAGGTTGAGTGTTACAGTGAGACACAGGAAGCAGTGCACGTGTTAGAATGAGACACTGGAAGAAGGGTGAGTGTTGCAATGAGACACAGGAAGCAGGGTGAGAGTTGCAATGAGACACAGGAAGAAGGGTGAGTGTGGTAATGAGACACAAGACAAAGTCGGAGTGTAGGAATGCAGACAGAAGAAGAAGGGTGTGTGTTACCATGCAACACAGGAAGAAGGGTGAGTGTCACAATGAAGGCACATGAAGAAGGCTGAGTGTTGCAATGAGACACAAGAAGAAGGGCGAGTGATACAATGAGACACAGGAAGAAGGGTGAGTGTGGCAATGAGACACAGGGAGAAGGTTGAGTGTTACAATTAGACACAGGAACAAGTGGTAACATTACAATGAAACACAGGAAGAAGGGTGAGTTTTACAATGAAGACACAGGAAGAAGGGTGAGTGTGAGAATGAGACACAGGACAAAGTGGGAGTGTAAGAATGGAGAGAGAAGAAGAAGGGTGAGTGTTACAATGATACACAGGAAGAAGGGTGACTGTTACAATGAAGACACAGGAAGAAGGGAGAGGGTTACAATGAAACACAGGATTAAGGGCGGGTGTGGCAATGAGACACAGGGCACAGTGGGAGTGTAAGAATGCAGAGATAAGAAGAAGGATGAGTGTTACAATGAGACATATGATGCAGGACGAGTGTTGCAATTAAGACACAGGAAGAAGGGTGAGTGTGGCAACGAGACAAAGTACAAAGTGGGAGTGTAAGAATGCAGAGAGAAGAAGAAGGGCGAGTGTTACAATGAGACACAGTAAAAAGTGGGAGCTTAAGAATGCAGAGAGAAGAAGAAGGGTGAGTGTTGCAATGAGACACTGGAAGAAGGGTGAGTGTTGCAATGAAGACACCGGAGGAAGGGTGGGTGTGGCAATGAGACACAGGACACAGTGGGAGTGTAAGAATGCAGAGAGAAGAAGAAGGATGAGTGTTACAATGAGCCACATGAACAAGGGTGAGTGTTGCAATGAGACACAGGAAGAAGGGTAAGTGTTGCAATGAGACACAGGGAAAAGTGGGAGCGTAAGAATGCAGAGAGAAGAAGAAGAAGGGTGAGTGTTGCAATGAGACACAGGAAGAAGGGTGAGTGTTACAATGAGACAAAGGAAAAAGTGGGAGCATAGGAATGCAGAGAGAAGAGCAAGGGTGAGTGTTGCAATGAAGACACAGGAAGAAGGGTGAGTGTATCAATGAAGACACAGGAAGAAGGGTGGGTGTGGCAATGAGACACAGGACAAAGTGGGAGGGTAGGAATGCAGAGAGAAGAAGAAGGGGGAGCATTGCAATGAAGACACAAGAAGAAGGTTGAGTGTGGCAACCGGACACAGTACAAAGTGGGAGGGTAAGAATGCAGAGAGAAGAAGAAGGGTGAGTGTTACAATGAGACACAGGAAGAAGGGTGAGTGTTACAATGAGACACAGGAAAAAGTGGGAGCGTAAGAATGCAGAGAGAAGAAGAAGGGTGAGTGTTGCAATGAGAGACAGGAAGAAGGGTGAGTGTTGCAATGAAGACACAGGAAGAAGGGTGGGTGTAGCAATGAGACACAGGACAAAGTGGGAGTGTAAGAATGCAGCAAGAAGAAGGGCAAGTGTTACAATGAGACACAGGAAGAAGGGCGAGTGTTACAAAGAGACACAGGAAAAAGGTGGGAGTTTGGCAATGAAGACACAGGAAGAAGGGTGAGTGTGGCAATGAGACACAGGACACAGTGGGAGTATGAGGATGCAGAGAGAAGAAGAAGGATGAAGGTTACAATGAGACACAGGAAGAAGGGTGAGTGTTACAATGAGACACAGGAAGAAGGGTGAGTATTGCAATGAGACACAGGAAGAAGGGTGAGTGTTGCAATGAAGACACCGGAAGAAGGGTGGGTGTAGCAATGAGACACAGGACAAAGTGGGAGTTTAAGAATGCAGCAAGAAGAAGGGCGAGTGTTACAATGAGACACAGGAAGAAGGGCGAGTGTTACAAAGAGACACAGGAAAAAGTGGGAGTGTAGGAATGCAGACAGAAGAAGAAAGGTGAGTGTTACAATGAGGCACAGGAAGCAGTGCACGTGTTAGAATGAGACACTGGAAGAAGGGTGAGTGTTGCAATGAGACACAGCAAGCAGGGTGAGTGTTGCAATGAGACACAGGAAGAAGGTTGATTATTACAATGAGACACAGGAAAAAGTGGGAGTGTAGGAATGCAGACAGAAGAAGAAGGGTGAGTGTTACAATGAGACACAGGAAGCAGTGCACATGTTAGAATGAGACACTGGAAGAAGGGTGAGTGTTGCAATGAGACACAGGAAGCAGGGTGAGAGTTGCAATGAGACACAGGAAGAAGGGTGAGTGTGGTAATGAGACACAAGACAAAGTCGGAGTGTAGGAATGCAGACAGAAGAAGAAGGGTGTGTGTTACCATGCAACACAGGAAGAAGGGTGAGTGTCACAATGAAGGCACATGAAGAAGGCTGAGTGTTGCAATGAGACACAAGAAGAAGGGAGAGTGATACAATGAGACGCAGGAAGAAGGGTGAGTGTGGCAATGAGACACAGGGAGAAGGTTGAGTGTTACAATTAGACACAGGAACAAGTGGTAACATTACAATGAAACACAGGAAGAAGGGTGAGTTTTACAATGAAGACACAGGAAGAAGGGTGAGTGTGACAATGAGACACAGGACAAAGTGGGAGTGTAAGAATGCAGAGAGAAGAAGAAGGGTGAGTGTTACAATGATACACAGGAAGAAGGGTGACTGTTACAATGAATACACAGGAAGAAGGGAGAGGGTTACAATGAAAAACAGGATTAAGGGCGGGTGTGGCAATGAGACACAGAGCACAGTGGGAGTGTAAGAATGCAGAGACAAGAAGAAGGATGAGTGTTACAATGAGACACATGATGCAGGACGAGTGTTGCAATTAAGACACAGGAAGAAGGGTGAGTGTGGCAACGAGACACAGTACAAAGTGGGAGTGTAAGAATGCAGAGAGAAGAAGAAGGGCGAGTGTTATAATGAGACACAGGAAGAAGGGCGAGTGTTACAATGAGACACAGGAAAAAGTGGGAGCGTAAGAATGCAGAGAGAAGAAGAAGGGTGAGTGTTGCAATGAGACACAGGAAGAAGGGTGAGTGTTGCAATGAAGACACCGGAGGAAGGGTGGGTGTGGCAATGAGACACAGGACACAGTGGGAGTGTAAGAATGCAGAGAGAAGAAGAAGGATGAGTGTTACAATGAGCCACATGAACAAGGGTGAGTGTTGCAATGAGACACAGGGAAAAGTGGGAGCGTAAGAATGCAGAGAGAAGAAGAAGAAGAAGGGTGAGTGTTGCAATGAGACACAGGAAGAAGGGTGAGTGTTACAATGAGACAAAGGAAAAAGTGGGAGCATAAGAATGCAGAGAGAAGAGCAAGGGTGAGTGTTGCAATGAAGACACAGGAAGAAGGGTGAGTGTATCAATGAAGACACAGGAAGAAGGGTGGGTGTGGCAATGAGACACAGGACAAAGTGGGAGGGTAGGAATGCAGAGAGAAGAAGAAGGGGGAGCATTGCAATGAAGACAAAAGAAGAAGGTTGAGTGTGGCAACCGGACACAGTACAAAGTGGGAGGGTAAGAATGCAGAGAGAAGAAGAAGGGTGAGTGTTACAATGAGACACAGGAAGAAGGGTGAGTGTTACAATGAGACACAGGAAAAAGTGGGAGCGTAAGAATGCAGAGAGAAGAAGAAGGGTGAGTGTTGCAATGAGAGACAGGAAGAAGGGTGAGTGTTGCAATGAAGACACAGGAAGAAGGGTGGGTGTAGCAATGAGACACAGGACAAAGTGGGAGTGTAAGAATGCAGCAAGAAGAAGGGCAAGTGTTACAATGAGTCACAGGAAGAAGGGCGAGTGTTACAAATAGACACAGGAAAAAGGTGGGAGTTTGGCAATGAAGACACAGGAAGAAGGGTGAGTGTGGCAATGAGACACAGGACACAGTGGGAGTATGAGGATGCAGAGAGAAGAAGAAGGATGAAGGTTACAATGAGACACAGGAAGAAGGGTGAGTGTTACAATGAGACACAGGAAGAAGGGTGAGTATTGCAATGAGACACAGGAAGAAGGGTGAGTGTTGCAATGAAGACACCGGAAGAAGGGTGGGTGTAGCAATGAGACACAGGACAAAGTGGGAGTTTAAGAATGCAGCAAGAAGAAGGGCGAGTGTTACAATGAGACACAGGAAGAAGGGCGAGTGTTACAAAGAGACACAGGAAAAAGTGGGAGTGTAGGAATGCAGACAGAAGAAGAAAGGTGAGTGTTACAATGAGGCACAGGAAGCAGTGCACGTGTTAGAATGAGACACTGGAAGAAGGGTGAGTGTTGCAATGAGACACAGCAAGCAGGGTGAGTGTTGCAATGAGACACAGGAAGAAGGTTGATTATTACAATGAGACACAGGAAAAAGTGGGAGTGTAGGAATGCAGACAGAAGAAGAAGGGTGAGTGTTACAATGAGACACAGGAAGCAGTGCACATGTTAGAATGAGACACTGGAAGAAGGGTGAGTGTTGCAATGAGACACAGGAAGCAGGGTGAGAGTTGCAATGAGACACAGGAAGAAGGGTGAGTGTGGTAATGTGACACAAGACAAAGTCGGAGTGTAGGAATGCAGACAGAAGAAGAAGGGTGTGTGTTACCATGCAACACAGGAAGAAGGGTGAGTGTCACAATGAAGGCACATGAAGAAGGCTGAGTGTTGCAATGAGACACAAGAAGAAGGGAGAGTGATACAATGAGACGCAGGAAGAAGGGTGAGTGTGGCAATGAGACACAGGGAGAAGGTTGAGTGTTAAAATTAGACACAGGAACAAGTGGTAACATTACAATGAAACACAGGAAGAAGGGTGAGTTTTACAATGAAGACACAGGAAGAAGGGTGAGTGTGACAATGAGACACAGGACAAAGTGGGAGTGTAAGAATGCAGAGAGAAGAAGAAGGGTGAGTGTTACAATGATACACAGGAAGAAGGGTGACTGTTACAATGAATACACAGGAAGAAGGGAGAGGGTTACAATGAAACACAGGATTAAGGGCGGGTGTGGCAATGAGACACAGGGCACAGTGGGAGTGTAAGAATGCAGAGACAAGAAGAAGGATGAGTGTTACAATGAGACACATGATGCAGGACGAGTGTTACAATGAGACACAGGAAAAAGTGGGAGCGTAAGAATGCAGAGAGAAGAAGAAGGGTGAGTGTTGCAATGAGACACAGGAAGAAGGGTGAGTGTTGCAATGAAGACACCGGAGGAAGGGTGGGTGTGGCAATGAGACACAGGACACAGTGGGAGTGTAAGAATGCAGAGAGAAGAAGAAGGATGAGTGTTACAATGAGCCACATGAACAAGGGTGAGTGTTGCAATGAAGACATGGGAAGAAGGGTGAGTGTTACAATGAGACACAGGAAGAAGGGTGAGTGTTACAATGAGACGCAGGAGGAAGGGTGAGTGTTACAATGAAGACACAGGAAGGAGAGTGAGGGTTGCAATGCAGCCACAGGAAGAAGTGTGAGTGTTACAATGAGACCCAGGAAGAAGGGTGAGTGTTACAATGAGACACAGGAGGAAGGGTGAGTGTTACAATGGAGACACAGGAAGAATGGTGAGGGTTGCAATGAGACACAGCAAGAAGGGTGAGTGTTGCAATGAGACACAGGAAGAAGGGTGAGTTTTACAATGAGACACGGGAAAACGTGGGAGTGTAAGAATGCAGAGAGAAGAAGAAGGGTGCATGTTACAATGAGACAAAGGAAGAAGTGTGAGTGTTGCAATGAAGAGACCGGAAGAAGGGTGAGTGTTGCAATGAGAAACAGGAAGAGGGGTGAGTGTTACAATGAGACACAGGAAAAAGTAAGAGCGTAAGAATGCAGAGAGAAGAAGAAGGGTGAGTGTTGCAATGAGACACAGGAAGAAGGGTGAGTGTTACAATGAAGACACAGGAAGAAGGGCGAGTGTGGCAATGAGACACAGGACACAGTGGGAGTGTAAGAATGCAGAGAGAAGAAGAAAGATGAGTGTTACAATGAGCCACATGAAGAAGGGTAAGTGTTACAATGAAGACACAGGAAGAAGGGTGAGTGTTACAATGAGACACAGGAAGAAGGGTGAGTGTTACAATGAGACACAGGAGGAAGGGTGAGTGTTACAATGAAGACACAGGAAGGAGGGTGAGGGTTGCAATGCAGCCACAGGAAGAAGGGTGAGTGTGGCAATGAGACACAGGACAAAGTGGGAATGTAGAGGGAAGAAGAAGTGTGAGTGTTACAATGAGACACAGGAAGAAGGGTGAGTGTTACAATGAGACACAGGAGGAAGGGTGAGTGTTACAATGTAGACACAGGAAGAATGGTGGGTGTTGCAATGAGACACAGCAAGAAGGGTGAGTGTTGCAATGAGACACAGGAAGAAGGGTGAGTGTTACAATGAGACACGGGAAACGTGGGAGTGTAAGAATGCAGAGAGAAGAAGAAGGGTACATGTTACAATGAGACACAGGAAGAAGTGTGAGTGTTGCAATGAAGAGACAGGAAGAAGGGTGAGTGTTGCAAGGAGAAACAGGAAGAGGGGTGAGTGTTACAATGAGACACCGGAAGAAGGGTGAGTGTTACAATGAGACACCGGAAGAAGGTGAGTGTTGCAATGAAGACACAGGAAGAAGGGCGAGTGTGACAATGAGACACAGGACAAAGTGCTAATGTAAGAATGCAGAGAGAGGAACAAGGGTGAGTGTTACAATGCGACACAGGAAGAAGGGTGAGTATTACAATGAAGACACAGGAAGAACCATGAGTGTTATAATGAGACACAGGAAGAAGGGCGAGTGAGACAATGAGACATAGGAAGAGGGGTGAGTGTTGCAATGAGACACAGGCAAAAGGTTGAGTGTTACAATGAGAACCATGAACAAGTGGGAGTGTTGCAATGAGACACAGGAAGAAGGGTGAGTGTTAAAATGAGACATAGGGCAAAGTGGAAGTGGAAGAATGCAGAAAGTAGAAGACGGGTGAGTGTTACAATGAGACCGAGGAAGAACGGTGAGTGTTACAATAAAGACAGAGGAAGACGGGTGAGTGTTACAATGAGACACAGGAAGAGGGGCGGGTGTTACAATGAAGACACAGGAAGAAGGGTGAGTGTTACAATGAGACACAGGAAGAAGGGTGGGTGTTGCAATGAAGACACGGGAAGAAGGGTGAGTGTTGCAATGAGACACAGGAAGAAGGGCAAGTGTTGCAATGAGACATGGGAAGACGGGTGAGTGTTGCAATGAGACACAGGAAGAAGGTTGAGTGTTGCAATGAATTCACAGGAAGAAGAGTGAGTGTTGCAATGAGACACATGAAGAAGGGTGAGTGTTGCAATGAGACACAGGAAGAAGGGAACATGTTGCAATGAGACATGGAAAGAAGGGCGCGTGTTGCAATGAGACACAGGAAGAAGGTTGAGTATTGCAATGAATTCACAGGAAGAAGGGTGAGTGTTGAAATGAGACACAGGAAGAAGGGTGAGTGTTGCAATGAAACATAGGAAGAAGGGTGAGTGTTGCAATGAATTCACAGGAAGAAGTGTGAGTGTTGTAATGAGACACAGGACAAGGTGGGAGTGTAAGAATGCAGAGAGAATAAGAAGGATGAGTGATACAATGAGACACATGATGCAGGGCGAGAGTTGCAATTAAGACACAGGAAGAAGGGTGGGTGTTACAATGAGACACAGGAAGAAGGGTGAGTGTTACAATGAGACACACGACAGAGGGGGAGTGTAAGAATGCAGAGAGAAGAAGAAGGCTGAGTGTTACAATGAGACACAGGAAGATGGGTGAGTGTTGCAATGAGACACAGGAAGAAGGGAAAGTGTTGCAATGAGACACAGAAAGAAGGGTGAGTGTTGCAATGAGACACAGGAAGAAGGGTGAGTGTTGCAATGAATTGACAGGAAGAAGGGAGAGTGTTGCAATGAGACACAGGACAAGGTGGGAATGTAAGAATGCAGAGAGAAGAAGAAGGGTGAGTGTTATAATGAGACACAAGAAAAAGTGGAAGTGTAAGAATGCGGAGAGAAGAAGAAGGGTGAGTGTTACATTGAGACACAGGAAAAAGGGTGAGTGTTGCAATGAATTCACAGGAAGAAGGGTGAGTGTTGCAATGAGACACAGAAAGAAGGGAAAGTGTTGCAATGAGACATGGAAAGAAGGGTGAGTGTTGCAATGAGACACAGGAAGAAGGGTGAGTGTTGCAATGAATTCACAGGAAGAAGGGAGAGTGTTGCAATGAGACACAGGACAAGGTGGGAGTGTAAGAATGCAGAGATACGAAGAAGGGTGAGTGTTATAATGAGACACAGGAGGAAGGGTGAGTGTTACAATGAGACACAGGAAAAAGTGGAAGTGTAAGAATGCAGAGAGAAGAAGAAGGGTGAGTGTTACAATGAGTCACAGGTAGATGGGTGAGTGTTGCAATGAAGACACAGGAAGAAGAGTGAGTGTTGCAATGAGACACAGGAAGAAGGGTGAGTGTTACAATGAGACACAGGAAAAAGAGGGAGCATAAGAATGCAGAGAGAAGAAGAGGGGTGAGTGCTACAATGAGACACAGGAACAAGGGTGAGTGTTGAAATGAGACACAGGAAGAAGGGTAAGTGTTGCAATGAGACACAGGGAAAAGTGGGAGTGTAAGAATGCAGAGAGAAGAAGAAGAAGGGTGAGTGTTGCAATGAGACACAGGAAGAAGGGTGAGTGTTACAATGAGACAAAGGAAAAAGTGGGAGCATAAGAATGCAGAGAGAAGAGGAAGGGTGAGTGTTGCAATGAAGACACAGGAAGAAGGGTGAGTGTATCAATGAAGACACAGGAAGAAGGGTGGGTGTGACAACCGGACACAGTACAAAGTGGGAGGGTAAGAATGCAGAGAGAAGAAGAAGGGTGAGTGTTACAATGAGACACAGGAAGAAGGGCGAGTGTTACAATGAGACACAGGAAAAAGTGGGAGCGTAAGAATGCAGAGAGAAGAAGAAGGGTGAGTGTTGCAATGACACACAGGAAGAAGGGTGAGTGTTGCAATGAAGACACCGGAAGAAGGGTGGGTGTAGCAATGAGACACAGGACAAAGTGGGAGTGTAAGAATGCAGCAAGAAGAAGGGCAAGTGTTACAATGAGACACAGGAAGAAGGGCGAGTGTTACAAAGAGACACAGGAAAAAGTGGGAGTTTGGCAATGATGACACAGGAAGAAGGGTGAGTGTGGCAATGAGACACAGGACACAGTGGGAGTATGAGGATGCAGAGAGAATAAGAAGGATGAAGGTTACAATGAGAGACAGGAAGAAGGGTGAGTGTTACAATGAAACACAGGAAGAAGGGTGAGTGTTGCAATGAGACACAGGAAGAAGGTTGATTATTACAATGAGACACAGGAACAAGTGGGAGTGTAGGAATGCAGACATAAGAAGAAGGGTGAGTGTTACAATGAGACACAGGAAGCAGTGCACGTGTTAGAATGAGACACAGGAAGAAGGGTGAGTGTGGTAATGAGACACAAGACAAAGTCGGAGTGTAGGAATGCAGACAGAAGAAGAAGGGTGTGTTTTACCATGCAACACAGGAAGAAGGGTGAGTGTCACAATGAAGGCACATGAAGAAGGCTGAGTGTTGCAATGAGACACAAGAAGAAGGGCAAGTGATACAATGAGACACAGGAAGAAGGGTGAGTGTGGCAATGAGACACAGGGAGAAGGTTGAGTGTTACAATTAGACACAGGAACAAGTGGTAACATTACAATGAAACACAGGAAGAAGGGTGAGTCTTACAATGAAGACACAGGAAGAAGGGTGAGTGTAACAATGAGACACAGGACAAAGTGGGAGGGTAGGAATGCAGAGAGAAGAAGAAGGGGCAGCATTGCAATGAAGACACAAGAAGAAGGTTGAGTGTGACAACCGGACACAGAACAAAGTGGGAGGGTAAGAATGCAGAGAGAAGAAGAAGGGTGAGTGTTACAATGAGACACAGGAAGAAGGGTGAGTGTTACAATGAGACACAGGAAAAAGTGGGAGCGTAAGAATGCAGAGAGAAGAAGAAGGGTGAGTGTTGCAATGAGACACAGGAAGAAGGGTGAGTGTTGCAATGAAGACACCGGAAGAAGGGTGGGTGTAGCAATGAGACACAGGACAAAGTGGGAGTGTAAGAATGCAGCAAGAAGAAGGGTGAGTGTTACAATGAGACACAGGAAGAAGGGCGAGTGTTACAAAGAGAAGCAGGAAAAAGTGGGAGTTTGGCAATGAAGACACAGGAAGAAGGGTGAGTGTGGCAATGAGACACAGGACACATTGGTAGTATGAGGATGCAGAGAGAGGAAGAAGGATGAAGGTTACAATGAGACACAGGAAGAAGGGTGAGTGTTACAATGAGACACAGGAAGAAGGTTGATTATTACAATGAGACACAGGAAAATGTGGGAGTGTAGGAATGCAGACAGAAGAAGAAGGATGAGTGTTACAATGAGACACAGGAAGCAGTGCACGTGTTAGAATGAGACACAGGAAGAAGGATGACTGTTACAATGAAGACACAGGAAGAAGGGTGAGGGTTACAATGAAACACAGGATTAAGGGCGGGTGTGGCAATGAGACACAGGGCACAGTGGGAGTGTAAGAATGCAGAGAGAAGAAGAAGGATGAGTGTTACAATGAGACACATGATGCAGGACGAGTGTTGCAATTAAGACACATGAAGAAGGGTGAGTGTGGCAACGAGACACAGTACAAAGTGGGAGTGTTAGAATGCAGAGAGAAGAAGGGCGAGTGTTACAATGAGACACAGGAAGAAGGGCGAGTGTTACAATGAGACACAGGAAAAAGTGGGAGCGTAAGAATGCAGAGAGAAGAAGAAGGGTGAGTGTTGCAATGAGACACAGGAAGAAGGGTGAGTGTTGCAATGAAGACACCGGAGGAAGGGTGGGTGTGGCAATGAGACACAGGACACAGTGGGAGTGTAAGAATGCAGAGAGAAGAAGAAGGATGAGTGTTACAATGAGCTACATGAACAAGGGTGAGTGTTGCAATGAGACACAGGAAGAAGGGTAAGTGTTGCAATGAGACACAGGGAAAAGTGGGAGCGTAAGAATGCAGAGAGAAGAAGAAGAAGGGTGAGTGTTGCAATGAGACACAGGAAGAAGGGTGAATCTTACAAGGAAACAAAGGAAAATGTGGGAGCATAAGAATGCAGAGAGAAGAGGAAGGGTGAGTGTTGCAATGAAGACACAGGAAGAAGGGTGAGTGTATCAATGAAGACACAGGAAGAAGGGTGAGTGTTACAATGAGACACAGGAAGAAGGGTGAGTGTTGCAATGAGACACAGGAAGAAGGGTGAGTGTTGCAATGAAGACACCGGAAGAAGGGTGGGTGTAGCAATGAGACACAGGACAAAGTGGGAGTTTAAGAATGCAGCAAGAAGAAGGGCGAGTGTTACAATGAGACACAGGAAGAAGGGCGAGTGTTACAAAGAGACACAGGAAAAAGTGGGAGTTTGGCAATGAAGACACAGGAAGAAGGGTGAGTGTGGCATATGAGACACAGGACACAGTGGGAGTATGAGGATGCAGAGAGAAGAAGAAGGATGAAGGTTACAATGAGACACAGGAAGAAGGGTGAGTGTTACAATGAGACACAGGAAGAAGAGTGAGTGTTGCAATGAGACACAGGAAGAAGGTTGATTATTACAATGAGACACAGGAAAAAGTGGGAGTGTAGGAATGCAGACAGAAGAAGAAGGGTGAGTGTTACAATGAGACACAGGAAGCAGTGCACGTGTTAGAATGAGACACTGGAAGAATGGTGAGTGTTGCAATGAGACACAGGAAGCAGGGTGAGTGTTGCAATGAGACACAGGAAGAAGGTTGATTATTACAATGAGACACAGGAAAAAGTGGGAGTGTAGGAATGCAGACAGAAGAAGAAGGGTGAGTGTTACAATGAGACACAGGAAGCAGTGCACATGTTAGAATGAGACACTGGAAGAAGGGTGAGTGTTGCAATGAGACACAGGAAGCAGGGTGAGAGTTGCAATGAGACACAGGAAGAAGGGTGAGTGTGGTAATGAGACACAAGACAAAGTCGGAGTGTAGGAATGCAGACAGAAGAAGAAGGGTGTGTGTTACCATGCAACACAGGAAGAAGGGTGAGTGTCACAATGAAGGCACATGAAGAAGGGTGGGTGTAGCAATGAGACACAGGACAAAGTGGGAGTGTAAGATGCAGCAAGAAGAAGGGCAAGTGTTACAATGAGACACAGGAAGAATGGCGAGTGTTACAAAGAGACACAGGAAAAAGGTGGGAGTTTGGCAATGAAGACACAGGAAGAAGGGTGAGTGTGGCAATGAGACACAGGACACAGTGGGAGTATGAGGATGCAGAGAGAAGAAGAAGGATGAAGGTTACAATGAGACACAGGAAGAAGGGTGAGTGTTACAATGAGACACGGGAAGAAGGGTGAGTGTTGCAATGAGACGCAGGAAGAAGGGTGATTATTACAATGATACACAGGAAAAAGTGGGAGTGTAGGAATGCAGACAGAAGAAGAAGGGTGAGTGTTACAATGAGACACAGGAAGCAGTGCACGTGTTAGAATGAGACACAGGAAGAAGGGTGAGTGTTGCAATGAGACACAGGAAGCAGGGTGAGAGTTGCAATGAGACACAGGAAGAAGGGTGAGTGTGGTAATGAGACACAAGACACAGTCGGAGTGTAGGAATGCAGACAGAAGAAGAAGGGTGTGTGTTACAATGGAACACAGGAAGAAGGGTGAGTGTGGCAATGAGACACAGGGAGAAGGTTGAGTGTTACAATTAGACACAGGAACAAGTGGTAGCATTACAATGAAACACAGGAAGAAGGGTGAGTCTTACAATGAAGACACAGGAAGAAGGGTGAGTGTGACAAAGAGACACAGGACAAAGTGGGAGTGTAAGAATGCAGAGAGAAGAAGAAGGGTGAGTGTTACAATGAGACACAGGAAGAAGGGTGACTGTTACAATGAAGACACAGGAAGAAGGGTGAGGGTTACAATGAGACACAGGATTAAGGGCTGGTGTGGCAATGAGACACAGGGCACAGTGGGAGTGTAAGAATGCAGAGAGGAGAAGAAGGATGAGTGTTACAATGAGACACATGATGCAGGACGAGTGTTGCAATTAAGACACAGGAAGAAGGGTGAGTATGGCAACGAGACACAGTACAAAGTGGGAGTGTAAGAATGCAGAGAGAAGAAGAAGGGCGAGTGTTACAATGAGACACAGGAAGAAGGGCGAGTGTTACAATGAGACAAAGGAAAAAGTGGGAGCGTAAGAATGCAGAGAGAAGAAGAAGGGTGAGTGTTGCAATGAGACACAGGAAGAAGGGTGAGTGTTGCAATGAAGACACCGGAGGAAGGGTGGGTGTGGCAATGGACACAGAACAGAGTGGGAGTGTAAGAATGCAGAGAGAAGAAGAATGATGAGTGTTACAATGAGCCAAGTGAAGAAGGGTAATTGTTACAATGAAGACACGGGAAGAAGGGTGAGTGTTACAATGAGACACAGGAAGAAGGGTGAGTGTTACAATGAGACGCAGGAGGAAGGGTGAGTGTTACAATGAAGACACAGGAAGGAGGGTGAGGGTTGCAATGCAGCCACAGGAAGAAGGGTGAGTGTGGCAATGAGACACAGGACAAAGTGGGAGGGTAGGAATGCAGAGAGAAGAAGAAGGGGGAGCATTGCAATGAAGACACAAGAAGAAGGTTGAGTGTGGCAACCGGACACAGTACAAAGTGGGAGGGTAAGAATGCAGAGAGAAGAAGAAGGGTGAGTGTTACAATGAGACACAGGAAGAAGGGTGAGTGTTACAATGAGACACAGGAAAAAGTGGGAGCGTAAGAATGCAGAGAGAAGAAGAAGGGTGAGTGTTGCAATGAGAGACAGGAAGAAGGGTGAGTGTTGCAATGAAGACACAGGAAGAAGGGTGGGTGTAGCAATGAGACACAGGACAAAGTGGGAGTGTAAGAATGCAGCAAGAAGAAGGGCAAGTGTTACAATGAGACACAGGAAGAAGGGCGAGTGTGGCAATGAGACACAGGACACAGTGGGAGTATGAGGATGCAGAGAGAAGAAGAAGGATGAAGGTTACAATGAGACACAGGAAGAAGGGTGAGTGTTACAATGAGACACAGGAAGAAGGGTGAGTATTGCAATGAGACACAGGAAGAAGGGTGAGTGTTGCAATGAAGACACCGGAAGAAGGGTGAGTGTAGCAATGAGACACAGGACAAAGTGGGAGTTTAAGAATGCAGCAAGAAGAAGGGCGAGTGTTACAATGAGACACAGGAAGAAGGGCGAGTGTTACAAAGAGACACAGGAAAAAGTGGGAGTTTGGCAATGAAGACACAGGAAGAAGGGTGAGTGTGGCATATGAGACACAGGACACAGTGGGAGTATGAGGATGCAGAGAGAAGAAGAATGATGAAGGTTACAATGAGACAGGAAGAAGGGTGAGTGTTGCAATGAGACACAGGAAGAAGGTTGATTATTACAATGAGACACAGGAAAAAGTGGGAGTGTAGGAATGCAGACAGAAGAAGAAAGGTGAGTGTTACAATGAGGCACAGGAAGCAGTGCACGTGTTAGAATGAGACACTGGAAGAAGGGTGAGTGTTGCAATGAGACACAGCAAGCAGGGTGAGTGTTGCAATGAGACACAGGAAGAAGGTTGATTATTACAATGAGACACAGGAAAACGTGGGAGTGTAGGAATGCAGACAGAAGAAGAAGGGTGAGTGTTACAATGAGACACAGGAAGCAGTGCACATGTTAGAATGAGACACTGGAAGAAGGGTGAGTGTTGCAATGAGACACAGGAAGCAGGGTGAGAGTTGCAATGAGACACAGGAAGAAGGGTGAGTGTGGTAATGAGACACAAGACAAAGTCGGAGTGTAGGAATGCAGACAGAAGAAGAAGGGTGTGTGTTACCATGCAACACAGGAAGAAGGGTGAGTGTCACAATGAAGGCACATGAAGAAGGCTGAGTGTTGCAATGAGACACAAGAAGAAGGGAGAGTGATACAATGAGACGCAGGAAGAAGGGTGAGTGTGGCAATGAGACACAGGGAGAAGGTTGAGTGTTACAATTAGACACAGGAACAAGTGGTAACATTACAATGAAACACAGGAAGAAGGGTGAGTTTTACAATGAAGACACAGGAAGAAGGGTGAGTGTGACAATGAGACACAGGACAAAGTGGGAGTGTAAGAATGCAGAGAGAAGAAGAAGGGTGAGTGTTACAATGATACACAGGAAGAAGGGTGACTGTTACAATGAATACACAGGAAGAAGGGAGAGGGTTACAATGAAACACAGGATTAAGGGCGGGTGTGGCAATGAGACACAGGGCACAGTGGGAGTGTAAGAATGCAGAGACAAGAAGAAGGATGAGTGTTACAATGAGACACATGATGCAGGAGGAGTGTTGCAATTAAGACACAGGAAGAAGGGTGAGTGTGGCAACGAGACACAGTACAAAGTGGGAGTGTAAGAATGCAGAGAGAAGAAGAAGGGCGAGTGTTATAATGAGACACAGGAAGAAGGGCGAGTGTTACAATGAGACACAGGAAAAAGTGGGAGCGTAAGAATGCAGAGAGAAGAAGAAGGGTGAGTGTTGCAATGAGACACAGGAAGAAGGGTGAGTGTTGCAATGAAGACACCGGAGGAAGGGTGGGTGTGGCAATGAGACACAGGACACAGTGGGAGTGTAAGAATGCAGAGAGAAGAAGAAGGATGAGTGTTACAATGAGCCACATGAACAAGGGTGAGTGTTGCAATGAGACACAGGGAAAAGTGGGAGCGTAAGAATGCAGAGAGAAGAAGAAGAAGGGTGAGTGTTGCAATGAGACACAGGAAGAAGGGTGAGTGTTACAATGAGACAGAGGAAAACGTGGGAGCATAAGAATGCAGAGAGAAGAGGAAGGGTGAGTGTTGCAATGAAGACACAGGAAGAAGGGTGAGTGTATCAATGAAGACACAGGAAGAAGGGTGGGTGTGGCAATGAGACACAGGACAAAGTGGGAGGGTAGGAATGCAGAGAGAAAATGAGGGGGGAGCATTGCAATGAAGACACAAGAAGAAGGTTAAGTGTGGCAACCGGACACAGTACAAAGTGGGAGGGTAAGAATGCAGAGAGAAGAAGAAGGGTGAGTGTTACAATGAGACACAGGAAGAAGGGGGAGTGTTACAATGAGACACAGGAAAAAGTGGGAGCGTAAGAATGCAGAGAGAAGAAGAAGGGTGAGTGTTGCAATGAGACACAGGAAGAAGGGTGAGTGTTGCAATGAAGACACAGGAAGAAGGGTGGGTGTAGCAATGAAACACAGGACAAAGTGGGAGTGTAAGATGCAGCAAGAAGAAGGGCAAGTGTTACAATGAGACACAGGAAGAAGGGCGAGTGTTACAAAGAGACACAGGAAAAAGGTGGGAGTTTGGCAATGAAGACACAGGAAGAAGGGTGAGTGTGGCAATGAGACACAGGACACAGTGGGAGTATGAGGATGCAGAGAGAAGAAGAAGGATGAAGGTTACAATGAGACACAGGAAGAAGGGTGAGTGTTACAATGAGACACAGGAAGAAGGGTGAGTGTTGCAATGAGACACAGGAAGAAGGGTGAGTGTTGCAATGAAGACACCGGAAGAAGGGTGAGTGTGGCATATGAGACACAGGACACAGTGGGAGTATGAGGATGCAGAGAGAAGAAGAAGGATGAAGGTTACAATGAGACACAGGAAGAAGGGTGAGTGTTACAATGAGGCACAGGAAGCAGTGCACGTGTTAGAATGAGACACTGGAAGAAGGGTGAGTGTTGCAATGAGACACAGCAAGCAGGGTGAGTGTTGCAATGAGACACAGGAAGAAGGTTGATTATTACAATGAGACACAGGAAAAAGTGGGAGTGTAGGAATGCAGACAGAAGAAGAAGGGTGAGTGTTACAATGAGACACAGGAAGCAGTGCACATGTTAGAATGAGACACTGGAAGAAGGGTGAGTGTTGCAATGAGACACAGGAAGCAGGGTGAGAGTTGCAATGAGACACAGGAAGAAGGGTGAGTGTGGTAATGAGACACAAGACAAAGTCGGAGTGTAGGAATGCAGACAGAAGAAGAAGGGTGTGTGTTACCATGCAACACAGGAAGAAGGGTGAGTGTCACAATGAAGGCACATGAAGAAGGCTGAGTGTTGCAATGAGACACAAGAAGAAGGGAGAGTGATACAATGAGACGCAGGAAGAAGGGTGAGTGTGGCAATGAGACACAGGGAGAAGGTTGAGTGTTACAATTAGACACAGGAACAAGTGGTAACATTACAATGAAACACAGGAAGAAGGGTGAGTTTTACAATGAAGACACAGGAAGAAGGGTGAGTGTGACAATGAGACACAGGACAAAGTGGGAGTGTAAGAATGCAGAGAGAAGAAGAAGGGTGAGTGTTACAATGATACACAGGAAGAAGGGTGACTGTTACAATGAATACACAGGAAGAAGGGAGAGGGTTACAATGAAACACAGGATTAAGGGCGGGTGTGGCAATGAGACACAGGCACAGTGGGAGTGTAAGAATGCAGAGACAAGAAGAAGGATGAGTGTTACAATGAGACACATGATGCAGGACGAGTGTTGCAATTAAGACACAGGAAGAAGGGTGAGTGTGGCAACGAGACACAGTACAAAGTGGGAGTGTAAGAATGCAGAGAGAAGAAGAAGGGCGAGTGTTATAATGAGACACAGGAAGAAGGGCGAGTGTTACAATGAGACACAGGAAAAAGTGGGAGCGTAAGAATGCAGAGAGAAGAAGAAGGGTGAGTGTTGCAATGAGACACAGGAAGAAGGGTGAGTGTTGCAATGAAGACACCGGAGGAAGGGTGGGTGTGGCAATGAGACACAGGACACAGTGGGAGTGTAAGAATGCAGAGAGAAGAAGAAGGATGAGTGTTACAATGAGCCACATGAACAAGGGTGAGTGTTGCAATGAGACACAGGGAAAAGTGGGAGCGTAAGAATGCAGAGAGAAGAAGAAGAAGGGTGAGTGTTGCAATGAGACACAGGAAGAAGGGTGAGTGTTACAATGAGACAGAGGAAAACGTGGGAGCATAAGAATGCAGAGAGAAGAGGAAGGGTGAGTGTTGCAATGAAGACACAGGAAGAAGGGTGAGTGTATCAATGAAGACACAGGAAGAAGGGTGGGTGTGGCAATGAGACACAGGACAAAGTGGGAGGGTAGGAATGCAGAGAGAAAATGAGGGGGGAGCATTGCAATGAAGACACAAGAAGAAGGTTAAGTGTGGCAACCGGACACAGTACAAAGTGGGAGGGTAAGAATGCAGAGAGAATAAGAAGGGTGAGTGTTACAATGAGACACAGGAAGAAGGGGGAGTGTTACAATGAGACACAGGAAAAAGTGGGAGCGTAAGAATGCAGAGAGAAGAAGAAGGGTGAGTGTTGCAATGAGACACAGGAAGAAGGGTGAGTGTTGCAATGAAGACACAGGAAGAAGGGTGGGTGTAGCAATGAAACACAGGACAAAGTGGGAGTGTAAGATGCAGCAAGAAGAAGGGCAAGTGTTACAATGAGACACAGGAAGAAGGGCGAGTGTTACAAAGAGACACAGGAAAAAGGTGGGAGTTTGGCAATGAAGACACAGGAAGAAGGGTGAGTGTGGCAATGAGACACAGGACACAGTGGGAGTATGAGGATGCAGAGAGAAGAAGAAGGATGAAGGTTACAATGAGACACAGGAAGAAGGGTGAGTGTGACAATGAGACACAGGAAGAAGGGTGAGTGTTGCAATGAGACACAGGAAGAAGGGTGAGTGTTGCAATGAAGACACCGGAAGAAGGGTGAGTGTGGCATATGAGACACAGGACACAGTGGGAGTATGAGGATGCAGAGAGAAGAAGAAGGATGAAGGTTACAATGAGACACAGGAAGAAGGGTGAGTGTTACAATGAGACACAGGAAGAAGAGTGAGTGTTGCAATGAGACACAGGAAGAAGGTTGATTATTACAATGAGACACAGGAAAAAGTGGGAGTGTAGGAATGCAGACAGAAGAAGAAGGGTGAGTGTTACAATGAGACACAGGAAGCAGTGCACGTGTTAGAATGAGACCCAGGAAGAAGGGTGAGTTTTGCAATGAGACACAGGAAGCAGGGTTAGAGTTGCAATGAGACACAGGAAGAAGGGGGAGAGTGGTAATGAGACACAAGACAAAGTTGGAGTGTAGGTATGCAGACAGAAGAAGAAGGGTGTGTGTTACCATGGAACACAGGAAGAAGGGTGAGTGTCACTATGAAGGCACATTAAGAAGGCTGAGTGTTGCAATGAGACACAAGAAGAAGGGCGAGTGATACAATGAGACACAGGAAGAAGGGTGAGTGTTGCAATGAGACACAGGGAGAAGGTTGAGTGTTACAATTAGACACACGAACAAGTGGTAGCATTAAAATGAAACATAGGAAGAAGGGTGAGTCTTACAATGAAGACACAGGACAAAGTGGGAGTGTAAGAATGCAGAGAGAAGAAGAAGGGTGAGTGTTACAATGAGACACAGGAAGAAGGGTGACTGTTACAATGAAGACACAGGAAGAAGGGTGAGGGTTACAATGAGACACAGGATTAAGGGCGGGTGTGGCAATGAGACACAGGGCACAGTGGGAGTGTAAGAATGCAGAGAGAAGAAGAAGGATGAGTGTTACAATGCGACACATGATGCAGGACAAGTGTTGCAATTAAGACACAGGAAGAAGGGTGAGTGTGGCAACGAGACACAGTACAAAGTGCGAGTGTAAGAATGCAGAGAGAAGAAGAAGGGCGAGTGTTATAATGAGACACAGGAAGAAGGGCGAGTGTTACAATGAGACACAGGAAAAAGTGGGAGCGTAAGAATGCAGAGAGAAGAAGAAGGGTGAGTGTTGCAATGAGACACAGGAAGAAGGGTGAGTGTTGCAATGAAGACACCGGAGGAAGGGTGGGTGTGGCAATGAGACACAGGACACAGTGGGAGTGTAAGAATGCAGAGAGAAGAAGAAGGATGAGTGTTACAATGAGCCACATGAACAAGGGTGAGTGTTGCAATGAGACACAGGGAAAAGTGGGAGCGTAAGAATGCAGAGAGAAGAAGAAGAAGGGTGAGTGTTGCAATGAGACACAGGAAGAAGGGTGAGTGTTACAATGAGACAGAGGAAAACGTGGGAGCATAAGAATGCAGAGAGAAGAGGAAGGGTGAGTGTTGCAATGAAGACACAGGAAGAAGGGTGAGTGTATCAATGAAGACACAGGAAGAAGGGTGGGTGTGGCAATGAGACACAGGACAAAGTGGGAGGGTAGGAATGCAGAGAGAAAATGAGGGGGGAGCATTGCAATGAAGACACAAGAAGAAGGTTAAGTGTGGCAACCGGACACAGTACAAAGTGGGAGGGTAAGAATGCAGAGAGAAGAAGAAGGGTGAGTGTTACAATGAGACACAGGAAGAAGGGGGAGTGTTACAATGAGACACAGGAAAAAGTGGGAGCGTAAGAATGCAGAGAGAAGAAGAAGGGTGAGTGTTGCAATGAGACACAGGAAGAAGGGTGAGTGTTGCAATGAAGACACAGGAAGAAGGGTGGGTGTAGCAATGAAACACAGGACAAAGTGGGAGTGTAAGATGCAGCAAGAAGAAGGGCAAGTGTTACAATGAGACACAGGAAGAAGGGCGAGTGTTACAAAGAGACACAGGAAAAAGGTGGGAGTTTGGCAATGAAGACACAGGAAGAAGGGTGAGTGTGGCAATGAGACACAGGACACAGTGGGAGTATGAGGATGCAGAGAGAAGAAGAAGGATGAAGGTTACAATGAGACACAGGAAGAAGGGTGAGTGTGACAATGAGACACAGGAAGAAGGGTGAGTGTTGCAATGAGACACAGGAAGAAGGGTGAGTGTTGCAATGAAGACACCGGAAGAAGGGTGAGTGTGGCATATGAGACACAGGACACAGTGGGAGTATGAGGATGCAGAGAGAAGAAGAAGGATGAAGGTTACAATGAGACACAGGAAGAAGGGTGAGTGTTACAATGAGACACAGGAAGAAGAGTGAGTGTTGCAATGAGACACAGGAAGAAGGTTGATTATTACAATGAGACACAGGAAAAAGTGGGAGTGTAGGAATGCAGACAGAAGAAGAAGGGTGAGTGTTACAATGAGACACAGGAAGCAGTGCACGTGTTAGAATGAGACCCAGGAAGAAGGGTGAGTTTTGCAATGAGACACAGGAAGCAGGGTTAGAGTTGCAATGAGACACAGGAAGAAGGGGGAGAGTGGTAATGAGACACAAGACAAAGTTGGAGTGTAGGTATGCAGACAGAAGAAGAAGGGTGTGTGTTACCATGGAACACAGGAAGAAGGGTGAGTGTCACTATGAAGGCACATTAAGAAGGCTGAGTGTTGCAATGAGACACAAGAAGAAGGGCGAGTGATACAATGAGACACAGGAAGAAGGGTGAGTGTTGCAATGAGACACAGGGAGAAGGTTGAGTGTTACAATTAGACACACGAACAAGTGGTAGCATTAAAATGAAACATAGGAAGAAGGGTGAGTCTTACAATGAAGACACAGGACAAAGTGGGAGTGTAAGAATGCAGAGAGAAGAAGAAGGGTGAGTGTTACAATGAGACACAGGAAGAAGGGTGACTGTTACAATGAAGACACAGGAAGAAGGGTGAGGGTTACAATGAGACACAGGATTAAGGGCGGGTGTGGCAATGAGACACAGGGCACAGTGGGAGTGTAAGAATGCAGAGAGAAGAAGAAGGATGAGTGTTACAATGCGACACATGATGCAGGACAAGTGTTGCAATTAAGACACAGGAAGAAGGGTGAGTGTGGCAACGAGACACAGTACAAAGTGCGAGTGTAAGAATGCAGAGAGAAGAAGAAGGGCGAGTGTTACAATGAGACACAGGAAGAAGGGCGAGTGTTACAATGAGACACAGGAAAAAGTGGGAGCGTAGGAATGCAGAGAGAAGAAGAAGGGTGAGTGTTGCAATGAGACACAGGAAGAAGGGTGAGTGTTGCAATGAAGAAACCGGAGGAAGGGTGGGTGTGGCAATGAGACACAGGACACAGTGGGAGTGTAAGAATGCAGAGAGAAGAAGAAGGATGCGTGTTACAATGAGCCACATGAAGAAGGGTAATTGTTACAATGAAGACACAGGAAGAAGGGTGAGTGTTACAATGAGACACAGGAAGAAGGGTGAGTGTTACAATGAGACACAGGAGGAAGGGTGAGTGTTACAATGAAGACACAGGAAGGAGGGCGAGGGTTGCAATGCAGCCACAGGAAGAAGGGTGAGTGTGGCAATGAGACACAGGACAAAGAGGGAATGTAGAGAGAAGAAGAAGTGTGAGTGTTACAATGAGACACAGGAAGAAGGGTGAGTGTTACAATGAGACACAGGAGGAAGGGTGAGTGTTACAATGGAGACACAGAAAGAATGGTGAGTGTTGCAATGAGACACAGCAAGACGGGTGAGTGTTGCAATGAGACACAGGAAGAAGGGTGAGTGTTACAATGAGACACAGGAAAACGTGGGAGTGTAAGAATGGAGAGAGAAGGAGAAAGGTGCATGTTACAATGAGACACAGGAAGAAGTGTGAGTGTTGCAATGAAGAGACAGGAAGATGGGTGAGTGTTGCAATGAGAAACAGGAAGAGGGGTGAGTGTTACAATGAGACACCGGAAGAAGGGTGAGTGTTACAATGAGATGCCGGAAGGAGGTGAGTGTTGCAATGAAGACTCAGGAAGAAGGGCAAGTGTGACAATGAGACACAGGACAAAGTGGTAGAGTAAAAATGCAGAGAGAAGAAGGGTGTGTGTTACAATGAGACACAGGAAGCAAGGCAAGTGTTAAAATGAGACACAGGAAGAAGGGTGAGTGTTGCAATGAAGACACAAGAAGAAGGGTGAGTGTGGCAATGAGACAGAGGACAAAGTGGGAATTTAGGAATGCAGAGAGAAGAAGAAGGGTGAGTGTTGCAATGAAGACACAGGAAGAAGGGTGAATGTTGCAATGAGACACCGGACAAGGTGGGAGTGTAAGAATGCAGAGAGAGGAACAGGGGTGAGTGTTACAATGCGACACAGGAAGAAGGATGAGTGTTACAATGAAGACACAGGAAGAACCATGAGTGTTACAATGAGACACAGGAAGAAGGGCGAGTGAGACAATGATACATAGGAAGAGGGGTGAGTGTTGCAATGAGACACAGGGAAAAGGTTGAGTGTTACAATGAGAACCATGAACAAGTGGGAGTGTTGCAATGAGACACAGGAAGAAGGGTGAGTGTTAAAATGAAGACACAGGAAGAAGGGTGAGTGTGACAATGAGACACAGGACACAGTGGGAGTGTAAGAATGCAGAGAGAAGAAGAAGGATGCGTGTTACAATGAGCCACATGAAGAAGGGTAATTGTTATAATGAAGACACAGGAAGAAGGGTGAGTGTTACAATGAGACACAGGAAGAAGGGAAAATGTTGCAATGAGACATGGAAAGAAGGGCGCGTGTTGCAATGAGACACAGGAAGAAGGGTGAGTACTGCAATGAATTCACAGGAAGAAGGGTGAGTGTTGAAATGAAACATAGGAAGAAGGGTGAGTGCTGCAATGAATTCACAGGAAGAACTGTGACTGTTGCAATGAGACACAGGACAGGGTGGGAGTGTAAGACTGCAGAGAGAATAAGAAGGGTGAGTGATACAATGAGACACAGGAAGAAGGGTGAGTGTTGCAATGAAGACACGGGAAGAAGGGTGAGTGTTGCAATGAGACACAGGAAGAAGGGCAAGTGTTGCAATGAGACATGGGAAGAAGGGTGAGTGTTGCAATGAGACACAGGAAGGAGGGTGAGTGTTGCAATGAATTCACAGGAAGAAGAGTGAGTGTTGCAATGAGACACATGAAGAAGGGTGAGTGTTGCAATGAGACACAGGAAGAAGGGAAAATGTTGCAATGAGACATGGAAAGAAGGGCGCGTGTTGCAATGAGACACAGGAAGAAGGGTGAGTACTGCAATGAATTCACAGGGAGAAGGGTGAGTGTTGAAATGAGACGCAGGAAGAAGGGTGAGTGTTGCAATGAAACATAGGAAGAAGGATGAGTGTTGCAATGAATTCACAGGAAGAAATGTGACTGTTGCAATGAGACACAGGACAGGGTGGGAGTGTAAGAATGCAGAGAGAATAAGAAGGGTGAGTGATACAATGAGACACATGATGCAGGGCGAGTGTTGCAATTAAGACACAGGAAGAAGGGTAGGTGTTACAATGAGACACAAGAAAGAGGGGGAGTGTAAGAATGCAGAGAGAAGAAGAAGGCTGAGTGTTACAATGAGACACAGGAAGATGGGTGAGTGTTGCAATGAGACACGGAAAGAAGGGTGAGTGTTGCAATGAGACACAGGAAGAAGGGTGAGTGTTGCAATGAATTCACAGGAAAAGGTGGGAATGTAAGAATGCAGAGAGAAGAAGAAGGGTGAGTGTTATAATGAGACACAGGAAGAAGGGTGAGCGTTACAATGAGACACAAGAAAAAGTGGAAGTGTAAGAATGCAGAGAGAAGAAGAAGGGTGACTGTCACAATGAGACACAGGAAGATGGGTGAGTGTTGCAATGAAGACACAGGAAGAAGGGAGAGTGTTGCAATGAGACACCGGACAAGGTGGGAGTGTAAGAATGCAGAGAGAAGAAGAAGGGTGAGTGTTACACTGAGACACAGAAAAAGGGGTGCGTGTTGCAATTAATTCACAGGAAGAAGGGTGAGTGTTGCAATGAGACACAGGAAGAAGGGAAAGTGTTGCAATGAGACACGGAATGAAGGGTGAGTGTTGCAATGAGACACAGGAAGAAGGGTGAGTGTTGCAATGAATTCACAGGAAGAAGGGAGAGTGTTGCAATGAGACACAGAACAAGGTGGGAGTGTAAGAATGCAGAGATACGAAGAAGGGTGAGTGTTATAATGAGACACAGGAGGAAGGGTGAGTGTTACAATGAGACACAGGAAAAAGTGGAAGTGTAAGAATGCAAAGAGAAGAAGAAGGGTGAGTGTTACAATGAGACACAGGAAGATGGGTGAGTGTTGCAATGAAGACACAGGAAGAAGGGTGAGTGTTGCAATGAGACACAGGAAGAAGGGTGAGTGTTACAATGAGACACAGGAAGAAGGGTGAGTGTTGCAATGAATTCACAGGAAGAAGGGAGAGTGTTGCAATGAGACACAGAACAAGGTGGGAGTGTAAGAATGCAGAGATACGAAGAAGGGTGAGTGTTATAATGAGACACAGGAGGAAGGGTGAGTGTTACAATGAGACACAGGAAAAAGTGGAAGTGTAAGAATGCAGAGAGAAGAAGAAGGGTGAGTGTTACAATGAGACACAGGAAGATGGGTGAGTGTTGCAATGAAGACACAGGAAGAAGGGTGAGTGTTGCAATGAGACACAGGAAGAAGGGTGAGTGTTACAATGAGACACAGGAAAAAGTGGGAGCGTAAGAATGCAGAGAGAAGAAGAAGGGTGAGTGCTACAATGAGACACAGGAACAAGGGTGAGTGTTGCAATGAGACACAGGAAGAAGGGTAAGTGTTGCAATGAGACACAGGGAAAAGTGGGAGCGTAAGAATGCAGAGAGAAGAAGAAGAAGGGTGAGTGTTGCAATGAGACACAGGAAGAAGGGTGAGTGTTACAATGAGACAAAGGAAAAAGAGGGAGCATAAGAATGCAGAGAGAAGAGGAAGGGTGAGTGTTGCAATGAAGACACAGGAAGAAGGGTGAGTGTATCAATGAAGACACAGGAAGAAGGGTGGGTGTGGCAATGAGACACAGGACAAAGTGGGAGGGTAGGAATGCAGAGAGAAGAAGAAGGAGAGCGTTGAAATGAAGACACAAGAAGAAGGTTGAGTGTGGCAACCGGACACAGTACAAAGTGGGAGGGCAAGAATGCAGAGATAAGAAGAAGGGTGAGTGTTACAATGAGACACAGGAAGAAGGGCGAGTGTTACAATGAGACAGGAAAAAGTGGGAGCGTAAGAATGCAGAGAGAAGAAGAAGGCTGTGTGTTGCAATGAGACACAGGAAGAAGGGTGAGTGTTGCAATGAAGACATCGGAAGAAGGGGGGGTGTAGCAATGAAACACAGGACAAAGTGGGAGTGTAAGAATGCAGCAAGAAGAAGGGCGAGTGTTACAATGAGACACAGGAAGAAGGGTGAGTGTTACAAAGAGACACAGGAAAAAGGTGGGAGTTTGGCAATGAAGACACAGGAAGAACGGTGAGTGTGGCAATGAGACACAGGACACAGTGGGAGTATGAGGATGCAGAGAGAAGAAGAAGGATGAAGGTTACAATGAGACACAGGAAGAAGGGTGAGTGTTACAATGAGACACAGGAAGAAGGGTGAGTGTTGCAATGAGACACAGGAAGAAGGGTGATTATTACAATGAGACACAGGAAAAAGTGGTGGTGTAGGAATGCAGACAGAAGAAGAAGGGTGAGTGTTACAATGAGACACAGGAAGCAGTGCACGTGTTAGAATGAGACACAGGAAGAAGGGTGAGTGTTGCAATGAGACACAGGAAGCAGGGTCAGAGTTGCAATGAGACACAGGAAGAAGGGTGAGTGTGGTAATGAGACACAAGACAAAGTCGGAGTGTAGGAATGCAGACAGAAGAAGAAGGGTGTGTGTTACCATGGAACACAGGAAGAAGGGTGAGTGTCACTATGAAGGCACATGAAGAAGGCTGAGTGTTGCAATGAGACACAAGAAGAAGGGCGAGTGATACAATGAGACACAGGAAGAAGGGTGAGTGTGGCAATGAGACACAGGGAGAAGGTTGAGTGTTACAATTAGACACACGAACAAGTGGTAGCATTACAATGAAACACAGGAAGGAGGGTGAGTCTTACAATGAAGACACAGGAAGAAGGGTGAGTGTGACAATGAGACACAGGACAAAGTGGGAGTGTAAGAATGCAGAGAGAAGAAGAAGGGTGAGTGTTACAATGAGACACAGGAAGAAGGGTGACTGTTACAATGAAGACACAGGAAGAAGGGTGAGGGTTACAATGAGACACAGGATTAAGGGCAGGTGTGGCAATGAGACACAGGGCACAGTGGGAGTGTAAGAATGCATAGAGAAGAAGAAGGATGAGTGTTACAATGAGACACATGATGCAGGACGAGTGTTGCAATTAAGACACAGGAAGAAGGGTGAGTGTGGCAACGAGACACAGTACAAAGTGGGAGTGTAAGAATGCAGAGAGAAGAAGAAGGGCGAGTGTTACAATGAGACACAGGAAGAAGGGTGAGTGTTGCAATGAGACACAGGAAGAAGGGTGATTATTACAATGAGACACAGGAAAAAGTGGGAGTGTAGGAATGCAGACAGAAGAAGAAGGGTGAGTGTTACAATGAGACACAGAAAGCAGTGCACGTGTTAGAATGAGACACAGGAAGAAGGGTGAGTGTTGCAATGAGACACAGGAAGCAGGGTGAGAGTTGCAATGAGACACAGGAAGAAGGGGGAGAGTGGTAATGAGACACAAGACAAAGTCGGAGTGTAGGAATGCAGACAGAAGAAGAAGGGTGTGTGTTACCATGGAACACAGGAAGAAGGGTGAGTGTCACTATGAAGGCACATGAAGAAGGCTGAGTGTTGCAATGAGACACAAGAAGAAGGACGAGTGATACAATGAGACACAGGAAGAAGGGTGAGTGTTGCAATGAGACACAGGAAGAAGGGTGATTATTACAATGAGACACAGGAAAAAGTGGGAGTGTAGGAATGCAGACAGAAGAAGAAGGGTGAGTGTTACAATGAGACACAGGAAGCAGTGCACGTGTTAGAATGAGACACAGGAAGAAGGGTGAGTTTTGCAATGAGACACAGGAAGCAGGATTAGAGTTGCAATGAGACACAGGAAGAAGGGGGAGAGTGGTAATGAGACAGAAGACAAAGTTGGAGTGTAGTTATGCAGACAGAAGAAGAAGGGTGTGTGTTACCATGGAACACAGGAAGAAGGGTGAGTGTCACTATGAAGGCACATTAAGAAGGCTGAGTGTTGCAATGAGACACAAGAAGAAGGGCGAGTGATACAATGAGACACAGGAAGAAGGGTGAGTGTTGCAATGAGACACAGGGAGAAGGTTGAGTGTTACAATTAGACACACGAACAAGTGGTAGCATTAAAATGAAACATAGGAAGAAGGGTGAGTCTTACAATGAAGACACAGGACAAAGTGGGAGTGTAAGAATGCAGAGAGAAGAAGAAGGGTGAGTGTTACAATGAGACACAGGAAGAAGGGTGACTGTTACAATGAAGACACAGGAAGAAGGGTGAGGGTTACAATGAGACACAGGATTAAGGGCGGGTGTGGCAATGAGACACAGGGCACAGTGGGAGTGTAAGAATGCAGAGAGAAGAAGAAGGATGAGTGTTACAATGAGACACATGATGCAGGACAAGTGTTGCAATTAAGACACAGGAAGAAGGGTGAGTGTGGCAACGAGACACAGTACAAAGTGCGAGTGTAAGAATGCAGAGAGAAGAAGAAGGGCGAGTGTTACAATGAGACACAGGAAGAAGGGCGAGTGTTACAATGAAACACAGGAAAAAGTGGGAGCGTAGGAATGCAGAGAGAAGAAGAAGGTTGAGTGTTGCAATGAGACACAGGAAGAAGGGTGAGTGTTGCAATGAAGAAACCGAAGGAAGGGTGGGTGTGGCAATGAGACACAGGACACAGTGGGAGTGTAAGAATGCAGAGAGAAGAAGAAGGATGCGTGTTACAATGAGCCACATGAAGAAGGGTAATTGTTACAATGAAGACACAGGAAGAAGGGTGAGTGTTACAATGAGACACAGGAAGAAGGGTGAGTGTTACAATGAGACACAGGAGGAAGGGTGAGTGTTACAATGAAGATACAGGAAGGAGGGCGAGGGTTGCAAAGCAGCCACAGGAAGAAGGGTGAGTGTGGCAATGAGACACAGGACAAAGAGGGAATGTAGAGAGAAGAAGAAGTGTGAGTGTTACAATGAGACACAGGAAGAAGGGTGAGTGTTACAATGAGACACAGGAGGAAGGGTGAGTGTTACAATGGAGACACAGAAAGAATGGTGAGTGTTGCAATGAGACACAGCAAGACGGGTGAGTGTTGCAATGAGACACAGGAAGAAGGGTGAGTGTTACAATGAGACACAGGAAAACGTGGGAGTGTAAGAATGGAGAGAGAAGGAGAAAGGTGCATGTTACAATGAGACACAGGAAGAAGTGTGAGTGTTGCAATGAAGAGACAGGAAGATGGGTGAGTGTTGCAATGAGAAACAGGAAGAGGGGTGAGTGTTACAATGAGACACCGGAAGAAGGGTGAGTGTTACAATGAGATGCCGGAAGGAGGTGAGTGTTGCAATGAAGACTCAGGAAGAAGGGCAAGTGTGACAATGAGACACAGGACAAAGTGGTAGAGTAAAAATGCAGAGAGAAGAAGGGTGTGTGTTACAATGAGACACAGGAAGCAAGGCAAGTGTTAAAATGAGACACAGGAAGAAGGGTGAGTGTTGCAATGAAGACACAAGAAGAAGGGTGAGTGTGGCAAAGAGACAGAGGACAAAGTGGGAATTTAGGAATGCAGAGAGAAGAAGAAGGGTGAGTGTTGCAATGAAGACACAGGAAGAAGGGTGAATGTTGCAATGAGACACCGGACAAGGTGGGAGTGTAAGAATGCAGAGAGAGGAACAAGGGTGAGTGTTACAATGCGACACAGGAAGAAGGATGAGTGTTACAATGAAGACACAGGAAGAACCATGAGTGTTACAATGAGACACAGGAAGAAGGGCGAGTGAGACAATGATACATAGGAAGAGGGGTGAGTGTTGCAATGAGACACAGGGAAAAGGTTGAGTGTTACAATGAGAACCATGAACAAGTGGGAGTGTTGCAATGAGACACAGGAAGAAGGGTGAGTGGTAAAATGAAGACACAGGAAGAAGGGTGAGTGTGACAATGAGACACAGGACACAGTGGGAGTGTAAGAATGCAGAGAGAAGAAGAAGGATGCGTGTTACAATGAGCCACATGAAGAAGGGTAATTGTTACAATGAAGACACAGGAAGAAGGGTGAGTGTTACAATGAGACACAGGAAGAAGGGTGAGTGTTACAATGAGACACAGGAGGAAGGGTGAGTGTTACAATGAAGACACAGGAAGGAGGGCGAGGGTTGCAATGCAGCCACAGGAAGAAGGGTGAGTGTGGCAATGAGACACAGGACAAAGAGGGAATGTAGAGAGAAGAAGAAGTGTGAGTGTTACAATGAGACACAGGAAGAAGGGTGAGTGTTACAATGAGACACAGGAGGAAGGGTGAGTGTTACAATGGAGACACAGAAAGAATGGTGAGTGTTGCAATGAGACACAGCAAGATGGGTGAGTGTTGCAATGAGACACAGGAAGAAGGGTGAGTGTTACAATGAGACACAGGAAAACGTGGGAGTGTAAGAATGGAGAGAGAAGGAGAAAGGTGCATGTTACAATGAGACACAGGAAGAAGTGTGAGTGTTGCAATGAAGAGACAGGAAGATGGGTGAGTGTTGCAATGAGAAACAGGAAGAGGGGTGAGTGTTACAATGAGACACCGGAAGAAGGGTGAGTGTTACAATGAGATGCCGGAAGGAGGTGAGTGTTGCAATGAAGACTCAGGAAGAAGGGCAAGTGTGTCAATGAGACACAGGACAAAGTGGTAGAGTAAAAATGCAGGGAGAAGAAGGGTGTGTGTTACAATGAGACACAGGAAGCAAGGCAAGTGTTAAAATGAGACACAGGAAGAAGGGTGAGTGTTGCAATGAAGACACAAGAAGAAGGGTGAGTGTGGCAATGAGACAGAGGACAAAGTGGGAATTTAGGAATGCAGAGAGAAGAAGAAGGGTGAGTGTTGCAATGAAGACACAGGAAGAAGGGTGAATGTTGCAATGAGACACCGGACAAGGTGGGAGTGTAAGAATGCAGAGAGAGGAACAAGGGTGAGTGTTACAATGCGACACAGGAAGAAGGGTGTTACAATGAAGACACAGGAAGAACCATGAGTGTTACAATGAGACACAGGGAAAAGGTTGAGTGTTACAATGAGAACCATGAACAAGTGGGAGTGTTGCAATGAGACACAGGAAGAAGGGTGAGTGTTAAAATGAAGACACAGGAAGAAGGGTGAGTGTGACAATGAGACACAGGACAAAGTGGAAGTGTAAGATGCAGAAAGAAGAAGATGGGTGAGTGTTACAATGAGACAGAGGAAGAACGGTGAGTGTTACAATAAAGACAGAGGAATACTGGTGAGTGTTACAATGAGACACAGGAAGAGGAGCGGGTGTTACAATGAAGACCAGGAAGAAGGGTGAGTGTTACAATGAGACACAGGAAGAAGGGTGAGTGTTGCAATGAAGACACAGGATGAAGGGTGAGTGTTGCAATGAGACACAGGAAGAAGGGCCAGTGTTGCAATGAGACATGGGAAGAAGGGTGAGTGTTGCAATGAGACACAGGAAGAAGGGTGAGTGTTGCAATGAATTCACAGGAAGAAGAGTTAGTGTTGCAATGAGACACATGAAGAAGGGTGAGTGTTGCAATGAGACACAGGAAGACGGGAACATGTTGCAATGAGACATGGAAAGAAGGGCGCGTGTTGCAATGAGACACAGGAAGAATGGTGAGTATTGCAATGAATCCACAGGAAGAAGGGTGAGTGTTGAAATGAGACACAGGAAGAAGGGTGAGTGTTGCAATGAAACATAGGAAGAAGGGTGAGTGTTGTAATGAATTCACAGGAAGAAGTGTGAGTGTTGCAATGAGACACAGGACAAGGTGGGAGTGTAAGAATGCAGAGAGAATAAGAAGGGTGAGTGATACAATGAGACACATGATGCAGGGCAAGTGTTGCAATTAAGACAAAGGAAGAAGAGTGGGTGTTGCAATGAGACATGGGAAGAAGGGTGAGTGTTGCAATGAGACACAGGAAGAAGGGTGAGTGTTGCAATGAATTCACAGGAAGAAGAGTTAGTGTTGCAATGAGACACATGAAGAAGGGTGAGTGTTGCAATGAGACACAGGAAGACGGGTGAGTGTTGCAATGAGACACAGGAAGAAGGGTGAGTGTTACAATGAGACACAGGAAAACGTGGGAGTGTAAGAATGGAGAGAGAAGGAGAAAGGTGCATGTTACAATGAGACACAGGAAGAAGTGTGAGTGTTGCAATGAAGAGACAGGAAGATGGGTGAGTGTTGCAATGAGAAACAGGAAGAGGGGTGAGTGTTACAATGAGACACCGGAAGAAGGGTGAGTGTTACAATGAGATGCCGGAAGGAGGTGAGTGTTGCAATGAAGACTCAGGAAGAAGGGCAAGTGTGTCAATGAGACACAGGACAAAGTGGTAGAGTAAAAATGCAGGGAGAAGAAGGGTGTGTGTTACAATGAGACACAGGAAGCAAGGCAAGTGTTAAAATGAGACACAGGAAGAAGGGTGAGTGTTGCAATGAAGACACAAGAAGAAGGGTGAGTGTGGCAATGAGACAGAGGACAAAGTGGGAATTTAGGAATGCAGAGAGAAGAAGAAGGGTGAGTGTTGCAATGAAGACACAGGAAGAAGGGTGAATGTTGCAATGAGACACCGGACAAGGTGGGAGTGTAAGAATGCAGAGAGAGGAACAAGGGTGAGTGTTACAATGCGACACAGGAAGAAGGGTGTTACAATGAAGACACAGGAAGAACCATGAGTGTTACAATGAGACACAGGGAAAAGGTTGAGTGTTACAATGAGAACCATGAACAAGTGGGAGTGTTGCAATGAGACACAGGAAGAAGGGTGAGTGTTAAAATGAAGACACAGGAAGAAGGGTGAGTGTGACAATGAGACACAGGACAAAGTGGAAGTGTAAGATGCAGAAAGAAGAAGATGGGTGAGTGTTACAATGAGACAGAGGAAGAACGGTGAGTGTTACAATAAAGACAGAGGAATACTGGTGAGTGTTACAATGAGACACAGGAAGAGGAGCGGGTGTTACAATGAAGACCAGGAAGAAGGGTGAGTGTTACAATGAGACACAGGAAGAAGGGTGAGTGTTGCAATGAAGACACAGGATGAAGGGTGAGTGTTGCAATGAGACACAGGAAGAAGGGCCAGTGTTGCAATGAGACATGGGAAGAAGGGTGAGTGTTGCAATGAGACACAGGAAGAAGGGTGAGTGTTGCAATGAATTCACAGGAAGAAGAGTTAGTGTTGCAATGAGACACATGAAGAAGGGTGAGTGTTGCAATGAGACACAGGAAGACGGGAACATGTTGCAATGAGACATGGAAAGAAGGGCGCGTGTTGCAATGAGACACAGGAAGAATGGTGAGTATTGCAATGAATCCACAGGAAGAAGGGTGAGTGTTGAAATGAGACACAGGAAGAAGGGTGAGTGTTGCAATGAAACATAGGAAGAAGGGTGAGTGTTGTAATGAATTCACAGGAAGAAGTGTGAGTGTTGCAATGAGACACAGGACAAGGTGGGAGTGTAAGAATGCAGAGAGAATAAGAAGGGTGAGTGATACAATGAGACACATGATGCAGGGCAAGTGTTGCAATTAAGACAAAGGAAGAAGAGTGGGTGTTGCAATGAGACATGGGAAGAAGGGTGAGTGTTGCAATGAGACACAGGAAGAAGGGTGAGTGTTGCAATGAATTCACAGGAAGAAGAGTTAGTGTTGCAATGAGACACATGAAGAAGGGTGAGTGTTGCAATGAGACACAGGAAGACGGGAACATGTTGCAATGAGACATGGAAAGAAGGGCGCGTGTTGCAATGAGACACAGGAAGAATGGTGAGTATTGCAATGAATCCACAGGAAGAAGGGTGAGTGTTGAAATGAGACACAGGAAGAAGAGTGAGTGTTGCAATGAAACATAGGAAGAAGGGTGAGTGTTGTAATGAATTCACAGGAAGAAGTGTGAGTGTTGCAATGAGACACAGAACAAGGTGGGAGTGTAAGAATGCAGAGAGAATAAGAAGGGTGAGTGATAAAATGAGACACATGATGCAGGGCGAGTGTTGCAAATAAGACAAAGGAAGAAGAGTGGGTGTTACAATGAGACACAGGAAGAAGGGTGAGTGTTACAATGAGACACAGGAGGAAGGGAAAGTGTTGCAATGAGACACGGAAAGAAGGGTGAGTGTTGCAATGATACACATGAAGAAGGTTGAGTGTTGCAATTAATTCACAGGAAGAAGGGAGAGTGTTGCAATGAGACACAGGACAAGGTGGGAATGTAAGAATGCAGAGAGAAGAAGAAGGGTGAGTGTTATAATGAGACACAAGAAAAAGTGGAAGTGTAAGAATGCAGAGAGAAGAAGAAGGCTGAGTGTTACAATGAGACACAGGAAAAAGTGGAAGTGTAAGAATGCAGAGAGAAGAAGAAGGCTGAGTGTTACAATGAGACACAGGAAGATGGGTGAGTGTTGCAATGAGACACAGGAGGAAGGGAAAGTGTTGCAATGAGACACGGAAAGAAGGGTGAGTGTTGCAATGATACACAGGAAGAAGGTTGAGTGTTGCAATTAATTCACAGGAAGAGGGGAGAGTGTTGCAATGAGACACAGGACAAGGTGGGAATGTAAGAATGCAGAGAGAAGAAGAAGGGTGAGTGTTATAATGAGACACAAGAAAAAGTGGAAGTGTAAGAATGCAGAGAGAAGAAGAAGGGTGACTGTCATAATGAGACACAGGAATATGGGTGAGTGTTGCAATGAAGACACAGGAAGAAGGGAGAGTGTTGCAATGAGACACAGGACAAGGTGGGAGTGTAAGAATGCAGAGAGAAGAAGAAGGGTGAGTGTTACACTGAGACACAGGAAAAAGGGTGAGTGTTGCAATGAATTCACAGGAAGAAGGGTGAGTGTTGCAATGAGACACAGGAAGAAGGGAACGTTTTGCAATGAGACACGGAAAGAAGGGTGAGTGTTGCAATGAGACACAGGAAGAAGGGTGAGTGTTGCAATGAATTCACAGGAAGAAGGGAGAGTGTTGCAATGAGACACATGACAAGGTGGGAGTGTAAGAATGCAGAGATACAAAGAAGGGTGAGTGTTGTAATGAGACACAGGAGGAAGGGTGAGTGTTACAATGAGACACAGGAAAAAGTGGAAGTGTAAGAATGCAGAGAGAAGAAGAAGGGTGAGTGTTACAATGAGACACAGGACGATGGGTGAGTGTTGCAATGAAGACACAGGAAGAAGGGTGAGTGTTGCAATGAGACACAGGAGGAAGGGTGAGTGTTACAATGAGACACAGGAAAAAGTGGAAGTGTAAGAATGCAGAGAGAAGAAGAAGGGTGAGTGTTACAATGAGACACAGGACGATGGGTGAGTGTTGCAATGAAGACACAGGAAGAAGGGTGAGTGTTGCAATGAGACACAGGAAGAAGGGTGAGTGTTACAATGATACACAGGAAAAAGTGGAAGCGTAAGAATGCAGAGAGAAGAAGAAGAAGGGTGAGTGTTGCAATGAGACACAGGAGGAAGGGAAAGTGTTGCAATGAGACACGGAAAGAAGGGTGAGTGTTGCAATGATACACAGGAAGAAGGTTGAGTGTTGCAATTAATTCACAGGAAGAAGGGAGAGTGTTGCAATGAGACACAGGACAAGGTGGGAATGTAAGAATGCAGAGAGAAGAAGAAGGGTGAGTGTTATAATGAGACACAAGAAAAAGTGGAAGTGTAAGAATGCAGAGAGAAGAAGAAGGGTGACTGTCACAATGAGACACAGGAAGATGGGTGAGTGTTGCAATGAAGACACAGGAAGAAGGGAGAGTGTTGCAATGAGACACAGGACAAGGTGGGAGTGTAAGAATGCAGAGAGAAGAAGAAGGGTGAGTGTTACACTGAGACACAGGAAAAAGGGTGAGTGTTGCAATGAATTCACAGGAAGAAGGGTGAGTGTTGCAATGAGACACAGGAAGAAGGGAACGTTTTGCAATGAGACACGGAAAGAAGGGTGAGTGTTGCAATGAGACACAGGAAGAAGGGTGAGTGTTGCAATTAATTCACAGGAAGAAGGGTGACTGTTACAATGAAGACACAGGAAGAAGGGTGAGGGTTACAATGAGACACAGGATTAAGGGCGGGTGTGGCAATGAGACACAGGGCACAGTGGGAGTGTAAGAATGCAGAGAGAAGAAGAAGGATGAGTGTTACAATGAGACACAGGAAGAAGGGCGAGTGTTACAATGAGACACAGGAAAAAGTGGGAGCGTAAGAATGCAGAGAGAAGAAGAAGGGTGAGTGTTGCAATGAGACACAGGAAGAAGGGTGAGTGTTGCAATGAAGACACCGGAGGAAGGGTGGGTGTAGCAATGTGACACAGGACACAGTGGGAGTGTAAGAATGCAGAGAGAAGAAGGGCGAGTGTTACAATGAGACACAGGAAGAAGGGCGAGTGTTACAAAGAGACACAGGAAAAAGTGGGAGTTTGGCAATGAAGACACAGGAAGAAGGGTGAGTGTGGCAATGAGACACAGGACACAGTGGGAGTGTGAGGATACAGAGAGAAGAAGAAAGATGAAGGTTACAATGAGACACAGGAAGATGGGTGAGTGTTACAATGAGACACAGGAAGAAGGGCGAGTGTTACAATGAGACACAGGAAGAAGGGTGATTAATACAATGAGACACAGGAAAAAGTGGGAGTGTAAGAATGCAGACAGAAGAAGAAGGGTGAGTGTTACAAAGAGACACAGGAAGCAGTGCAAGTGTTACAATGAGACACAGGAAGAAGGGTGAGTGTTGCAATGTAGACACAGGAAGAAGGGCAAGTGTGACAATGAGACACAGGACAAAGTGGGAGTGTAAAAATGCAGAGAGAAGAAGAAGGGTCAGTGTTACAATGAGAAACAGGAAGCAGGGCAAGTGTTACAATGAAACACAGGAAGAAGGGTGAGTGTTGCAATGAAGACACAGGAAGAAGGGTGAGTGTGGTAATGAGACACAAGACAAAGTGGGAGTGTAGGAATGCAGAGAGAAGAAGAAGGGTGAGTGTAACAATGCAACACAGGAAGAAGGGTGAGTGTTTCAATGAAGACACAGGAAGAAGGCTGGGTGTTGCAATGAGACACAGGAAGAAGTGCGAGTGATACAATGAGATACAGCAAGAAGGGTGAGTGTTGCAATGAAGACACAGGAAGAAGGGTGAGTGTGGTAATGAGACAGAAGACAAAGTGGGAGTGTAGGAATGCAGAGAGAAGAAGATGGCTGAATGTTATAATGCAACACAGGAAGAAGGGTGAGTGTTACAATGAAGACACAGGAAGAAGGCTTAGTGTTACAATGAAGACACAGGAAGAAGGGTGAGTGATACAATGATACACAGGAAGACTGTTGAGTGTGGCAATGAGACACAGGGAGAAGGTTGGGTGTTACAATGAGACACAGGAACAAGTGGAGTGTAAGAATGCAGAGAGAAGAAGAAGGGTGAGTGTCACAATGAGACACAGGAAGAAGGGTGACTGTTACAATGAAGACACAGGAAGAAGGGTGAGTGTGACAATGAGACACAGGACAAAGTGGAGTGTAAGAATGCAGAGAGAAGAAGAAGGGTGAGTGTCACAATGAGACACAGGAAGAAGGGTGACTGTTACAATGAAGACACAGGAAGAAGGGTGAGGGTTACAATGAGACACAGGATTAAGGGCGGGTGTGGCAATGAGACACAGGGCACAGTGGGAGTGTAAGAATGCAGAGAGAAGAAGAAGGATGAGTGTTACAATGAGACACAGGAAGAAGGGCGAGTGTTACAATGAGACACAGGAAAAAGTGGGAGCGTAAGAATGCAGAGAGAAGAAGGGTGAGTGTTGCAATGAGACACAGGAAGAAGGGTGAGTGTTGCAATGAAGACACCGGAGGAAGGGTGGGTGTAGCAATGAGACACAGGACACAGTGGGAGTGTAAGAATGCAGCGAGAAGAAGGGCGAGTGTTACAATGAGACACAGGAAGAAGGGCGAGTGTTACAAAGAGACACAGGAAAAAGTGGGAGTTTGGCAATGAAGACACAGGAAGAAGGGTGAGTGTGGCAATGAGACACAGGACACAGTGGGAGTGTGAGGATACAGAGAGAAGAAGAAAGATGAAGGTTACAATGAGACACAGGAAGATGGGTGAGTGTTACAATGAGACACAGGAAGAAGGGCGAGTGTTACAATGAGACACAGGAAGAAGGGTGATTAATACAATGAGACACAGGAAAAAGTGGGAGTGTAAGAATGCAGACAGAAGAAGAAGGGTGAGTGTTACAAAGAGACACAGGAAGCAGTGCAAGTGTTACAATGAGACACAGAAAGAAGGGTGAGTGTTGCAATGAAGACACAGGAAGAAGGGCAAGTGTGACAATGAGACACAGGACAACGTGGGAGTGTAAAAATGCAGAGAGAAGAAGAAGGGTCAGTGTTACAATGAGAAACAGGAAGCAGGGCAAGTGTTACAATGAAACACAGGAAGAAGGGTGAGTGTTGCAATGAAGACACAGGAAGAAGGGTGAGTGTGGTAATGAGACACAAGACAAAGTGGGAGTGTAGGAATGCAGAGAGAAGAAGAAGGGTTTGTGTAACAATGCAACACAGGAAGAAGGGTGAGTGTTACAATGAAGACACAGGAAGAAGGCTGGGTGTTGCAATGAGACACAGGAAGAAGTGCGAGTGATACAATGAGATATAGCAAGAAGGGTGAGTGTTGCAATGAAGACACAGGAAGAAGGGTGAGTGTGGTAATGAGACAGAAGACAAAGTGGGAGTGTAGGAATGCAGAGAGAAGAAGAAGGCTGAATGTTACAATGCAACACAGGAAGAAGGGTGAGTGATACAATGATACACAGGAAGACTGTTGAGTGTGGCAATGAGACACAGGGAGAAGGTTGGGTGTTACAATGAGACACAGGAACAAGTGGTAGCATTACAATGAGACACAGGAAGAAGTGGGAGTGTAAGAATACAGACAGAAGAAGAAGTGTGAGTGTTAAAAAGACACGCAGGAAGCACTGCAAGTGTTAGAATGAGACACAGGAAGAAGGGTGGCTGTTGCAATGAAGACACGGGAAGAAGGGCGAGTGTGACAATGAGACACAGGACAAAGTGGGAGTGTAAGAATGCAGAGAGAAGAAGAAGGGTAAGTGTTACAATGAGACACAGGAAGAAGGCTGAATGTTGCAATGAGACACAGGAAGAAGGGTGAGTGATACATTGAGACACAGGAAGAACGGTGTGTGTGGCAATGAGACACAGGGAGAAGGTTGCGTGTTACAATGAGACACAGGAACAAGTGGTAGCATTACAATGAGACACAGGAAGAAGGGTGAGTCTTACAATGAAGACACATGAAGAAGGGTGAGTATTACAATGAAATCACAGGAAGAGGGGTGAGTGTGACAATGAGACACAGGACAAAGTGGGGGTGTAAGAAAGCAGAGTGAAGGAAAAGGGTGATTGTTACAATGAGACACAGGAAGAAGGGTGATTATTACAATGAGACACAGGAAGCAGTGCAAGTGTTAGAATGAGACACAGGAAGAAGGGAGGGTGACTGTTGCAATGAAAACACAGGACGAAGGGCGAGTGTTACAATGAGACACAGGAAGAAGGGTGGGTGTGGCAATGAGACACAGGACACAGTGGGAGTGTACAAATGCAGAGAGAAGAAGAAGGATGAGTGTTTACAATGAGCCACATGAAGAAGGGTAATTGTTACAATGAAGACACAGGAAGAAGGGTGAGTGTTACAATGAGACACAGGAAGAAGGTTGAGTGTTACAATGAGGCACAGGAGGAAGGGTGAGTGTTACAATGAAGACCCAGGAAGGAGGGTGAGGGTTGCAATGTAGACACAGGAAGGAGGGTGAGTGTAGCAATGAGACACAGGACAAAGTGGGAGTGTAAGAATGCAGAGAGAAGAAGAAGGATGAGTGTTTACAATGAGCCAGATGAAGAAGGGTAATTGTTACAATGAAGACACAGGAAGAAGGGTGAGTGTTACAATGAGACACAGGAAGAAGGTTGAGTGTTACAATGAGACACAGGAGGAAGGGTGAGTGTTACAATGAAGACCCAGGAAGGAGGCTGAGGGTTGCAATGTAGACACAGCAAGAAGGGTGAGTGTTGCAATGAGACACAGGAAGAAGGGTGAGTGTTACAATGAGACACAGGAAAACGTGAGAGTGTAAGAATGCAGAGAGAAGAAGAAGGGTGAGTGTTACAATGAGACACCGGAAGAAGGTGAGTGTTGCAATGAAGACAAAGGAAGAAAGGCGAGTGTGACAATGAGACACAGGACAAAGTGGTAGTGTAAAAATGCAGAGAGAAGAAGGGTGGGTGTTACAATGATACACAGGAAGCAAGGCGAGTGTTAAAATCGACACAGGAAGAAGGGTGAGTGTTGCAATGAAGACACAGGGAAAAGGTTGCGTGTTACAATGAGACACATGAATAAGTGGGAGTGTTGCAATGAGACACAGGAAGAAGAGTGAGTGTTACAATGAAGTCACAGGAAGAAGGATCAGTGTGACAATGAGACACAGGACAAAGTGGAAGTGTAAGAATGCAGAAAGAAGAAGATGGGTGAGTGTTACAAAGAGACAAAGGAAGAAGGGTGAGTGTTACAATAAAGACACAGGAATACGGGTGAGTGTTACAATGAGACACAGGAAGATGGGCGGGTGTTACAATGAAGACACAGGAAGAAGGGTGAGTGTTACAATGAGACACAGGAAGAAGGGTGAGTGTTGCAATGAAGACATGGGAAGAAGGGTGAGTGTTGCAATGAGACACAGGAAGAAGGGTGAGTGTTGCAATGAATTCACAGGAAGAAGGTTGAATGTTGCAATGAGACACATGAAGAAGGGTGAGTGTTACAATGAGACACAGGAAGCAGTGCAAGTGTTAGAATGAGACACAGGAAGAAGGGAGGGTGACTGTTGCAATGAAAACACAGGAAGAAGGGCGAGTGTTACAATGAGACACAGGAAGAAGGGTGGGTGTGGCAATGAGACACAGGACACAGTGGGAGTGTACAAATGCAGAGAGAAGAAGGATGAGTGTTTACAATGAGCCACATGAAGAAGGGTAATTGTTCCAATGAAGACACAGGAAGAAGGGTGAGTGTTACAATGAGACACAGGAAGAAGGTTGAGTGTTACAATGAGGCACAGGAGGAAGGGTGAGTGTTACAATGAAGACCCAGCAAAGAGGGTGAGGGTTGCAATGTAGACACAGGAAGGAGGGTGAGTGTAGCAATGAGACACAGGACAAAGTGGGAGTGTAAGAATGCAGAGAGAAGAAGAAGGATGAGTGTTTACAATGAGCCAGATGAAGAAGGGTAATTGTTACAATGAAGACACAGGAAGAAGGGTGAGTGTTACAATGAGACACAGGAAGAAGGTTGAGTGTTACAATGAGACACAGGAGGAAGGGTGAGTGTTACAATGAAGACCCAGGAAGGAGGCTGAGGGTTGCAATGTAGACACAGCAAGAAGGGTGAGTGTTGCAATGAGACACAGGAAGAAGGGTGAGTGTTACAATGAGACACAGGAAAACGTGAGAGTGTAAGAATGCAGAGAGAAGAAGAAGGGTGAGTGTTACAATGAGACACCGGAAGAAGGTGAGTGTTGCAATGAAGACAAAGGAAGAAAGGCGAGTGTGACAATGAGACACAGGACAAAGTGGTAGTGTAAAAATGCAGAGAGAAGAAGGGTGGGTGTTACAATGATACACAGGAAGCAAGGCGAGTGTTAAAATCGACACAGGAAGAAGGGTGAGTGTTGCAATGAAGACACAAGAAGAAGGGTGAGTGTTGCAATGAGACACAGAACAAAGTGGGAATTTAGGAATGCAGAGAGAAGAATAAGGGTGAGTGTTGCAATGAAGACACAGGAAGAAGGGTGAGTGTTGCAATGAGACACAGGACAAAGTGGGAGTGTAAGAATGCAGAGAGAGGAACAAGGGTGAGTGTTACAATGCGACACAGGAAGAAGGGTGAGTATTACAATGAAGACATAGGAAGAACCATGAGTGTTACAATGAGACACAGGAAGAAGGGCGAGTGAGACAATGAGACACAGGAAGAGGGGTGAGTTTTGCAATGAGACACAGGGAAAAGGTTGCGTGTTACAATGAGACACATGAATAAGTGGGAGTGTTGCAATGAGACACAGGAAGAAGAGTGAGTGTTACAATGAAGTCACAGGAAGAAGGATCAGTGTGACAATGAGACACAGGACAAAGTGGAAGTGTAAGAATGCAGAAAGAAGAAGACGGGTGAGTGTTACAAAGAGACAAAGGAAGAAGGGTGAGTGTTACAATAAAGACACAGGAATACGGGTGAGTGTTACAATGAGACACAGGAAGAGGGGCGGGTGTTACAATGAAGACACAGGAAGAAGGGTGAGTGTTACAATGAGACACAGGAAGAAGGGTGAGTGTTGCAATGAAGACATGGGAAGAAGGGTGAGTGTTGCAATGAGACACAGGAAGAAGGGCAAGTGTTTCAATGAGACATGGAAAGAAGGGTGAGTGTTGCAATGAGACACAGGAAGAAGGGTGAGTGTTGCAATGAATTCACAGGAAGAAGGGTGAATGTTGCAATGAGACACATGAAGAAGGGTGAGTGTTGCAATGAGACACAGGAAGAAGGGAAAATGTTGCAATGAGACATGGAAAGAAGGTTGAGTGTTGCAATGAATTCACAGGAAGAAGGGTGAGTGTTGAAATGAGACACAAGAAGAAGGATGAGTGTTGCAATGAGACACAGGAAGAAGGGTGAGTGTTGCAATGAATTCACAGGAAGAAGGGTGAGTGTTGCAATGAGACACATGTAGAAGGGTGAGTGTTGTAATGAATTCACAGGAAGAAGGGTGAGTGTTGAAATGAGACAGGAAGAAGGGTGAGTGTTGCAATGAAACATAGGAAGAAGGGTGAGTGTTGCAATGAATTCACAGGAAGAAGGGTGAGTGTTGCAATGAGACACAGGACAAGGTGGGAGTGTAAGAACGCAGAGAGAATAAGAAGGGTGAGTGGTACAATGAGACGCATGACGCAGGGCGAGTGTTGCAATTAAGACACAGGAAGAAGGGTGGGTGTTACAATGAGACACAGGAAGAAGGGTGAGTGTTGCAATGAGACACAGGAAGAAGGGTGAGTGTTGCTATGAAGACACCGTAGGAAGGGTGGGTGTAGCAATGAGACACTGGACACGGTGGGAGTGTAAGAATGCAGAGAGAAGAAGGGAGAGTGTTACAATGAGACACAGGAAGAAGGGCGAGTGTTACAAAGAGACACAGGAAAAAGTGGGAGTTTGGCAATGAAGACACAGGAAGAAGGGTGAGTGTGGCAATGAGACACAGGACACAGTGGGAGTGTGAGGATGCAGAGAGAAGAAGGAGGATGAAGGTTACAATGAGACACAGGAAGAAGGGTGAGTGTTACAATGAGACACAGGAAGAAGAGCGAGTGTTACAATGAGACACAGGAAGAAGAGTGATTAATACAATGAGACACAGGAAAAAGTGGGAGTGTAAGAATGCAGTCAGAAGAAGAAGGGTGAGTGTTACAAAGAGACACAGGAAGTAGTGCAAGTGTACAATGAGACACAGGAAGAAGGGTGAGTGTTGCAATGAAGACACAGGAAGAAGGGCAAGTGTGACAATGAGACACAGGGCAAAGTGGGAGTGCAAGAATGCAGAGAGAAGAAGAAGGGTCAGTGTTACAAAGAGAAACAGGAAGCAGGGCAAGTGTTACAACGAAACACAGGAAGAAGGGTGAGTGCTGCAATGAAGACACAGGAAGAAGGGTGAGTGTGGTAATGAGACACAAGACAAAGAGGGAGTGTAGGAATGCAGAGAGAAGAAGAAGGGTGAGTGTTACAATGCAACACAGGAAGAAGGGTGAGTGTTACAATGAAGACACAGGAAGAAGGCTGGGTGTTGCAATGAGACACAGGAAGAAAGGCGAGTGATACAATGAGATACAGCAAGAAGGGTGAGTGTTGCAATGAAGACACAGGAAGAAGGGAAAGTGTGACAATGAGACACAGGACAAAGTGGGAGTGTAAGAATGCAGAGAAAAGAAGAAGGGTCAGTGTTACAATGAGAAACAGGAAGCAGGGCAAGTGTTACAATGAGACACAGGAAGAAGGGTGAGTGTTGCAATGAAGACACAGGAAGAAGGGTGAGTGTGGTAATGAGACACAAGACAAAGTGGGAGTGTAGGAATGCAGAGAGAAGAAGAAGGGTGAGTGTTACAATGCAACACAGGAAGAAGGGTGAGTGTTACAATGAAGACACAGGAAGAAGGCTGGGTGTTTCAATGAGACACAGGAAGAAGTGCAAGTGATACAATGAGATACAGAAAGAAGGGTGAGTGTTGCAATGAAGACACAGGAAGAAGGGTGAGTGTGGTAATGAGACAGAAGACAAAGTGGGAGTGTAGGAATGCAGAGAGAAGAAGAAGGCTGAATGTTACAATGCAACACAGGAAGAAGGGTGAGTGATACAATGAGACACAGGAAGACTGGTGAGTGTGTCAATGAGACACAGGGAGAAGGTTGGGTGTTACAATGAGACACAGGAACAAGTGGTAGCATTACAATGAGACACAGGAAGAAGTGGGAGTGTAAGAATACAGACAGAAGAAGAAGTGTGAGTGTTAAAAAGAGACACAAGAAGCACTGCAAGTGTTAGAATGAGACACAGGAAGAAGGGTGGCTGTTGCAATGAAGACACGGGAAGAAGGGCGAGTGTGACAATGAGACACAGGACAAAGTGGGAGTGTAAGAATGCAGAGAGAAGAAGAAGGGTAAGTGTAACAATGAGACACAGGAAGAAGGCTGAATGTTGCAATGAAACACAGGAAGAAGGGCGAGTGATACAATGAGACACAGGAAGAAGGGTGAGTGTGGCAATGAGACACCGGGAGAAGGTTGAGTATTACAATGAGACACAGGAACAAGTGGTAGCATTACAATGAGACACAGGAAGAAGGGTGAGTCTTACAATGAAGACACATGAAGAACGGTGAGTATTACAATGAAGACACAGGAAGAGGGGTGAGTGTGACAATGAGACACAGGACAAAGTGGGAGTGTAAGAAAGCAGAGTGAAGGAGAAGGGTGAGTGTTACAATGAGACACAGGAAGAAGGGTGATTATTACAGTGAGACACAGGAAAAAATGGGAGTGTAAGAATGCAGACAGAAGAAGGGTGAGTGTTACAATGAGACACAGGAAGCAGTGCAAGTGTTAGAATGAGACACAGGAAGAAGGGTGACTGTTGCAATGAAGACACAGGAAGAAGGGCGAGTGTTACAATGAGACACAGGAAGAAGGGCGGGAGTGGCAATGAGACACAGGACACAGTGTGAGTGTAAGAATGCAGGGAGAAGAAGAAGGATGAGTGTTACAATGAGCCACATGAAGAAGGGTAATTGTTACAATGAAGACACAGGAAGAAGGGTGAGTGTTACAATGAGACACAGGAAGAAGGGGAGTGTTACAATGAGACACAGGAGGAAGGGTGAGTGTTACAATGAAGACCCAGGAAGGAGGGTGAGGGTTGCAATGTAGACACAGGAAGAAGGGTGAGTGTAGCAATGAGACACAGGACAAAGTGGGAATGTAGAGAGAAGAAGAAGGGTGAGTGTTACTATGAGACACAGGAAGAAGGGTGAGTGTTACAATGAGACACAGGAGGAAGGATGAGTGTTACAATGGAGACACAGGAAGAATGGTGAGTGTTGCAATGAGACACAGCAAGAAGTGTGAGTGTTGCAATGAGACACAGGAAGAAGGGTGAGTGTTACAATGAGACACAGGAAAACGTGGGAGTGTAAGAATGCAGAGAGAAGAAGAAGGGTGAGTGTTACAATGATACACCGGAAGAAGGTGAGTGTTGCAATGAAAACAAAGGAAGAAGGGCGAGTGTGACAATGAGACACAGGACAAAGTGGTAGTGTAAAAATGCAGAGAGAAGAAGGGTGAGTGTTACAATGATACACAGGAAGCAAGGTGAGTGTTAAAATGAGACACAGGAAGAAGGGTGAGTGTTGCAATGAAGACACAAGAAGAAGGGTGAGTGTGGCAATGAGACACAGAACAAAGTGGGAATTTAGGAATGTAGAGAGAAGAATAAGGGTGAGTGTTGCAATGAAGACACAGGAAGAAGGGTGAGTGTTGCAATGAGACACAGGACAAAGTGGGAGTGTAAGAATGCAGAGAGAGGAACAACGGTGAGTGTTACAATGCGACACAGGAAGAAGGGTGAGTATTACAATGAAGACATAGGAAGAACCATGAGTGTTACAATGAGACACAGGAAGAAGGGCGAGTGAGACAATGAGACACAGGAAGAGGGGTGAGTGTTGCAATGAGACACAGGGAAAAGGTTGCATGTTACAATGAGACACATGAACAAGTGGGAGTGTTGCAATGAGACACAGGAAGAAGAGTGAGTGTTACAATGAAGTCACAGGAAGAAGGATGAGTGTGACAATGAGACACAGGACAAAGTGGAAGTGTAAGAATGCAGAAAGAAGAAGACGGGTGAGTGTTACAATGAGACATAGGAAGAAGGGTGAATGTTACAATAAAGACACAGGAAGACCGGTGAGTGTTACAATGAGACACAGGAAGAGGGGCGGGTGTTACAATGAAGACACAGGAAGAAGGGTGAGTGTTACAATGAGACACAGGAAGAAGGGCAAGTGTTGCAATGAGACATGGAAAGAAGGGTGAGTGTTGCAATGAGACACAGGAAGAAGGTTGAGTGTTGCAATGAAGTCACAGGAAGAAGGGTGAGTGTTGCAATTAGACACAGGAAGAAGGGAAAATGTTGCAATGAGACATGGAAAGAAGGGTGAGTGTTGCAATGAGACACAGGAAGAAGGGTGAGTGTTGCAATGAATTCACAGGGAGAAGGGTGAGGGTTGAAATGAGACAAAGGAAGAAGCGTGAGTGTTGCAATGACACGTAGGAAGAAGGGTGAGTGTTGCAATGAATTCACAGGAAGAAGGGTGAGTGTTGCAATGAGACACATGAAGAAGGGTGAGTGTTGCAATTTGACACAGGAAGAAGGGAAAATATTGCAATGAGACATGGAAAGAAGGGTGAGTGTTGCAATGAGACACAGGAAGAAGGGTGAGTGTTGCAATGAATTCACAGGAAGAAGGGTGAGTGTTGAAATGAGACACAAGAAGAAGGGTGAGTGTTGCAATGATACACAGGAAGAAGGGTGAGTGTTGCAATGAATTCACAGGAAGAAGGGTGAGTGTTGCAATGAGACACATGAAGAATGGTGGGTGTTGCATTGATATACAGGAAGAAGGGAAAATATTGCAATGAGACATGGAACGAAGGGCAAGTGTTACAATGAGACACAGGAAGAAGGGTGAGTGTTGCAATGAATTCACAGGAACAAGGGTGAGTGTTGAAATGTGACACAGGAAGAAGGGTGAGTGTTGCAATGAGACACAGGACAAGGTAGGAGTGTAAGAATGCAGAGAGAATAAGAATGGTGAGTGTTACAATGAGACGCATTACGCAGGGCGAGTGTTGCAATTAAGACATAGGAAGAAGGGTGGGTGTTACAATGAGACAAAAGAAGAAGGGTGAGTGTTGCAATGAAAACACCGGCGGAAGGGTGGGTGTAGCAATGAGACACAGGACACAGTGGGAGTGTAAGAATGCAGAGAGAAGAAGGGCGAGTGTTACAATGAGACACAGGAAGAAGGGCGAGTGTTACAAAGAGACACAGGAAAAAGTGGGAGTTTGGCAATGAAGACACAGGAAGAAGGGTGAGTGTGGCAATGAGACACAGGACACAGTGGGAGTGTGAGGATGCAGAGAGAAGAAGAAGGATGAAGGTTAAAATGAGACACAGGAAGAAGGGTGAGTGTTACAATGAGACACAGGAAGAAGGGCGAGTGTTACAATGAGACACAAGAAGAAGAGTGATTAATACAATGAGACACAGGAAAAAGTGGGAGTGTAAGAATGCAGACAGAAGAAGAAGGGTGAGTGTTACAAAGAGACACAGGAAGCAGTGCAAGTGTTACAATGAGACACAGGAAGAAGGGCGAGTGAGACAATGAGACACAGGAAGAGGGGTGAGTGTTGCAATGAGACACAGGGAAAAGGTTGTGTGTTACAATGAAGCACATGAACAAGTGGGAGTGTTGCAATGAGACACAGGAAGAAGAGTGAGTGTTACAATGAAGTCACAGGAAGAAGGATGAGTGTGACAATGAGACACAGGACAAAGTGGAAGTGGAAGAATGCAGAAAGAAGAAGACGGGTGAGTGTTACAATGAGACACAGGAAGAAGGGTGAGTGTTACAATAAAGACACAGGAAGACCGGTGAGTGTTACAATGAGACACAGGAAGAGGGGCGGGTGTTACAATGAAGACACAGGAAGAAGGGTGAGTGTTACAATGAGACACAGGAAGAAGGGCAAGTGTTGCAATGAGACATGGAAAGAAGGGTGAGTGTTGCAATGAGACACAGGAAGAAGGGTGAGTGTTGCAATGAGACACAGGAAGAAGGGTGAGTGTTGCAATGAATTCACAGGGAGAAGGGTGAGTGTTGAAATGAGACACAGGAAGAAGCGTGAGTGTTGCAATGACACTTAGGAAGAAGGGTGAGTGTTGCAATGAATTCACAGGAAGAAGGGTGAGTGTTGCAATGAGACACATGAAGAAGGGTGAGTGTTGCAATTTGACACAGGAAGAAGGGAAAATATTGCAATGAGACATGGAAAGAAGGGTGAGTGTTGCAATGAGACACAGGAAGAAGGGTGAGTGTTGCAATGAATTCACAGGAAGAAGGGTGAGTGTTGAAATGAGACACAAGAAGAAGGGTGAGTGTTGCAATGATACACAGGAATAAGGGTGAGTGTTGCAATGAATTCACAGGAAGAAGGGTGAGTGTTGCAATGAGAGACATGAAGAATGGTGGGTGTTGCATTGATATACAGGAAGAAGGGAAAATATTGCAATGAGACATGGAACGAAGGGCAAGTGTTGCAATGAGACACAGGAAGAAGGGTGAGTGTTGCAATGAATTCACAGGAACAAGGGTGAGTGTTGAAATGTGACACAGGAAGAAGGGTGAGTGTTGCAATGAGACACCGGACAAGGTGGGAGTGTAAGAATGCAGATAGAATAAGAATGGTGAGTGTTACAATGAGACGCATGACGCAGGGCGAGTGTTGCAATTAAGACACAGGAAGAAGGGTGGGTGTTACAATGAGACAAAAGAAGAAGGGTGAGTGTTGCAATGAAAACACCGGAGGAAGTGTGGGTGTAGCAATGAGACACAGGACACAGTGGGAGTGTAAGAATGCAGAGAGAAGAAGGGCGAGTGTTACAATGAGACACAGGAAGAAGGGCGAGTGTTACAAAGAGACACAGGAAAAAGTGGGAGTTTGGCAATGAAGACACAGGAAGAAGGGTGAGTGTGGCAATGAGACACAGGACACAGTGGGAGTATGAGGATGCAGAGAGAAGAAGAAGGATGAAGGTTAAAATGAGACACAGGAATAAGGGTGAGTGTTACAATGAGACACAGGAAGAAGGGCGAGTGTTACAATGAGACACAAGAAGAAGAGTGATTAATACAATGAGACACAGGAAAAAGTGGGAGTGTAAGAATGCAGACAGAAGAAGAAGGGTGAGTGTTACAAAGAGACACAGGAAGCAGTGCAAGTGTTACAATGAGACACAGGAAGAAGGGTGAGTGTTGCAATGAAGACACAGGAAGAAGGGCAAGTGTGACAATGAGACACAGGACAAAGTGGGAGTGTAAGAATGCAGAGAGAAGAAGGGTCAGTGTTACAAAGAGAAACAGGAAGCAGGGAAGTGTTACAATGAAACACAGGAAGAAGGGTGAGTGTTGCAATGAAGACACAGGAAGAAGGGCAAGTGTGACAATGAGACACAGGACAAAGTGGGAGTGTAAGAATGCAGAGAGAAGAAGGGTCAGTGTTACAAAGAGAAACAGGAAGCAGGGAAGTGTTACAATGAAACACAGGAAGAAGGGTGAGTGTTGCAATGAAGACACAGGAAGAAGGGTGAGTGTGGTAATGAGACACAAAACAAAGTGGAAGTGTAGGAATGCAGAGAGAAGAAGAAGGGTGAGTGTTACAATGCAACACAGGAAGAAGGGTGAGTGTTACAATGAAGACACAGGAAGAAGGCTGGGTGTTGCAATGAGACACAGGAAGAAGGGCGAGTGATACAATGAGATACAGCAAGAAGGGTGAGTGTTGCAATGAAGACACAGGAAGAAGGGCAAGTGTGACAATGAGACACAGGACAAAGTGGGAGTGTAAGAATGCAGAGAGAAGAAGAAGGGTCAGTGTTACAATGAGAAACAGGAAGCAGGGCAAGTGGTACAATGAGACACAGGAAGAAGGGTGAGTGTTGCAATGAAGACACAGGAAGAAGGGTGGGTGTGGTAATGAGACACAAGACAAAGTGGGAGTGTAGGAATGCAGAGAGAAGAAGAAGGGTGAGTGTTACAATGCAACACAGGAAGAAGGGTGAGTGTTACAATGAAGACACATGAAAAATGATGGGTGTTTCAATGAGACACAGGAAGAAGTGCTAGTGATACAATGAGATACAGCAAGAAGGGTGAGTGTTGCAATGAAGACACAGGAAGAAGGGTGAGTGTGGTAATGAGACAGAAGACAAAGTGGGAGTGTAGGAATGCAGAGAGAAGAAGACGGGTGAGTGCTACAATGAGACACAGGAACAAGGGTGAGTGTTGCAATGAGACACAGGGAAAAGTGGGAGCGTAAGAATGCAGAGAGAAGAAGAAGAAGGGTGAGTGTTGCAATGAGACACAGGAAGAAGGGTGAGTGTTACAATGAGACAAAGGAAAAAGTGGGAGCATAAGAATGCAGAGAGAAGAAGAAGGGTGAGTGTTGCAATGAAGACACAGGAAGAAGCGTGAGTGTATCAATGAAGACACAGGAAGAAGGGTGGGTGTGGCAATGAGACACAGGACAAAGTGGGAGGGTAGGAATGCGGAGAGAAGAAGAAGGGAGAGCGTTGCAATGTAGACACAAGAAGAAGGTTGAGTGTGGCAACCGATCACAGTACAAAGTGGGAGGGTAAGAATGCAGAGAGAAGAAGAAGGGTGAGTGTTGCAATGAAAACACCGGAGGAAGTGTGGGTGTAGCAATGAGACACAGGACACAGTGGGAGTGTAAGAATGCAGAGAGAAGAAGGGCGAGTGTTACAATGAGACACAGGAAGAAGGGCGAGTGTTACAAAGAGACACAGGAAAAAGTGGGAGTTTGGCAATGAAGACACAGGAAGAAGGGTGAGTGTGGCAATGAGACACAGGACACAGTGGGAGTATGAGGATGCAGAGAGAAGAAGAAGGATGAAGGTTAAAATGAGACACAGGAAGAAGGGTGAGTGTTACAATGAGACACAGGAAGAAGGGCGAGTGTTACAATGAGACACAAGAAGAAGAGTGATTAATACAATGAGACACAGGAAAAAGTGGGAGTGTAAGAATGCAGACAGAAGAAGAAGGGTGAGTGTTACAAAGAGACACAGGAAGCAGTGCAAGTGTTACAATGAGACACAGGAAGAAGGGTGAGTGTTGCAATGAAGACACAGGAAGAAGGGCAAGTGTGACAATGAGACACAGGACAAAGTGGGAGTGTAAGAATGCAGAGAGAAGAAGAAGGGTCAGTGTTACAAAGAGAAACAGGAAGCAGGGAAGTGTTACAATGAAACACAGGAAGAAGGGTGAGTGTTGCAATGAAGACACAGGAAGAAGGGTGAGTGTGGTAATGAGACACAAAACAAAGTGGAAGTGTAGGAATGCAGAGAGAAGAAGAAGGGTGAGTGTTACAATGCAACACAGGAAGAAGGGTGAGTGTTACAATGAAGACACAGGAAGAAGGCTGGGTGTTGCAATGAGACACAGGAAGAAGGGCGAGTGATACAATGAGATACAGCAAGAAGGGTGAGTGTTGCAATGAAGACACAGGAAGAAGGGCAAGTGTGACAATGAGACACAGGACAAAGTGGGAGTGTAAGAATGCAGAGAGAAGAAGAAGGGTCAGTGTTACAATGAGAAACAGGAAGCAGGGCAAGTGGTACAATGAGACACAGGAAGAAGGGTGAGTGTTGCAATGAAGACACAGGAAGAAGGGTGGGTGTGGTAATGAGACACAAGACAAAGTGGGAGTGTAGGAATGCAGAGAGAAGAAGAAGGGTGAGTGTTACAATGCAACACAGGAAGAAGGGTGAGTGTTACAATGAAGACACATGAAAAATGATGGGTGTTTCAATGAGACACAGGAAGAAGTGCTAGTGATACAATGAGATACAGCAAGAAGGGTGAGTGTTGCAATGAAGACACAGGAAGAAGGGTGAGTGTGGTAATGAGACAGAAGACAAAGTGGGAGTGTAGGAATGCAGAGAGAAGAAGACGGGTGAGTGCTACAATGAGACACAGGAACAAGGGTGAGTGTTGCAATGAGACACAGGGAAAAGTGGGAGCGTAAGAATGCAGAGAGAAGAAGAAGAAGGGTGAGTGTTGCAATGAGACACAGGAAGAAGGGTGAGTGTTACAATGAGACAAAGGAAAAAGTGGGAGCATAAGAATGCAGAGAGAAGAAGAAGGGTGAGTGTTGCAATGAAGACACAGGAAGAACCGTGAGTGTATCAATGAAGACACAGGAAGAAGGGTGGGTGTGGCAATGAGACACAGGACAAAGTGGGAGGGTAGGAATGCGGAGAGAAGAAGAAGGGAGAGCGTTGCAATGTAGACACAAGAAGAAGGTTGAGTGTGGCAACCGATCACAGTACAAAGTGGGAGGGTAAGAATGCAGAGAGAAGAAGAAGGGTGAGTGTTACAATGAGACACAGGAAGAAGGGCGAGTGTTACAATGAGACACAGGAAAAAGTGGGAGCGTAAGAATGCAGAGAGAAGAAGAAGGGTGAGTGTTGCAATGAGACACAGGAAGAAGGGTGAGTGTTGCAATGAAGACACCAGAAGAAGGGTGGGTGTAGCAATGAGACACAGGACAAAGTGGGAGTGTAAGAATGCAGCATGAAGAAGGGAGAGTGTTACAATGAGACACAGGAAGAAGGGCGAGTGTTACAAAGAGACACAGGAAAAAGTGGGAGTTTGGCAATGAAGACACAGGAAGAAGGGTGAGTGTGGCAATGAGACACAGGACACAGTGGGAGTATGAGGATGCAGAGAGAAGAAGAAGGATGAAGGTTACAATGAGACACAGGAAGAAGGGTGAGTGTTACAATGAGACACAGGAAGAAGGGTGAGTGTTGCAATGAGACACAGGAATAAGGGTGATTATTACAATGAGACACAGGAAAAAGTGGGAGTGTAGGAATGCAGACAGAAGAAGAAGGGTGAGTGTTACAATGAGACACAGGAAGCAGTGCACATGTTAGAATGAGACACAGGAAGAAGGGTGAGTGTTGAAATGAGACACAGGAAGAAGGGTGAGTGTGGTAATGAGACACAAGACAAAGTCGGAGTGTAGGAATGCAGACAGAAGAAGAAGGGTGTGTGTTACCATGCAACACAGGAAGAAGGGTGAGTGTCACAATGAAGGTACATGAAGAAGGCTGAGTGTTGTAATGAGACACAGGAAGAAGGGCGAGTGATACAATGAGACACAGGAAGAAGGGTGAGTGTGGCAATGAGACACAGGGAGAAGGTTGAGTGTTACAATTAGACACAGGAACAAGTGGTAGCATTACCATGAAACACAGGAAGAAGGGTGAGTCTTACAATGAAGACACAGGAAGAAGGGTGAGTGTGACAATGAGACACAGGACAAAGTAGAGTGTAAGAATGCAGAGAGAAGAAGAAGGGTGAGTGTCACAATGAGACACAGGAAGAAGGGTGACTGTTACAATGAAGACACAGGAAGAAGGGTGAGGGTTACAATGAGACACAGGATTAAGGGCGGGTGTGGCAATGAGACACAGGGCACAGTGGGAGTGTAAGAATGCAGAGAGAAGAAGAAGGATGAGTGTTACAATGAGACACAGGAAGAAGGGCGAGTGTTACAATGAGACACAGGAAAAAGTGGGAGCGTAAGAATGCAGAGAGAAGAAGAAGGGTGAGTGTTGCAATGAGACACAGGAAGAAGGGTGAGTGTTGCAATGAAGACACCGGAGGAAGGGTGGGTGTAGCAATGAGACAAAGGACACAGTGGGAGTGTAAGAATGCAGAGAGAAGAAGGGCGAGTGTTACAATGAGACACAGGAAGAAGGGCGAGTGTTACAAAGAGACACAGGAAGAAGGACGAGTGTTACAATGAGACACAGGAAGAAGGGTGATTAATACAATGAGACACAGGAAAAAGTGGGAGTTTAAGAATGCGGACAGAAGAAGAAGGGTGAGTGTTACAAAGAGACACAGGAAGCAGTGCAAGTGTTACAATGAGACACAGGAAGAAGGGTGAGTGTTGCAATGAAGACACAGGAAGAAGGGCAAGTGTGACAATGAGACACAGGACAAAGTGGGAGTGTAAAAATGCAGAGAGAAGAAGAAGGGTCAGTGTTACAATGAGAAACAGGAAGCAGGGCGAGTGTTGCAATTAAGACACAGGAAGAAGGGTCGGTGTTACAATGAGACACAGGAAGAAGGGTGAGTGTGGTAATGAGACACAAGACAAAGTGGGAGTGTAGGAATGCAGAGAGAAGAAGAAGGGTGAGTGTAACAATGCAACACAGGAAGAAGGGTGAGTGTTACAATGAAGACACAGGAAGAAGGCTGGGTGTTGCAATGAGACACAGGAAGAAGTGCGAGTGATACAATGAGATACAGCAAGAAGGGTGAGTGTTGCAATGAAGACACAGGAAGAAGGGTGAGTGTGGTAATGAGACAGAAGACAAAGTGGGAGTGTAGGAATGCAGAGAGAAGAAGATGGCTGAATGTTACAATGCAACACAGGAAGAAGGGTGAGTGTTACAATGAAGACACAGGAAGAAGGCTTAGTGTTACAATGAAGACACAGGAAGAAGGGTGAGTGATACAATGATACACAGGAAGACTGTTGAGTGTGGCAATGAGACACAGGGAGAAGGTTGGGTGTTACAATGAGACACAGGAACAAGTGGTAGCATTACCATGAAACACAGGAAGAAGGGTGAGTCTTACAATGAAGACACAGGAAGAAGGGTGAGTGTGACAATGAGACACAGGACAAAGTGTAGTGTAAGAATGCAGAGAGAAGAAGAAGGGTGAGTGTCACAATGAGACACAGGAAGAAGGGTGACTGTTACAATGAAGACACAGGAAGAAGGGTGAGGGTTACAATGAGACACAGGATTAAGGGCGGGTGTGGCAATGAGACACAGGGCACAGTGGGAGTGTAAGAATGCAGAGAGAAGAAGAAGGATGAGTGTTACAATGAGACACAGGAAGAAGGGCGAGTGTTACAATGAGACACAGGAAAAAGTGGGAGCGTAAGAATGCAGAGAGAAGAAGAAGGGTGAGTGTTGCAATGAGACACAGGAAGAAGGGTGAGTGTTGCAATGAAGACACCGGAGGAAGGGTGGGTGTAGCAATGAGACACAGGACACAGTGGGAGTGTAAGAATGCAGAGAGAAGAAGGGCGAGTGTTACAATGAGACACAGGAAGAAGGGCGAGTGTTACAAAGAGACACAGGAAAAAGTGGGAGTTTGGCAATGAAGACACAGGAAGAAGGGTGAGTGTGGCAATGAGACACAGGACACAGTGGGAGTGTGAGGATACAGAGAGAAGAAGAAAGATGAAGGTTACAATGAGACACAGGAAGATGGGTGAGTGTTAAAATGAGACACAGGAAGAAGGGCGAGTGTTACAATGAGACACAGGAAGAAGGGTGATTAATACAATGAGACACAGGAAAAAGTGGGAGTGTAAGAATGCGGACAGAAGAAGAAGGGTGAGTGTTACAAAGAGACACAGGAAGCAGTGCAAGTGTTACAATGAGACACAGGAAGAAGGGTGAGTGTTGCAATGAAGACACAGGAAGAAGGGCAAGTGTGACAATGAGACACAGGACAAAGTGGGAGTGTAAAAATGCAGAGAGAAGAAGAAGGGTCAGTGTTACAATGAGAAACAGGAAGCAGGGCAAGTGTTACAATGAAACACAGGAAGAAGAGTGAGTGTTGCAATGAAGACACAGGAAGAAGGGTGAGTGTGGTAATGAGACACAAGACAAAGTGTGAGTGTAGGAATGCAGAGAGAAGAAGAAGGGTGAGTGTAACAATGCAACACAGGAAGAAGGGTGAGTGTTACAATGAAGACACAGGAAGAAGGCTGGGTGTTGCAATGAGACACAGGAAGAAGTGCGAGTGATACAATGAGATATAGCAAGAAGGGTGAGTGTTGCAATGAAGACACAGGAAGAAGGGTGAGTGTGGTAATGAGACAGAAGACAAAGTGGGAGTGTAGGAATGCAGAGAGAAGAAGATGGCTGAATGTTACAATGCAACACAGGAAGAAGGGTGAGTGTTACAATGAAGACACAGGAAGAAGGCTTAGTGTTACAATGAAGACACAGGAAGAAGGGTGAGTGATACAATGATACACAGGAAGAAAGTTGAGTGTGGCAATGAGACACAGGGAGAAGGTTGGGTGTTACAATGAGACACAGGAACAAGTGGTAGCATTACAATGAGACACAGGAAGAAGTGGGAGTGTAAGAATACAGACAGAAGAAGAAGTGTGAGTGTTAAAAAGAGACACAGGAAGCACTGCAAGTGTTAGAATGAGACACAGGAAGAAGGGTGGCTGTTGCAATGAAGACACGGGAAGAAGGGCGAGTGTGACAATGAGACACAGGACAAAGTGGGAGTGTAAGAATGCAGAGAGAAGAAGAAGGGTAAGTGTTACAATGAGACACAGGAAGAAGGCTGAATGTTGCAATGAGACACAGGAAGAAGGGCGAGTGATACAATGAGACACAGGAAGAAGGGTGAGTGTGGCAATGAGACACAGGGAGAAGGTTGCGTGTTACAATGAGACACAGGAACAAGTGGTAGCATTACAATGAGACACAGGAAGAAGGGTGAGTCTTACAATGAAGACACATGAAGAAGGGTGAGTATTACAATGAAGTCACAGGAAGAGGGGTGAGTGTGACAATGAGACACAGGACAAAGTGGGAGTGTAAGAAAGCAGGGTGAAGGAAAAGGGTGAGTCTTACAATGAGACACAGGAAGAAGGGTGATCATTACAATGAGACACAGGAAAAAATGGGAGTGTAAGAATGCAGACAGAAGAAGGGTGAGTGTTACAATGAGACACAGGAAGCAGTGCAAGTGTTAGAATGAGACACAGGAAGAAGGGAGGGTGACTGTTGCAATGAAAACACAGGAAGAAGGGCGAGTGTTACAATGAGACACAGGAAGAAGGGTGGGTGTGGCAATGAGACACAGGACACAGTGGGAGTGTACAAATGCAGAGAGAAGAAGAAGGATGAGTGTTTACAATGAGCCACATGAAGAAGGGTAATTGTTACAATGAAGACACAAGAAGAAGGGTGAGTGTTACAATGAGACACAGGAAGAAGGTTGAGTGTTACAATGAGGCACAGGAGGAAGGGTGAGTGTTACAATGAAGACCCAGGAAGGAGGGTGAGGGTTGCAATGTAGACACAGGAAGGAGGGTGAGTGTAGCAATGAGACACAGGACAAAGTGGGAGTGTAAGAATGCAGAGAGAAGAAGAAGGATGAGTGTTTACAATGAGCCAGATGAAGAAGGGTAATTGTTACAATGAAGACACAGGAAGAAGGGTGAGTGTTACAATGAGACACAGGAAGAAGGTTGAGTGTTACAATGAGACACAGGAGGAAGGGTGAGTGTTACAATGAAGACCCAGGAAGGAGGCTAAGGGTTGCAATGTAGACACAGCAAGAAGGGTGAGTGTTGCAATGAGACACAGGAAGAAGGGTGAGTGTTACAATGAGACACAGGAAAACGTGAGAGTTTAAGAATGCAGAGAGAAGAAGAAGGGTGAGTGTTACAATGAGACACCGGAAGAAGGTGAGTGTTGCAATGAAGACAAAGGAAGAAAGGCGAGTGTGACAATGAGACACAGGACAAAGTGGTAGTGTAAAAATGCAGAGAGAAGAAGGGTGAGTGTTACAATGATACACAGGAAGCAAGGCGAGTGTTAAAATCGACACAGGAAGAAGGGTGAGTGTTGCAATGAAGACACAAGAAGAAGGGTGAGTGTTACAATGAGACACAGAACAAAGTGGGAATTTAGGAATGCAGAGAGAAGAATAAGGGTGAGTGTTGCAATGAAAACACAGGAAGAAGGGTGAGTGTTGCAATGAGACACAGGACAAAGTGGGAGTGTAAGAATGCAGAGAGAGGAACAAGGGTGAGTGTTACAATGCGACACAGGAAGAAAGGTGAGTATTACAATGAAGACATAGGAAGAACCATGAGTGTTACAATGAGACACAGGAAGAAGGGCGAGTGAGACAATGAGACACAGGAAGAGGGGTGAGTTTTGCAATGAGACACAGGGAAAAGGTTGCGTGTTACAATGAGACACATGAATAAGTGGGAGTGTTGCAATGAGACACAGGAAGAAGAGTGAGTGTTACAATGAAGTCACAGGAAGAAGGATGAGTGTGACAATGAGACACAGGACAAAGTGGAAGTGTAAGAATGCAGAAAGAAGAAGACGGGTGAGTGTTACAATGAGACAAAGGAAGAAGGGTGAGAGTTACAATAAAGACACAGGAATACGGGTGAGTGTTACAATGAGACACAGGAAGAGGGGCGGGTGTTACAATGAAGACACAGGAAGAAGGGTGAGTGTTACAATGAGACACAGGAAGAAGGGTGAGTGTTGCAATGAAGACATGCGAAGAAGGGTGAGTGTTGCAATGAGACACAGGAAGAAGGGCAAGTGTTTCAATGAGACATGGAAAGAAGGGTGAGTGTTGCAATGAGACACAGGAAGAAGGGTGAGTGTTGCAATGAATTCACAGGAAGAAGGGTGAGTGTTGCAATGAGACACAGGAAGAAGGGAAAATGTTGCAATGAGACATGGAAAGAAGGTTGAGTGTTGCAATGAGACACAGGAAGAAGGGTGAGTGTTGCAATGAATTCACAGGAAGAAGGGTGAGTGTTGAAATGAGACACAAGAAGAAGGATGAGTGTTGCAATGAGACACAGGAAGAAGGGTGAGTGTTGCAATGAATTCACAGGAAGAAGGGTGAGTGTTGTAATGAGACACATGAAGAAGGGTGAGTGTTGCAATGAATTCACAGGAAGAAGGGTGAGTGTTGAAATGAGACAGGAAGAAGGGTGAGTGTTGCAATGAAACATAGGAAGAAGGGTGAGTGTTGCAATGAATTCACAGGAAGGAGGGTGAGTGTTGCAATGAGACACAGGACAAGGTGGGAGTGTAAGAACGCAGAGAGAATAAGAAGGGTGAGTGGTACAATGAGACGCATGACGCAGGGTGAGTGTTGCATTTAAGACACAGGAAGAAGGGTGGGTGTTACAATGAGACACAGGAAGAAGGGTGAGTGTTGCAATGAGACACAGGAAGAAGGGTGAGTGTTGCAATGAAGACACCGGAGGAAGGGTGGGTGTAGCAATGAGACACAGGACACGGTGGGAGTGTAAGAATGCAGAGAGAAGAAGGGAGAGTGTTACAATGAGACACAGGAAGAAGGGCGAGTGTTACAAAGAGACACAGGAAAAAGTGGGAGTTTGGCAATGAAGACACAGGAAGAAGGGTGAGTGTGGCAATGAGACACAGGACACAGTGGGAGTGTGAGGATGCAGAGAGAAGAAGAAGGATGAAGGTTACAATGAGACACAGGAAGAAGGGTGAGTGTTACAATGAGACAACGGAAGAAGGGCGAGTGTTACAATGAGACACAGGAAGAAGAGTGATTAATACAATGAGACACAGGAAAAAGTGGGAGTGTAAGAATGCAGTCAGAAGAAGAAGGGTGAGTGTTACAAAGAGACACAGGAAGCAGTGCAAGTGTACAATGAGACACAGGAAGAAGGGTGAGTGTTGCAATGAAGACACAGGAAGAAGGGCAAGTGTGACAATGAGACACAGGACAAAGTGGGAGTGCAAGAATGCAGAGAGAAGAAGAAGGGTCAGTGTTACAAAGAGAAACAGGAAGCAGGGCAAGTGTTACAATGAAACACAGGAAGAAGGGTGAGTGCTGCAATGAAGACACAGGAAGAAGGGTGAGTGTGGTAATGAGACACAAGACAAAGTGGGAGTGTAGGAATGCAGAGAGAAGAAGAAGGGTGAGTGTTACAATGAAGACACAGGAAGAAGGCTGGGTGTTGCAATGAGACACAGGAAGAAAGGCGAGTGATACAATGAGATACAGCAAGAAGGGTGAGTGTTGCAATGAAGACACAGGAAGAAGGGCAAGTGTGCCAATGAGACACAGGACAAAGTGGGAGTGTAAGAATGCAGAGAAAAGAAGAAGGGTCAGTGTTACAATGAGATACAGGAAGCAGGGCAAGTGTTACAATGAGACACAGGAAGAAGGGTGAGTGTTGCAATGAAGACACAGGAAGAAGGGTGAGTGTGGTAATGAGACACAAGTCAAAGTGGGAGTGTAGGAATGCAGAGAGAAGAAGAAGGGTGAGTGTTACAATGCAACACAGGAAGAAGGGTGAGTGTTACAATGAAGACACAGGAAGAAGGCTGGGTGTTTCAATGAGACACAGGAAGAAGTGCAAGTGATACAATGAGATACAGAAAGAAGGGTGAGTGTTGCAATGAAGACACAGGAAGAAGGGTGAGTGTGGTAATGAGACAGAAGACAAAGTGGGAGTGTAGGAATGCAGAGAGAAGAAGAAGGCTGAATGTTACAATGCAACACAGGAAGAAGGGTGAGTGATACAATGAGACACAGGAAGACTGGTGAGTGTGTCAATGAGACACCAGGAGAAGGTTGAGTATTACAATGAGACACAGGAACAAGTGGTAGCATTACAATGAGACACAGGAAGAAGGGTGAGTCTTACAATGAAGACACATGAAGAACGGTGAGTATTACAATGAAGACACAGGAAGAGGGGTGAGTGTGACAATGAGACACAGGACAAAGTGGGAGTGTAAGAAAGCAGAGTGAAGGAGAAGGGTGAGTGTTACAATGAGACACAGGAAGAAGGTTGATTATTACAGTGAGACACAGGAAAAAATGGGAGTGTAAGAATGCAGACAGAAGAAGGGTGAGTGTTAAAATGAGACACAGGAAGCAGTGCAAGTGTTAGAATGAGACACAGGAAGAAGGGTGACTGTTGCAATGAAGACACAGGAAGAAGGGCGAGTTTTACAATGAGACACAGGAAGAAGGGCGGGAGTGGCAATGAGACACAGGACACAGTGTGAGTGTAAGAATGCAGAGAGAAGAAGAAGGATGAGTGTTACAATGAGCCACATGAAGAAGGGTAATTGTTACAATGAAGACACAGGAAGAAGGGTGAGTGTTACAATGAGACACAGGAAGAAGGGGAGTGTTACAATGAGACACAGGAGGAAGGGTGAGTGTTACAATGAAGACCCAGGAAGGAGGGTGAGTGTTGCAATGTAGACACAGGAAGAAGGGTGAGTGTAGCAATGAGACACAGGTCAAAGTGGGAATGTAGAGAGAAGAAGAAGGGTGAGTGTTACAATGAGACACAGGAATAAGGGTGAGTGTTACAATGTGACACAGGAGGAAGGATGAGTGTTACAATGGAGACACAGGAAGAATGGTGAGTGTTGCAATGAGACACAGCAAGAAGTGTGAGTGTTGCAATGAGACACAGGAAGAAGGGTGAGTGTTACAATGAGACACAGGAAAACGTGGTAGCATTACAATGAGACACAGGAAGAATGGTGAGTGTTGCAATGAGACACAGCAAGAAGTGTGAGTGTTGCAATGAGACACAGGAAGAAGGGTGAGTGTTACAATGAGACACAGGAAAACGTGGGAGTGTAAGAATGCAGAGAGAAGAAGAAGGGTGAGTGTTACAATAAGACACCGGAAGAAGGTGAGTGTTGCAATGAAAACAAAGGAAGAAGGGCGAGTGTGACAATGAGACACAGGACAAAGTGGTAGTGTAAAAATGCAGAGAGAAGAAGGGTGAGTGTTACAATGATACACAGGAAGCAAGGTGAGTGTTAAAATGAGACACAGGAAGAAGGGTGAGTGTTGCAATGAAGACACAAGAAGAAGGGTGAGTGTGGCAATGAGACACAGAACAAAGTGGGAATTTAGGAATGTAGAGAGAAGAATAAGGGTGAGTGTTGCAATGAAGACACAGGAAGAAGGGTGAGTGTTGCAATGAGACACAGGACAAAGTGGGAGTGTAAGAATGCAGAGAGAGGGACAAGGGTGAGTGTTACAATGCGACACAGGAAGAAGGGTGAGTATTACAATGAAGACATAGGAAGAACCATGAGTGTTACAATGAGACACAGGAAGAAGGGCGAGTGAGACAATGAGACACAGGAAGAGGGGTGAGTGTTGCAATGAGACACAGGGAAAAGGTTGCGTGTTACAATGAGACACATGGACAAGTGGGAGTGTTGCAATGAGACACAGGAAGAAGAGTGAGTGTTACAATGAAGTCAAAGGAAGAAGGATGAGTGTGACAATGAGATACAGGACAAAGTGGAAGTGTAAGAATGCAGAAAGAAGAAGATGGGTGAGTGTTACAATGAGACACAGGAAGAAGGGTGAGTGTTACAATAAAGACACAGGAAGACCGGTGAGTGTTACAATGAGACACAGGAAGAGGGGCGGGTGTTACAATGAAGACACAGGAAGAAGGGTGAGTGTTGCAATTAGACACAGGAAGAAGGGAAAATGTTGCAATGAGACATGGAAAGAAGGGTGAGTGTTGCAATGAGACACAGGAAGAAGGGTGAGTGTTGCAATGAATTCACAGGGAGAAGGGTGAGTGTTGAAATGAGACACAGGAAGAAGCGTGAGTGTTGCAATGACACGTAGGAAGAAGGGTGAGTGTTGCAATGAATTCACAGGAAGAAGGGTGAGTGTTGCAATGAGACACATGAAGAAGGGTGAGTGTTGCAATTTGACACAGGAAGAAGGGAAAATATTGCAATGAGACATGGAAAGAAGGGTGAGTGTTGCAATGAGACACAGGAAGAAGGGTGAGTGTTGCAATGAATTCACAGGAAGAAGGGTGAGTGTTGAAATGAGACACAAGAAGAAGGGTGAGTGTTGCAATGATACACAGGAAGAAGGCTGAATGTTGCAATGAAACACAGGAAGAAGGGCGAGTGATACAATGAGACACAGGAAGAAGGGTGAGTGTGGCAATGAGACACCGGGAGAAGGTTGAGTATTACAATGAGACACAGGAACAAGTGGTAGCATTACAATGAGACACAGGAAGAAGGGTGAGTCTTACAATGAAGACACATGAAGAACGGTGAGTATTACAATGAAGACACAGGAAGAGGGGTGAGTGTGACAATGAGACACAGGACAAAGTGGGAGTGTAAGAATGCAGAGAGAAGAAGAAGGGTAAGTGTAACAATGAGACACAGGAAGAAGGCTGAATGTTGCAATGAAACACAGGAAGAAGGGCGAGTGATACAATGAGACACAGGAAGAAGGGTGAGTGTGGCAATGAGACACCGGGAGAAGGTTGAGTATTACAATGAGACACAGGAACAAGTGGTAGCATTACAATGAGACACAGGAAGAAGGGAGAGTCTTACAATGAAGACACATGAAGAACGGTGAGTATTACAATGAAGACACAGGAAGAGGGGTGAGGTTGACAATGAGACACAGGACAAAGTGGGAGTGTAAGAAAGCAGAGTGAAGGAGAAGGGTGAGTGTTACAATGAGACACAGGAAGAAGGGTGATTATTACAGTGAGACACAGGAAAAAATGGGAGTGTAAGAATGCAGACAGAAGAAGGGTGAGTGTTACAATGAGACACAGGAAGCAGTGCAAGTGTTAGAATGAGACACAGGAAGAAGGGTGACTGTTGCAATGAAGACACAGGAAGAAGGGCGAGTGTTACAATGAGACACAGGAAGAAGGGCGGGAGTGGCAATGAGACACAGGACACAGTGTGAGTGTAAGAATGCAGAGAGAAGAAGAAGGATGAGTGTTACAATGAGCCACATGAAGAAGGGTAATTGTTACAATGAAGACACAGGAAGAAGGGTGAGTGTTACAATGAGACACAGGAAGAAGGGGAGTGTTACAATGATACACAGGAGGAAGGGTGAGTGTTACAATGAAGACCCAGGAAGGAGGGTGAGGGTTGCAATGTAGACACAGGAAGAAGGGTGAGTGTAGCAATGAGACACAGGAATAAGGGTGAGTGTTACAATGAGACACAGGAGGAAGGATGAGTGTTACAATGGAGACACAGGAAGAATGGTGAGTGTTGCAATGAGACACAGCAAGAAGTGTGAGTGTTGCAATGAGACACAGGAAGAAGGGTGAGTGTTACAATGAGACACAGGAAAACGTGGGAGTGTAAGAATGCAGAGAGAAGAAGAAGGGTGAGTGTTACAATGAGACACCGGAAGAAGGTGAGTGTTGCAATGAAAACAAAGGAAGAAGGGCGAGTGTGACAATGAGACACAGGACAAAGTGGTAGTGTAAAAATGCAGAGGGAAGAAGGGTGAGTGTTACAATGATACACAGGAAGCAAGGTGAGTGTTAAAATGAGACACAGGAAGAAGGGTGAGCGTTGCAATGAAGACACAAGAAGAAGGGTGAGTGTGGCAATGACACAAAGAACAAAGTGGGAATTTAGGAATGTAGAGAGAAGAATAAGGGTGAGTGTTGCAATGAAGACACAGGAAGAAGGGTGAGTGTTGCAATGAGACACAGGACAAAGTGGGAGTGTAAGAATGCAGAGAGAGGAACAAGGGTGAGTGTTACAATGCGACACAGGAAGAAGGGTGAGTATTACAATGAAGACATAGGAAGAACCATGAGTGTTACAATGAGACACAGGAAGAAGGGCGAGTGAGACAATGAGACACAGGAAGAGGGGTGAGTGTTGCAATGAGACACAGGGAAAAGGTTGCGTGTTACAATGAGACACATGAACAAGTGGGAGTGTTGCAATGAGACACAGGAAGAAGAGTGAGTGTTACAATGAAGTCACAGGAAGAAGGATGAGTGTGACAATGAGACACAGGACAAAGTGGAAGTGTAAGAATGCAGAAAGAAGAAGACGGGTGAGTGTTACAATGAGACACAGGAAGAAGGGTGAGTGTTACAATAAAGACACAGGAAGACCGGTGAGTGTTACAATGAGACACAGGAAGAGGGGCGGTGTTACAATGAAGACACAGGAAGAAGGGTGAGTGTTACAATGAGACACAGGAAGAAGGGCAAGTGTTGCAATGAGACATGGAAAGAAGGGTGAGTGTTGCAATGAGACACAGGAAGAAGGGTGAGTGTTGCAATGAATTCACAGGAAGAAGGGTGAGTGTTGCAATTAGACACAGGAAGAAGGGAAAATGTTGCAATGAGACATGGAAAGAAGGGTGAGTGTTGCAATGAGACACAGGAAGAAGGGTGAGTGTTGCAATGAATTCACAGGGAGAAGGGTGAGTGTTGAAATGAGACACAGGAAGAAGCGTGAGTGTTGCAATGACACGTAGGAAGAAGGGTGAGTGTTGCAATGAATTCACAGGAAGAAGGGTGAGTGTTGCAATGAGACACATGAAGAAGGGTGAGTGTTGCAATTTGACACAGGAAGAAGGGAAAATATTGCAATGAGACATGGAAAGAAGGGTGAGTGTTGCAATGAGACACAGGAAGAAGGGTGAGTGTTGCAATGAATTCACAGGAAGAAGGGTGAGTGTTGAAATGAGACACAAGAAGAAGGGTGAGTGTTGCAATGATACACAGGAAGAAGGGTGAGTGTTGCAATGAATTCACAGGAAGAAGGATGAGTGTTGCAATGAGACACATGAAGAAGGGTGGGTGTTGCAATGAGACACAGGAAGAAGGGAAAATATTGCAATGAGACATGGAAAGAAGGGAAAGTGTTGCAATGAGACACAGGAAGAAGGGTGAGTGTTGCAATGAATTCACAGGAAGAAGGGTGAGTGTTGAAATGAGACACAGGAAGAAGGGTGAGTGTTGCAATGAGACACAGGACAAGGTGGGAGTGTAAGAATGCAGAGAGAATAAGAATGGTGGGTGTTCCAATGAGACGCATGACGCAGGGCGAGTGTTGCAATTAAGAGACAGGAAGAAGGGTGGGTGTTACAATGAGACACAAGAAGAAGGGTGAGTGTTGCAATGAGACACAGGAAGAAGGGTGAGTGTTGCAATGAAAACACTGGAGGAAGGGTGGGTGTAGCAATGAGACACAGGACACAGTGGGAGTGTAAGAATGCAGAGAGAAGAAGGGCGAGTGTTACAATGAGACACAGGAAGAAGGGCGAGTGTTACAAAGAGACACAGGAAAAAGTGGGAGTTTGGCAATGAAGACACAGGAAGAAGGGTGAGTGTGGCAATGAGACACAGGACACAGTGGGAGTGTGAGGATGCAGAGAGAAGAAGAAGGATGAAGGTTAAAATGAGACACAGGAAGAAGGGTGAGTGTTACAATGAGACACAGGAAGAAGGGCGAGTGTTACAATGAGACACAAGAAGAAGAGTGATTAATACAATGAGACACAGGAAAAAGTGGGAGTGTAAGAATGCAGACAGAAGAAGGGTGAGTGTTACAAAGAGACACAGGAAGCAGTGCAAGTGTTACAATGAGACACAGGAAGAAGGGTGAGTGTTGCAATGAAGACACAGGAAGAAGGGCAAGTGTGACAATGAGACACAGGACAAAGTGGGAGTGTAAGAATGCAGAGAGAAGAAGAAGGGTCAGTGTTACAAAGAGAAACAGGAAGCAGGGAAGTGTTACAATGAAACACAGGAAGAAGGGTGAGTGTTGCAATGAAGACACAGGAAGAAGGGTGAGTGTGGTAATGAGACACAAAACAAAGTGGAAGTGTAGGAATGCAGAGAGAAGAAGAAGGGTGAGTGTTACAATGCAACACAGGAAGAAGGGTGAGTGTTACAATGAAGACACAGGAAGAAGGCTGGGTGTTGCAATGAGACACAGGAAGAAGGGCGAGTGATACAATGAGATACAGCAAGAAGGGTGAGTGTTGCAATGAAGACACAGGAAGAAGGGCAAGTGTGACAATGAGACACAGGACAAAGTGGGAGTGTAAGAATGCAGAGAGAATAAGAAGGGTCAGTGTTACAATGAGAAACAGGAAGCAGGGCAAGTGGTACAATGAGACACAGGAAGAAGGGTGAGTGTTGCAATGAAGACACAGGAAGAAGGGTGGGTGTGGTAATGAGACACAAGACAAAGTGGGAGTGTAGGAATGCAGAGAGAAGAAGAAAGGTGAGTGTTACAATGCAACACAGGAAAAAGGGAAGGGTGAGTGTTACAATGAAGACACATGAACAATGATGGGTGTTTCAATGAGACACAGGAAGAAGTGCTAGTGATACAATGAGATACAGCAAGAAGGGTGAGTGTTGCAATGAAGACACAGGAAGAAGGGTGAGCGTGGTAATGAGACAGAAGACAAAGTGGGAGTGTAGGAATGCAGAGAGAAGAAGAAGGCTGAATGTTACAATGCAACACAGGAAGAAGGGTGAGTGTTACAATGAAGACACAGGAAGAAGGCTTAGTGTTACAATGAAGACACAGGAAGAAGGGTGAGTGATACAATGAGACACAGGAAGACTGGTGAGTGCGGCAATGAGACACAGGGAGAAGGTTGGGTGTTACAATGAGACACAGGAACAAGTGGTAGCATTACAATGAGACACAGGAAGAAGTGGGAGTGTAAGAATACAGACAGAAGAAGAAGTGTGAGTGTTAAAAAGAGACACAGGAAGCACTGCAAGTGTTAGAATGAGACACAGGAAGAAGGGTGGCTGTTGCAATGAAGACACGGGAAGAAGGGCGAGTGTGACAATGAGACACAGGACAAAGTAGGAGTGTAAGAATGCAGAGAGAAGAAGAAGGGTAAGTGTTACAATGAGACACAGGAAGAATGGTGAGTGTTGCAATGAGACACAGCAAGAAGTGTGAGTGTTGCAATGAGACACAGGAAGAAGGGTGAGTGTTACAATGAGACACAGGAAAACGTGGGAGTGTAAGAATGCAGAGAGAAAAAGAAGGGTGAGTGTTACAATGAGACACCGGAAGAAGGTGAGTGTTGCAATGAAAACAAAGGAAGAAGGGCGAGTGTGACAATGAGACACAGGACAAAGTGGTAGTGTAAAAATGCAGAGAGAAGAAGGGTGAGTGTTACAATGATACACAGGAAGCAAGGTGAGTGTTAAAATGAGACACAGGAAGAAGGGTGAGCGTTGCAATGAAGACACAAGAAGAAGGGTGAGTGTGGCAATGACACAAAGAACAAAGTGGGAATTTAGGAATGTAGAGAGAAGAATAAGGGTGAGTGTTGCAATGAAGACACAGGAAGAAGGGTGAGTGTTGCAATGAGACACAGGACAAAGTGGGAGTGTAAGAATGCAGAGAGAGGAACAAGGGTGAGTGTTACAATGCGACACAGGAAGAAGGGTGAGTATTACAATGAAGACATAGGAAGAACCATGAGTGTTACAATGAGACACAGGAAGAAGGGCGAGTGAGACAATGAGACACAGGAAGAGGGGTGAGTGTTGCAATGAGACACAGGGAAAAGGTTGCGTGTTACAATGAGACACATGAACAAGTGGGAGTGTTGCAATGAGACACAGGAAGAAGAGTGAGTGTTACAATGAAGTCACAGGAAGAAGGATGAGTGTGACAATGAGACACAGGACAAAGTGGAAGTGTAAGAATGCAGAAAGAAGAAGACGGGTGAGTGTTACAATGAGACAGAGGAAGAAGGGTGAGTGTTACAATAAAGACACAGGAAGACCGGTGAGTGTTACAATGAGACACAGGAAGAGGGGCGGGTGTTACAATGAAGACACAGGAAGAAGGGTGAGTGTTACAATGAGACACAGGAAGAAGGGCAAGTGTTGCAATGAGACATGGAAAGAAGGGTGAGTGTTGCAATGAGACACAGGAAGAAGGGTGAGTGTTGCAATTAGACACAGGAAGAAGGGAAAATGTTGCAATGAGACATGGAAAGAAGGGTGAGTGTTGCAATGAGACACAGGAAGAAGGGTGAGTGTTGCAATGAATTCACAGGGAGAAGGGTGAGTGTTGAAATGAGACACAGGAAGAAGCGTGAGTGTTGCAATGAATTCACAGGAAGAAGGGTGAGTGTTGCAATGAGACACATGAAGAAGGGTGAGTGTTGCAATTTGACACAGGAAGAAGGGAAAATATTGCAATGAGACATGGAAAGAAGGGTGAGTGTTGCAATGAGACACAGGAAGAAGGGTGAGTGTTGCAATGAACTCACAGGAAGAAGGGTGAGTGTTGAAATGAGACACAAGAAGAAGGGTGAGTGTTGCAATGATACACAGGAAGAAGGCTGAATGTTGCAATGAAACACAGGAAGAAGGGCGAGTGATACAATGAGACACAGGAAGAAGGGTGAGTGTGGCAATGAGACACCGGGAGAAGGTTGAGTATTACAATGAGACACAGGAACAAGTGGTAGCATTACAATGAGACACAGGAAGAAGGGTGAGTCTTACAATGAAGACACATGAAGAACGGTGAGTATTACAATGAAGACACAGGAAGAGGGGTGAGTGTGACAATGAGACACAGGAAAAAGTGGGAGTGTAAGAATGCAGAGAGAAGAAGAAGGGTAAGTGTAACAATGAGACACAGGAAGAAGGCTGAATGTTGCAATGAAACACAGGAAGAAGGGCGAGTGACACAATGAGACACAGGAAGAATGGTGAGTGTGGCAATGAGACACCGGGAGAAGGTTGAGTATTACAATGAGACACAGGAACAAGTGGTAGCATTACAATGAGACACAGGAAGAAGGGTGAGTCTTACAATGAAGACACATGAAGAACGGTGAGTATTACAATGAAGACACAGGAAGAGGGGTGAGTGTGACAATGAGACACAGGACAAAGTGGGAGTGTAAGAAAGCAGAGTGAAGGAGAAGGGTGAGTGTTACAATGAGACACAGGAAGAAGGGTGATTATTACAGTGAGACACAGGAAAAAATGGGAGTGTAAGAATGCAGACAGAAGAAGGGTGAGTGTTACAATGAGACACAGGAAGCAGTGCAAGTGTTAGAATGAGACACAGGAAGAAGGGTGACTGTTGCAATGAAGACACAGGAAGAAGGGCGAGTGTTACAATGAGACACAGGAAGAAGGGCGGGAGTGGCAATGAGACAGAGGACACAGTGTGAGTGTAAGAATGCAGAGAGAAGAAGAAGGATGAGTGTTACAATGAGCCACATGAAGAAGGGTAATTGTTACAATGAAGACACAGGAAGAAGGGTGAGTGTTACAATGAGACACAGGAAGAAGGGGAGTGTTACAATGAGACACAGGAGGAAGGGTGAGTGTTACAATGAAGACCCAGGAAGGAGGGTGAGGGTTGAAATGTAGACACAGGAAGAAGGGTGAGTGTAGCAATGAGACACAGGACAAAGTGGGAATGTAGAGAGAAGAAGAAGGGTGAGTGTTACAATGAGACACAGGAATAAGGGTGAGTGTTACAATGAGACACAGGAGGAAGGGTGAGTGTTACAATGGAGACACAGGAAGAATGGTGAGTGTTGCAATGAGACACAGCAAGAAGTGTGAGTGTTGCAATGAGACACAGGAAGAAGGGTGAGTGTTACAAAGAGACACAGGAAAACGTGGGAGTGTAAGAATGCAGAGAGAAGAAGAAGGGTGAGTGTTACAATGAGACACCGGAAGAAGGTGAGTGTTGCAATGAAAACAAAGGAAGAAGGGCGAGTGTGGCAATGAGACACAGGACAAAGTGGTAGTGTAAAAATGCAGAGAGAAGAAGGGTGAGTGTAACAATGATAAACAGGAAGCAAGGTGAGTGTTAAAATGAGACACAGGAAGAAGGGTGAGTGTTGCAATGAAGACACAAGAAGAAGGGTGAGTGTGGCAATGAGACACAGAACAAAGTGGGAATTTAGGAATGTAGAGAGAAGAATAAGGGTGAGTGTTGCAATGAAGACACAGGAAGAAGGGTGAGTGTTGCAATGAGACACAGGACAAAGTGGGAGTGTAAGAATGCAGAGAGAGGAACAAGGGTGAGTGTTACAATGCGACACAGGAAGAAGGGTGAGTATTACAATGAAGACATAGGAAGAACCATGAGTGTTACAATGAGACACAGGAAGAAGGGCGAGTGAGACAATGAGACACAGGAAGAGGGGTGAGTGTTGCAATGAGACACAGGGAAAAGGTTGCGTGTTACAATGAGACACATGAACAAGTGGGAGTGTTGCAATGAGACACAGGAAGAAGAGTGAGTGTTACAATGAAGTCACAGGAAGAAGGATGAGTGTGACAATGAGACACAGGACAAAGTGGAAGTGTAAGAATGCAGAAAGAAGAAGACGGGTGAGTGTTACAATGAGACACAGGAAGAAGGGTGAGTGTTACAATAAAGACACAGGAAGACCGGTGAGTGTTACAATGAGACACAGGAAGAGGGGCGGTGTTACAATGAAGACACAGGAAGAAGGGTGAGTGTTACAATGAGACACAGGAAGAAGGGCAAGTGTTGCAATGAGACATGGAAAGAAGGGTGAGTGTTGCAATGAGACACAGGAAGAAGGGTGAGTGTTGCAATGAATTCACAGGAAGAAGGGTGAGTGTTGCAATTAGACACAGGAAGAAGGGAAAATGTTGCAATGAGACATGGAAAGAAGGGTGAGTGTTGCAATGAGACACAGGAAGAAGGGTGAGTGTTGCAATGAATTCACAGGGAGAAGGGTGAGTGTTGAAATGAGACACAGGAAGAAGCGTGAGTGTTGCAATGACACGTAGGAAGAAGGGTGAGTGTTGCAATGAATTCACAGGAAGAAGGGTGAGTGTTGCAATGAGACACATGAAGAAGGGTGAGTGTTGCAATTTGACACAGGAAGAAGGGAAAATATTGCAATGAGACATGGAAAGAAGGGTGAGTGTTGCAATGAGACACAGGAAGAAGGGTGAGTGTTGCAATGAATTCACAGGAAGAAGGGTGAGTGTTGAAATGAGACACAAGAAGAAGGGTGAGTGTTGCAATGATACACAGGAAGAAGGGTGAGTGTTGCAATGAATTCACAGGAAGAAGGATGAGTGTTGCAATGAGACACATGAAGAAGGGTGGGTGTTGCAATGAGACACAGGAAGAAGGGAAAATATTGCAATGAGACATGGAAAGAAGGGAAAGTGTTGCAATGAGACACAGGAAGAAGGGTGAGTGTTGCAATGAATTCACAGGAAGAAGGGTGAGTGTTGAAATGAGACACAGGAAGAAGGGTGAGTGTTGCAATGAGACACAGGACAAGGTGGGAGTGTAAGAATGCAGAGAGAATAAGAATGGTGGGTGTTACAATGAGACGCATGACGCAGGGCGAGTGTTGCAATTAAGACACAGGAAGAAGGGTGGGTGTTACAATGAGACACAAGAAGAAGGGTGAGTGTTGCAATGAGACACAGGAAGAAGGGTGAGTGTTGCAATGAAAACACTGGAGGAAGGGTGGGTGTAGCAATGAGACACAGGACACAGTGGGAGTGTAAGAATGCAGAGAGAAGAAGGGCGAGTGTTACAATGAGACACAGGAAGAAGGGCGAGTGTTACAAAGAGACACAGGAAAAAGTGGGAGTTTGGCAATGAAGACACAGGAAGAAGGGTGAGTGTGGCAATGAGACACAGGACACAGTGGGAGTGTGAGGATGCAGAGAGAAGAAGAAGGATGAAGGTTAAAATGAGACACAGGAAGAAGGGTGAGTGTTACAATGAGACACAGGAAGAAGGGCGAGTGTTACAATGAGACACAAGAAGAAGAGTGATTAATACAATGAGACACAGGAAAAAGTGGGAGTGTAAGAATGCAGACAGAAGAAGGGTGAGTGTTACAAAGAGACACAGGAAGCAGTGCAAGTGTTACAATGAGACACAGGAAGAAGGGTGAGTGTTGCAATGAAGACACAGGAAGAAGGGCAAGTGTGACAATGAGACACAGGACAAAGTGGGAGTGTAAGAATGCAGAGAGAAGAAGAAGGGTCAGTGTTACAAAGAGAAACAGGAAGCAGGGAAGTGTTACAATGAAACACAGGAAGAAGGGTGAGTGTTGCAATGAAGACACAGGAAGAAGGGTGAGTGTGGTAATGAGACACAAAAAAAAGTGGAAGTGTAGGAATGCAGAGAGAAGAAGAAGGGTGAGTGTTACAATGCAACACAGGAAGAAGGGTGAGTGTTACAATGAAGACACAGGAAGAAGGCTGGGTGTTACAATGAGACAGAGGAAGAAGGGTGAGTGTTACAATAAAGACACAGGAAGACCGGTGAGTGTTACAATGAGACACAGGAAGAGGGGCGGGTGTTACAATGAAGACACAGGAAGAAGGGTGAGTGTTACAATGAGACACAGGAAGAAGGGCAAGTGTTGCAATGAGACATGGAAAGAAGGGTGAGTGTTGCAATGAGACACAGGAAGAAGGGTGAGTGTTGCAATTAGACACAGGAAGAAGGGAAAATGTTGCAATGAGACATGGAAAGAAGGGTGAGTGTTGCAATGAGACACAGGAAGAAGGGTGAGTGTTGCAATGAATTCACAGGGAGAAGGGTGAGTGTTGAAATGAGACACAGGAAGAAGCGTGAGTGTTGCAATGAATTCACAGGAAGAAGGGTGAGTGTTGCAATGAGACACATGAAGAAGGGTGAGTGTTGCAATTTGACACAGGAAGAAGGGAAAATATTGCAATGAGACATGGAAAGAAGGGTGAGTGTTGCAATGAGACACAGGAAGAAGGGTGAGTGTTGCAATGAACTCACAGGAAGAAGGGTGAGTGTTGAAATGAGACACAAGAAGAAGGGTGAGTGTTGCAATGATACACAGGAAGAAGGCTGAATGTTGCAATGAAACACAGGAAGAAGGGCGAGTGATACAATGAGACACAGGAAGAAGGGTGAGTGTGGCAATGAGACACCGGGAGAAGGTTGAGTATTACAATGAGACACAGGAACAAGTGGTAGCATTACAATGAGACACAGGAAGAAGGGTGAGTCTTACAATGAAGACACATGAAGAACGGTGAGTATTACAATGAAGACACAGGAAGAGGGGTGAGTGTGACAATGAGACACAGGAAAAAGTGGGAGTGTAAGAATGCAGAGAGAAGAAGAAGGGTAAGTGTAACAATGAGACACAGGAAGAAGGCTGAATGTTGCAATGAAACACAGGAAGAAGGGCGAGTGACACAATGAGACACAGGAAGAATGGTGAGTGTGGCAATGAGACACCGGGAGAAGGTTGAGTATTACAATGAGACACAGGAACAAGTGGTAGCATTACAATGAGACACAGGAAGAAGGGTGAGTCTTACAATGAAGACACATGAAGAACGGTGAGTATTACAATGAAGACACAGGAAGAGGGGTGAGTGTGACAATGAGACACAGGACAAAGTGGGAGTGTAAGAAAGCAGAGTGAAGGAGAAGGGTGAGTGTTACAATGAGACACAGGAAGAAGGGTGATTATTACAGTGAGACACAGGAAAAAATGGGAGTGTAAGAATGCAGACAGAAGAAGGGTGAGTGTTACAATGAGACACAGGAAGCAGTGCAAGTGTTAGAATGAGACACAGGAAGAAGGGTGACTGTTGCAATGAAGACACAGGAAGAAGGGCGAGTGTTACAATGAGACACAGGAAGAAGGGCGGGAGTGGCAATGAGACAGAGGACACAGTGTGAGTGTAAGAATGCAGAGAGAAGAAGAAGGATGAGTGTTACAATGAGCCACATGAAGAAGGGTAATTGTTACAATGAAGACACAGGAAGAAGGGTGAGTGTTACAATGAGACACAGGAAGAAGGGGAGTGTTACAATGAGACACAGGAGGAAGGGTGAGTGTTACAATGAAGACCCAGGAAGGAGGGTGAGGGTTGAAATGTAGACACAGGAAGAAGGGTGAGTGTAGCAATGAGACACAGGACAAAGTGGGAATGTAGAGAGAAGAAGAAGGGTGAGTGTTACAATGAGACACAGGAATAAGGGTGAGTGTTACAATGAGACACAGGAGGAAGGGTGAGTGTTACAATGGAGACACAGGAAGAATGGTGAGTGTTGCAATGAGACACAGCAAGAAGTGTGAGTGTTGCAATGAGACACAGGAAGAAGGGTGAGTGTTACAAAGAGACACAGGAAAACGTGGGAGTGTAAGAATGCAGAGAGAAGAAGAAGGGTGAGTGTTACAATGAGACACCGGAAGAAGGTGAGTGTTGCAATGAAAACAAAGGAAGAAGGGCGAGTGTGGCAATGAGACACAGGACAAAGTGGTAGTGTAAAAATACAGAGAGAAGAAGGGTGAGTGTAACAATGATAAACAGGAAGCAAGGTGAGTGTTAAAATGAGACACAGGAAGAAGGGTGAGTGTTGCAATGAAGACACAAGAAGAAGGGTGAGTGTGGCAATGAGACACAGAACAAAGTGGGAATTTAGGAATGTAGAGAGAAGAATAAGGGTGAGTGTTGCAATGAAGACACAGGAAGAAGGGTGAGTGTTGCAATGAGACACAGGACAAAGTGGGAGTGTAAGAATGCAGAGAGAGGAACAAGGGTGAGTGTTACAATGCGACACAGGAAGAAGGGTGAGTATTACAATGAAGACATAGGAAGAACCATGAGTGTTACAATGAGACACAGGAAGAAGGGCGAGTGAGACAATGAGACACAGGAAGAGGGGTGAGTGTTGCAATGAGACACAGGGAAAAGGTTGCGTGTTACAATGAGACACATGAACAAGTGGGAGTGTTGCAATGAGACACAGGAAGAAGAGTGAGTGTTACAATGAAGTCACAGGAAGAAGGATGAGTGTGACAATGAGACACAGGACAAAGTGGAAGTGTAAGAATGCAGAAAGAAGAAGACGGGTGAGTGTTACAATGAGACACAGGAAGAAGGGTGAGTGTTACAATAAAGACACAGGAAGACCGGTGAGTGTTACAATGAGACACAGGAAGAGGGGCGGTGTTACAATGAAGACACAGGAAGAAGGGTGAGTGTTACAATGAGACACAGGAAGAAGGGCAAGTGTTGCAATGAGACATGGAAAGAAGGGTGAGTGTTGCAATGAGACACAGGAAGAAGGGTGAGTGTTGCAATGAATTCACAGGAAGAAGGGTGAGTGTTGCAATTAGACACAGGAAGAAGGGAAAATGTTGCAATGAGACATGGAAAGAAGGGTGAGTGTTGCAATGAGACACAGGAAGAAGGGTGAGTGTTGCAATGAATTCACAGGGAGAAGGGTGAGTGTTGAAATGAGACACAGGAAGAAGCGTGAGTGTTGCAATGACACGTAGGAAGAAGGGTGAGTGTTGCAATGAATTCACAGGAAGAAGGGTGAGTGTTGCAATGAGACACATGAAGAAGGGTGAGTGTTGCAATTTGACACAGGAAGAAGGGAAAATATTGCAATGAGACATGGAAAGAAGGGTGAGTGTTGCAATGAGACACAGGAAGAAGGGTGAGTGTTGCAATGAATTCACAGGAAGAAGGGTGAGTGTTGAAATGAGACACAAGAAGAAGGGTGAGTGTTGCAATGATACACAGGAAGAAGGGTGAGTGTTGCAATGAATTCACAGGAAGAAGGATGAGTGTTGCAATGAGACACATGAAGAAGGGTGGGTGTTGCAATGAGACACAGGAAGAAGGGAAAATATTGCAATGAGACATGGAAAGAAGGGAAAGTGTTGCAATGAGACACAGGAAGAAGGGTGAGTGTTGCAATGAATTCACAGGAAGAAGGGTGAGTGTTGAAATGAGACACAGGAAGAAGGGTGAGTGTTGCAATGAGACACAGGACAAGGTGGGAGTGTAAGAATGCAGAGAGAATAAGAATGGTGGGTGTTACAATGAGACGCATGACGCAGGGCGAGTGTTGCAATTAAGACACAGGAAGAAGGGTGGGTGTTACAATGAGACACAAGAAGAAGGGTGAGTGTTGCAATGAGACACAGGAAGAAGGGTGAGTGTTGCAATGAAAACACTGGAGGAAGGGTGGGTGTAGCAATGAGACACAGGACACAGTGGGAGTGTAAGAATGCAGAGAGAAGAAGGGCGAGTGTTACAATGAGACACAGGAAGAAGGGCGAGTGTTACAAAGAGACACAGGAAAAAGTGGGAGTTTGGCAATGAAGACACAGGAAGAAGGGTGAGTGTGGCAATGAGACACAGGACACAGTGGGAGTGTGAGGATGCAGAGAGAAGAAGAAGGATGAAGGTTAAAATGAGACACAGGAAGAAGGGTGAGTGTTACAATGAGACACAGGAAGAAGGGCGAGTGTTACAATGAGACACAAGAAGAAGAGTGATTAATACAATGAGACACAGGAAAAAGTGGGAGTGTAAGAATGCAGACAGAAGAAGGGTGAGTGTTACAAAGAGACACAGGAAGCAGTGCAAGTGTTACAATGAGACACAGGAAGAAGGGTGAGTGTTGCAATGAAGACACAGGAAGAAGGGCAAGTGTGACAATGAGACACAGGACAAAGTGGGAGTGTAAGAATGCAGAGAGAAGAAGAAGGGTCAGTGTTACAAAGAGAAACAGGAAGCAGGGAAGTGTTACAATGAAACACAGGAAGAAGGGTGAGTGTTGCAATGAAGACACAGGAAGAAGGGTGAGTGTGGTAATGAGACACAAAAAAAAGTGGAAGTGTAGGAATGCAGAGAGAAGAAGAAGGGTGAGTGTTACAATGCAACACAGGAAGAAGGGTGAGTGTTACAATGAAGACACAGGAAGAAGGCTGGGTGTTACAATGAGACAGAGGAAGAAGGGTGAGTGTTACAATAAAGACACAGGAAGACCGGTGAGTGTTACAATGAGACACAGGAAGAGGGGCGGGTGTTACAATGAAGACACAGGAAGAAGGGTGAGTGTTACAATGAGACACAGGAAGAAGGGCAAGTGTTGCAATGAGACATGGAAAGAAGGGTGAGTGTTGCAATGAGACACAGGAAGAAGGGTGAGTGTTGCAATTAGACACAGGAAGAAGGGAAAATGTTGCAATGAGACATGGAAAGAAGGGTGAGTGTTGCAATGAGACACAGGAAGAAGGGTGAGTGTTGCAATGAATTCACAGGGAGAAGGGTGAGTGTTGAAATGAGACACAGGAAGAAGCGTGAGTGTTGCAATGAATTCACAGGAAGAAGGGTGAGTGTTGCAATGAGACACATGAAGAAGGGTGAGTGTTGCAATTTGACACAGGAAGAAGGGAAAATATTGCAATGAGACATGGAAAGAAGGGTGAGTGTTGCAATGAGACACAGGAAGAAGGGTGAGTGTTGCAATGAACTCACAGGAAGAAGGGTGAGTGTTGAAATGAGACACAAGAAGAAGGGTGAGTGTTGCAATGATACACAGGAAGAAGGCTGAATGTTGCAATGAAACACAGGAAGAAGGGCGAGTGATACAATGAGACACAGGAAGAAGGGTGAGTGTGGCAATGAGACACCGGGAGAAGGTTGAGTATTACAATGAGACACAGGAACAAGTGGTAGCATTACAATGAGACACAGGAAGAAGGGTGAGTCTTACAATGAAGACACATGAAGAACGGTGAGTATTACAATGAAGACACAGGAAGAGGGGTGAGTGTGACAATGAGACACAGGAAAAAGTGGGAGTGTAAGAATGCAGAGAGAAGAAGAAGGGTAAGTGTAACAATGAGACACAGGAAGAAGGCTGAATGTTGCAATGAAACACAGGAAGAAGGGCGAGTGACACAATGAGACACAGGAAGAATGGTGAGTGTGGCAATGAGACACCGGGAGAAGGTTGAGTATTACAATGAGACACAGGAACAAGTGGTAGCATTACAATGAGACACAGGAAGAAGGGTGAGTCTTACAATGAAGACACATGAAGAACGGTGAGTATTACAATGAAGACACAGGAAGAGGGGTGAGTGTGACAATGAGACACAGGACAAAGTGGGAGTGTAAGAAAGCAGAGTGAAGGAGAAGGGTGAGTGTTACAATGAGACACAGGAAGAAGGGTGATTATTACAGTGAGACACAGGAAAAAATGGGAGTGTAAGAATGCAGACAGAAGAAGGGTGAGTGTTACAATGAGACACAGGAAGCAGTGCAAGTGTTAGAATGAGACACAGGAAGAAGGGTGACTGTTGCAATGAAGACACAGGAAGAAGGGCGAGTGTTACAATGAGACACAGGAAGAAGGGCGGGAGTGGCAATGAGACAGAGGACACAGTGTGAGTGTAAGAATGCAGAGAGAAGAAGAAGGATGAGTGTTACAATGAGCCACATGAAGAAGGGTAATTGTTACAATGAAGACACAGGAAGAAGGGTGAGTGTTACAATGAGACACAGGAAGAAGGGGAGTGTTACAATGAGACACAGGAGGAAGGGTGAGTGTTACAATGAAGACCCAGGAAGGAGGGTGAGGGTTGAAATGTAGACACAGGAAGAAGGGTGAGTGTAGCAATGAGACACAGGACAAAGTGGGAATGTAGAGAGAAGAAGAAGGGTGAGTGTTACAATGAGACACAGGAATAAGGGTGAGTGTTACAATGAGACACAGGAGGAAGGGTGAGTGTTACAATGGAGACACAGGAAGAATGGTGAGTGTTGCAATGAGACACAGCAAGAAGTGTGAGTGTTGCAATGAGACACAGGAAGAAGGGTGAGTGTTACAAAGAGACACAGGAAAACGTGGGAGTGTAAGAATGCAGAGAGAAGAAGAAGGGTGAGTGTTACAATGAGACACCGGAAGAAGGTGAGTGTTGCAATGAAAACAAAGGAAGAAGGGCGAGTGTGGCAATGAGACACAGGACAAAGTGGTAGTGTAAAAATACAGAGAGAAGAAGGGTGAGTGTAACAATGATAAACAGGAAGCAAGGTGAGTGTTAAAATGAGACACAGGAAGAAGGGTGAGTGTTGCAATGAAGACACAAGAAGAAGGGTGAGTGTGGCAATGAGACACAGAACAAAGTGGGAATTTAGGAATGTAGAGAGAAGAATAAGGGTGAGTGTTGCAATGAAGACACAGGAAGAAGGGTGAGTGTTGCAATGAGACACAGGACAAAGTGGGAGTGTAAGAATGCAGAGAGAGGAACAAGGGTGAGTGTTACAATGCGACACAGGAAGAAGGGTGAGTATTACAATGAAGACATAGGAAGAACCATGAGTGTTACAATGAGACACAGGAAGAAGGGCGAGTGAGACAATGAGACACAGGAAGAGGGGTGAGTGTTGCAATGAGACACAGGGAAAAGGTTGCGTGTTACAATGAGACACATGAACAAGTGGGAGTGTTGCAATGAGACACAGGAAGAAGAGTGAGTGTTACAATGAAGTCACAGGAAGAAGGATGAGTGTGACAATGAGACACAGGACAAAGTGGAAGTGTAAGAATGCAGAAAGAAGAAGACGGGTGAGTGTTACAATGAGACACAGGAAGAAGGGTGAGTGTTACAATAAAGACACAGGAAGACCGGTGAGTGTTACAATGAGACACAGGAAGAGGGGCGGTGTTACAATGAAGACACAGGAAGAAGGGTGAGTGTTACAATGAGACACAGGAAGAAGGGCAAGTGTTGCAATGAGACATGGAAAGAAGGGTGAGTGTTGCAATGAGACACAGGAAGAAGGGTGAGTGTTGCAATGAATTCACAGGAAGAAGGGTGAGTGTTGCAATTAGACACAGGAAGAAGGGAAAATGTTGCAATGAGACATGGAAAGAAGGGTGAGTGTTGCAATGAGACACAGGAAGAAGGGTGAGTGTTGCAATGAATTCACAGGGAGAAGGGTGAGTGTTGAAATGAGACACAGGAAGAAGCGTGAGTGTTGCAATGACACGTAGGAAGAAGGGTGAGTGTTGCAATGAATTCACAGGAAGAAGGGTGAGTGTTGCAATGAGACACATGAAGAAGGGTGAGTGTTGCAATTTGACACAGGAAGAAGGGAAAATATTGCAATGAGACATGGAAAGAAGGGTGAGTGTTGCAATGAGACACAGGAAGAAGGGTGAGTGTTGCAATGAATTCACAGGAAGAAGGGTGAGTGTTGAAATGAGACACAAGAAGAAGGGTGAGTGTTGCAATGATACACAGGAAGAAGGGTGAGTGTTGCAATGAATTCACAGGAAGAAGGATGAGTGTTGCAATGAGACACATGAAGAAGGGTGGGTGTTGCAATGAGACACAGGAAGAAGGGAAAATATTGCAATGAGACATGGAAAGAAGGGAAAGTGTTGCAATGAGACACAGGAAGAAGGGTGAGTGTTGCAATGAATTCACAGGAAGAAGGGTGAGTGTTGAAATGAGACACAGGAAGAAGGGTGAGTGTTGCAATGAGACACAGGACAAGGTGGGAGTGTAAGAATGCAGAGAGAATAAGAATGGTGGGTGTTACAATGAGACACAAGAAGAAGGGTGAGTGTTGCAATGAGACACAGGAAGAAGGGTGAGTGTTGCAATGAAAACACTGGAGGAAGGGTGGGTGTAGCAATGAGACACAGGACACAGTGGGAGTGTAAGAATGCAGAGAGAAGAAGGGCGAGTGTTACAATGAGACACAGGAAGAAGGGCGAGTGTTACAAAGAGACACAGGAAAAAGTGGGAGTTTGGCAATGAAGACACAGGAAGAAGGGTGAGTGTGGCAATGAGACACAGGACACAGTGGGAGTGTGAGGATGCAGAGAGAAGAAGAAGGATGAAGGTTAAAATGAGACACAGGAAGAAGGGTGAGTGTTACAATGAGACACAGGAAGAAGGGCGAGTGTTACAATGAGACACAAGAAGAAGAGTGATTAATACAATGAGACACAGGAAAAAGTGGGAGTGTAAGAATGCAGACAGAAGAAGGGTGAGTGTTACAAAGAGACACAGGAAGCAGTGCAAGTGTTACAATGAGACACAGGAAGAAGGGTGAGTGTTGCAATGAAGACACAGGAAGAAGGGCAAGTGTGACAATGAGACACAGGACAAAGTGGGAGTGTAAGAATGCAGAGAGAAGAAGAAGGGTCAGTGTTACAAAGAGAAACAGGAAGCAGGGAAGTGTTACAATGAAACACAGGAAGAAGGGTGAGTGTTGCAATGAAGACACAGGAAGAAGGGTGAGTGTGGTAATGAGACACAAAACAAAGTGGAAGTGTAGGAATGCAGAGAGAAGAAGAAGGGTGAGTGTTACAATGCAACACAGGAAGAAGGGTGAGTGTTACAATGAAGACACAGGAAGAGTGCTGGGTGTTGCAATGAGACACAGGAAGAAGGGCGAGTGATACAATGAGATACAGCAAGAAGGGTGAGTGTTGCAATGAAGACACAGGAAGAAGGGCAAGTGTGACAATGAGACACAGGACAAAGTGGGAGTGTAAGAATGCAGAGAGAATAAGAAGGGTCAGTGTTACAATGAGAAACAGGAAGCAGGGCAAGTGGTACAATGAGACACAGGAAGAAGGGTGAGTGTTGCAATGAAGACACAGGAAGAAGGGTGGGTGTGGTAATGAGACACAAGACAAAGTGGGAGTGTAGGAATGCAGAGAGAAGAAGAAAGGTGAGTGTTACAATGCAACACAGGAAGAAGGGTGAGTGTTACAATGAAGACACATGAACAATGATGGGTGTTTCAATGAGACACAGGAAGAAGTGCTAGTGATACAATGAGATACAGCAAGAAGGGTGAGTGTTGCAATGAAGACACAGGAAGAAGGGTGAGTGTGGTAATGAGACAGAAGACAAAGTGGGAGTGTAGGAATGCAGAGAGAAGAAGAAGGCTGAATGTTACAATGCAACACAGGAAGAAGGGTGAGTGTTACAATGAAGACACAGGAAGAAGGCTTAGTGTTACAATGAAGACACAGGAAGAAGGGTGAGTGATACAATGAGACACAGGAAGACTGGTGAGTGCGGCAATGAGACACAGGGAGAAGGTTGGGTGTTACAATGAGACACAGGAACAAGTGGTAGCATTACAATGAGACACAGGAAGAAGTGGGAGTGTAAGAATACAGACAGAAGAAGAAGTGTGAGTGTTAAAAAGAGACACAGGAAGCACTGCAAGTGTTAGAATGAGACACAGGAAGAAGGGTGGCTGTTGCAATGAAGTTACGGGAAGAAGGGCGAGTGTGACAATGAGACACAGGACAAAGTAGGAGTGTAAGAATGCAGAGAGAATAAGAAGGGTCAGTGTTACAATGAGAAACAGGAAGCAGGGTAAGTGTTACAATGAGACACAGGAAGAATGGTGAGTGTTGCAATGAGACACAGCAAGAAGTGTGAGTGTTGCAATGAGACACAGGAAGAAGGGTGAGTGTTACAATGAGACACAGGAAAACGTGGGAGTGTAAGAATGCAGAGAGAAGAAGAAGGGTGAGTGTTACAATGAGACACCGGAAGAAGGTGAGTGTTGCAATGAAAACAAAGGAAGAAGGGCGAGTGTTACAATGAGACACAAGAAGAAGAGTGATTAATACAATGAGACACAGGAAAAAGTGGGAGTGTAAGAATGCAGACAGAAGAAGGGTGAGTGTTACAAAGAGACACAGGAAGCAGTGCAAGTGTTACAATGAGACACAGGAAGAAGGGTGAGTGTTGCAATGAAGACACAGGAAGAAGGGCAAGTGTGACAATGAGACACAGGACAAAGTGGGAGTGTAAGAATGCAGAGAGAAGAAGAAGGGTCAGTGTTACAAAGAGAAACAGGAAGCAGGGAAGTGTTACAATGAAACACAGGAAGAAGGGTGAGTGTTGCAATGAAGACACAGGAAGAAGGGTGAGTGTGGTAATGAGACACAAAAAAAAGTGGAAGTGTAGGAATGCAGAGAGAAGAAGAAGGGTGAGTGTTACAATGCAACACAGGAAGAAGGGTGAGTGTTACAATGAAGACACAGGAAGAAGGCTGGGTGTTACAATGAGACAGAGGAAGAAGGGTGAGTGTTACAATAAAGACACAGGAAGACCGGTGAGTGTTACAATGAGACACAGGAAGAGGGGCGGGTGTTACAATGAAGACACAGGAAGAAGGGTGAGTGTTACAATGAGACACAGGAAGAAGGGCAAGTGTTGCAATGAGACATGGAAAGAAGGGTGAGTGTTGCAATGAGACACAGGAAGAAGGGTGAGTGTTGCAATTAGACACAGGAAGAAGGGAAAATGTTGCAATGAGACATGGAAAGAAGGGTGAGTGTTGCAATGAGACACAGGAAGAAGGGTGAGTGTTGCAATGAATTCACAGGGAGAAGGGTGAGTGTTGAAATGAGACACAGGAAGAAGCGTGAGTGTTGCAATGAATTCACAGGAAGAAGGGTGAGTGTTGCAATGAGACACATGAAGAAGGGTGAGTGTTGCAATTTGACACAGGAAGAAGGGAAAATATTGCAATGAGACATGGAAAGAAGGGTGAGTGTTGCAATGAGACACAGGAAGAAGGGTGAGTGTTGCAATGAACTCACAGGAAGAAGGGTGAGTGTTGAAATGAGACACAAGAAGAAGGGTGAGTGTTGCAATGATACACAGGAAGAAGGCTGAATGTTGCAATGAAACACAGGAAGAAGGGCGAGTGATACAATGAGACACAGGAAGAAGGGTGAGTGTGGCAATGAGACACCGGGAGAAGGTTGAGTATTACAATGAGACACAGGAACAAGTGGTAGCATTACAATGAGACACAGGAAGAAGGGTGAGTCTTACAATGAAGACACATGAAGAACGGTGAGTATTACAATGAAGACACAGGAAGAGGGGTGAGTGTGACAATGAGACACAGGAAAAAGTGGGAGTGTAAGAATGCAGAGAGAAGAAGAAGGGTAAGTGTAACAATGAGACACAGGAAGAAGGCTGAATGTTGCAATGAAACACAGGAAGAAGGGCGAGTGACACAATGAGACACAGGAAGAATGGTGAGTGTGGCAATGAGACACCGGGAGAAGGTTGAGTATTACAATGAGACACAGGAACAAGTGGTAGCATTACAATGAGACACAGGAAGAAGGGTGAGTCTTACAATGAAGACACATGAAGAACGGTGAGTATTACAATGAAGACACAGGAAGAGGGGTGAGTGTGACAATGAGACACAGGACAAAGTGGGAGTGTAAGAAAGCAGAGTGAAGGAGAAGGGTGAGTGTTACAATGAGACACAGGAAGAAGGGTGATTATTACAGTGAGACACAGGAAAAAATGGGAGTGTAAGAATGCAGACAGAAGAAGGGTGAGTGTTACAATGAGACACAGGAAGCAGTGCAAGTGTTAGAATGAGACACAGGAAGAAGGGTGACTGTTGCAATGAAGACACAGGAAGAAGGGCGAGTGTTACAATGAGACACAGGAAGAAGGGCGGGAGTGGCAATGAGACAGAGGACACAGTGTGAGTGTAAGAATGCAGAGAGAAGAAGAAGGATGAGTGTTACAATGAGCCACATGAAGAAGGGTAATTGTTACAATGAAGACACAGGAAGAAGGGTGAGTGTTACAATGAGACACAGGAAGAAGGGGAGTGTTACAATGAGACACAGGAGGAAGGGTGAGTGTTACAATGAAGACCCAGGAAGGAGGGTGAGGGTTGAAATGTAGACACAGGAAGAAGGGTGAGTGTAGCAATGAGACACAGGACAAAGTGGGAATGTAGAGAGAAGAAGAAGGGTGAGTGTTACAATGAGACACAGGAATAAGGGTGAGTGTTACAATGAGACACAGGAGGAAGGGTGAGTGTTACAATGGAGACACAGGAAGAATGGTGAGTGTTGCAATGAGACACAGCAAGAAGTGTGAGTGTTGCAATGAGACACAGGAAGAAGGGTGAGTGTTACAAAGAGACACAGGAAAACGTGGGAGTGTAAGAATGCAGAGAGAAGAAGAAGGGTGAGTGTTACAATGAGACACCGGAAGAAGGTGAGTGTTGCAATGAAAACAAAGGAAGAAGGGCGAGTGTGGCAATGAGACACAGGACAAAGTGGTAGTGTAAAAATGCAGAGAGAAGAAGGGTGAGTGTAACAATGATAAACAGGAAGCAAGGTGAGTGTTAAAATGAGACACAGGAAGAAGGGTGAGTGTTGCAATGAAGACACAAGAAGAAGGGTGAGTGTGGCAATGAGACACAGAACAAAGTGGGAATTTAGGAATGTAGAGAGAAGAATAAGGGTGAGTGTTGCAATGAAGACACAGGAAGAAGGGTGAGTGTTGCAATGAGACACAGGACAAAGTGGGAGTGTAAGAATGCAGAGAGAGGAACAAGGGTGAGTGTTACAATGCGACACAGGAAGAAGGGTGAGTATTACAATGAAGACATAGGAAGAACCATGAGTGTTACAATGAGACACAGGAAGAAGGGCGAGTGAGACAATGAGACACAGGAAGAGGGGTGAGTGTTGCAATGAGACACAGGGAAAAGGTTGCGTGTTACAATGAGACACATGAACAAGTGGGAGTGTTGCAATGAGACACAGGAAGAAGAGTGAGTGTTACAATGAAGTCACAGGAAGAAGGATGAGTGTGACAATGAGACACAGGACAAAGTGGAAGTGTAAGAATGCAGAAAGAAGAAGACGGGTGAGTGTTACAATGAGACACAGGAAGAAGGGTGAGTGTTACAATAAAGACACAGGAAGACCGGTGAGTGTTACAATGAGACACAGGAAGAGGGGCGGTGTTACAATGAAGACACAGGAAGAAGGGTGAGTGTTACAATGAGACACAGGAAGAAGGGCAAGTGTTGCAATGAGACATGGAAAGAAGGGTGAGTGTTGCAATGAGACACAGGAAGAAGGGTGAGTGTTGCAATGAATTCACAGGAAGAAGGGTGAGTGTTGCAATTAGACACAGGAAGAAGGGAAAATGTTGCAATGAGACATGGAAAGAAGGGTGAGTGTTGCAATGAGACACAGGAAGAAGGGTGAGTGTTGCAATGAATTCACAGGGAGAAGGGTGAGTGTTGAAATGAGACACAGGAAGAAGCGTGAGTGTTGCAATGACACGTAGGAAGAAGGGTGAGTGTTGCAATGAATTCACAGGAAGAAGGGTGAGTGTTGCAATGAGACACATGAAGAAGGGTGAGTGTTGCAATTTGACACAGGAAGAAGGGAAAATATTGCAATGAGACATGGAAAGAAGGGTGAGTGTTGCAATGAGACACAGGAAGAAGGGTGAGTGTTGCAATGAATTCACAGGAAGAAGGGTGAGTGTTGAAATGAGACACAAGAAGAAGGGTGAGTGTTGCAATGATACACAGGAAGAAGGGTGAGTGTTGCAATGAATTCACAGGAAGAAGGATGAGTGTTGCAATGAGACACATGAAGAAGGGTGGGTGTTGCAATGAGACACAGGAAGAAGGGAAAATATTGCAATGAGACATGGAAAGAAGGGAAAGTGTTGCAATGAGACACAGGAAGAAGGGTGAGTGTTGCAATGAATTCACAGGAAGAAGGGTGAGTGTTGAAATGAGACACAGGAAGAAGGGTGAGTGTTGCAATGAGACACAGGACAAGGTGGGAGTGTAAGAATGCAGAGAGAATAAGAATGGTGGGTGTTACAATGAGACGCATGACGCAGGGCGAGTGTTGCAATTAAGACACAGGAAGAAGGGTGGGTGTTACAATGAGACACAAGAAGAAGGGTGAGTGTTGCAATGAGACACAGGAAGAAGGGTGAGTGTTGCAATGAAAACACTGGAGGAAGGGTGGGTGTAGCAATGAGACACAGGACACAGTGGGAGTGTAAGAATGCAGAGAGAAGAAGGGCGAGTGTTACAATGAGACACAGGAAGAAGGGCGAGTGTTACAAAGAGACACAGGAAAAAGTGGGAGTTTGGCAATGAAGACACAGGAAGAAGGGTGAGTGTGGCAATGAGACACAGGACACAGTGGGAGTGTGAGGATGCAGAGAGAAGAAGAAGGATGAAGGTTAAAATGAGACACAGGAAGAAGGGTGAGTGTTACAATGAGACACAGGAAGAAGGGCGAGTGTTACAATGAGACACAAGAAGAAGAGTGATTAATACAATGAGACACAGGAAAAAGTGGGAGTGTAAGAATGCAGACAGAAGAAGGGTGAGTGTTACAAAGAGACACAGGAAGCAGTGCAAGTGTTACAATGAGACACAGGAAGAAGGGTGAGTGTTGCAATGAAGACACAGGAAGAAGGGCAAGTGTGACAATGAGACACAGGACAAAGTGGGAGTGTAAGAATGCAGAGAGAAGAAGAAGGGTCAGTGTTACAAAGAGAAACAGGAAGCAGGGAAGTGTTACAATGAAACACAGGAAGAAGGGTGAGTGTTGCAATGAAGACACAGGAAGAAGGGTGAGTGTGGTAATGAGACACAAAAAAAAGTGGAAGTGTAGGAATGCAGAGAGAAGAAGAAGGGTGAGTGTTACAATGCAACACAGGAAGAAGGGTGAGTGTTACAATGAAGACACAGGAAGAAGGCTGGGTGTTACAATGAGACAGAGGAAGAAGGGTGAGTGTTACAATAAAGACACAGGAAGACCGGTGAGTGTTACAATGAGACACAGGAAGAGGGGCGGGTGTTACAATGAAGACACAGGAAGAAGGGTGAGTGTTACAATGAGACACAGGAAGAAGGGCAAGTGTTGCAATGAGACATGGAAAGAAGGGTGAGTGTTGCAATGAGACACAGGAAGAAGGGTGAGTGTTGCAATTAGACACAGGAAGAAGGGAAAATGTTGCAATGAGACATGGAAAGAAGGGTGAGTGTTGCAATGAGACACAGGAAGAAGGGTGAGTGTTGCAATGAATTCACAGGGAGAAGGGTGAGTGTTGAAATGAGACACAGGAAGAAGCGTGAGTGTTGCAATGAATTCACAGGAAGAAGGGTGAGTGTTGCAATGAGACACATGAAGAAGGGTGAGTGTTGCAATTTGACACAGGAAGAAGGGAAAATATTGCAATGAGACATGGAAAGAAGGGTGAGTGTTGCAATGAGACACAGGAAGAAGGGTGAGTGTTGCAATGAACTCACAGGAAGAAGGGTGAGTGTTGAAATGAGACACAAGAAGAAGGGTGAGTGTTGCAATGATACACAGGAAGAAGGCTGAATGTTGCAATGAAACACAGGAAGAAGGGCGAGTGATACAATGAGACACAGGAAGAAGGGTGAGTGTGGCAATGAGACACCGGGAGAAGGTTGAGTATTACAATGAGACACAGGAACAAGTGGTAGCATTACAATGAGACACAGGAAGAAGGGTGAGTCTTACAATGAAGACACATGAAGAACGGTGAGTATTACAATGAAGACACAGGAAGAGGGGTGAGTGTGACAATGAGACACAGGAAAAAGTGGGAGTGTAAGAATGCAGAGAGAAGAAGAAGGGTAAGTGTAACAATGAGACACAGGAAGAAGGCTGAATGTTGCAATGAAACACAGGAAGAAGGGCGAGTGACACAATGAGACACAGGAAGAATGGTGAGTGTGGCAATGAGACACCGGGAGAAGGTTGAGTATTACAATGAGACACAGGAACAAGTGGTAGCATTACAATGAGACACAGGAAGAAGGGTGAGTCTTACAATGAAGACACATGAAGAACGGTGAGTATTACAATGAAGACACAGGAAGAGGGGTGAGTGTGACAATGAGACACAGGACAAAGTGGGAGTGTAAGAAAGCAGAGTGAAGGAGAAGGGTGAGTGTTACAATGAGACACAGGAAGAAGGGTGATTATTACAGTGAGACACAGGAAAAAATGGGAGTGTAAGAATGCAGACAGAAGAAGGGTGAGTGTTACAATGAGACACAGGAAGCAGTGCAAGTGTTAGAATGAGACACAGGAAGAAGGGTGACTGTTGCAATGAAGACACAGGAAGAAGGGCGAGTGTTACAATGAGACACAGGAAGAAGGGCGGGAGTGGCAATGAGACAGAGGACACAGTGTGAGTGTAAGAATGCAGAGAGAAGAAGAAGGATGAGTGTTACAATGAGCCACATGAAGAAGGGTAATTGTTACAATGAAGACACAGGAAGAAGGGTGAGTGTTACAATGAGACACAGGAAGAAGGGGAGTGTTACAATGAGACACAGGAGGAAGGGTGAGTGTTACAATGAAGACCCAGGAAGGAGGGTGAGGGTTGAAATGTAGACACAGGAAGAAGGGTGAGTGTAGCAATGAGACACAGGACAAAGTGGGAATGTAGAGAGAAGAAGAAGGGTGAGTGTTACAATGAGACACAGGAATAAGGGTGAGTGTTACAATGAGACACAGGAGGAAGGGTGAGTGTTACAATGGAGACACAGGAAGAATGGTGAGTGTTGCAATGAGACACAGCAAGAAGTGTGAGTGTTGCAATGAGACACAGGAAGAAGGGTGAGTGTTACAAAGAGACACAGGAAAACGTGGGAGTGTAAGAATGCAGAGAGAAGAAGAAGGGTGAGTGTTACAATGAGACACCGGAAGAAGGTGAGTGTTGCAATGAAAACAAAGGAAGAAGGGCGAGTGTGGCAATGAGACACAGGACAAAGTGGTAGTGTAAAAATACAGAGAGAAGAAGGGTGAGTGTAACAATGATAAACAGGAAGCAAGGTGAGTGTTAAAATGAGACACAGGAAGAAGGGTGAGTGTTGCAATGAAGACACAAGAAGAAGGGTGAGTGTGGCAATGAGACACAGAACAAAGTGGGAATTTAGGAATGTAGAGAGAAGAATAAGGGTGAGTGTTGCAATGAAGACACAGGAAGAAGGGTGAGTGTTGCAATGAGACACAGGACAAAGTGGGAGTGTAAGAATGCAGAGAGAGGAACAAGGGTGAGTGTTACAATGCGACACAGGAAGAAGGGTGAGTATTACAATGAAGACATAGGAAGAACCATGAGTGTTACAATGAGACACAGGAAGAAGGGCGAGTGAGACAATGAGACACAGGAAGAGGGGTGAGTGTTGCAATGAGACACAGGGAAAAGGTTGCGTGTTACAATGAGACACATGAACAAGTGGGAGTGTTGCAATGAGACACAGGAAGAAGAGTGAGTGTTACAATGAAGTCACAGGAAGAAGGATGAGTGTGACAATGAGACACAGGACAAAGTGGAAGTGTAAGAATGCAGAAAGAAGAAGACGGGTGAGTGTTACAATGAGACACAGGAAGAAGGGTGAGTGTTACAATAAAGACACAGGAAGACCGGTGAGTGTTACAATGAGACACAGGAAGAGGGGCGGTGTTACAATGAAGACACAGGAAGAAGGGTGAGTGTTACAATGAGACACAGGAAGAAGGGCAAGTGTTGCAATGAGACATGGAAAGAAGGGTGAGTGTTGCAATGAGACACAGGAAGAAGGGTGAGTGTTGCAATGAATTCACAGGAAGAAGGGTGAGTGTTGCAATTAGACACAGGAAGAAGGGAAAATGTTGCAATGAGACATGGAAAGAAGGGTGAGTGTTGCAATGAGACACAGGAAGAAGGGTGAGTGTTGCAATGAATTCACAGGGAGAAGGGTGAGTGTTGAAATGAGACACAGGAAGAAGCGTGAGTGTTGCAATGACACGTAGGAAGAAGGGTGAGTGTTGCAATGAATTCACAGGAAGAAGGGTGAGTGTTGCAATGAGACACATGAAGAAGGGTGAGTGTTGCAATTTGACACAGGAAGAAGGGAAAATATTGCAATGAGACATGGAAAGAAGGGTGAGTGTTGCAATGAGACACAGGAAGAAGGGTGAGTGTTGCAATGAATTCACAGGAAGAAGGGTGAGTGTTGAAATGAGACACAAGAAGAAGGGTGAGTGTTGCAATGATACACAGGAAGAAGGGTGAGTGTTGCAATGAATTCACAGGAAGAAGGATGAGTGTTGCAATGAGACACATGAAGAAGGGTGGGTGTTGCAATGAGACACAGGAAGAAGGGAAAATATTGCAATGAGACATGGAAAGAAGGGAAAGTGTTGCAATGAGACACAGGAAGAAGGGTGAGTGTTGCAATGAATTCACAGGAAGAAGGGTGAGTGTTGAAATGAGACACAGGAAGAAGGGTGAGTGTTGCAATGAGACACAGGACAAGGTGGGAGTGTAAGAATGCAGAGAGAATAAGAATGGTGGGTGTTACAATGAGACACAAGAAGAAGGGTGAGTGTTGCAATGAGACACAGGAAGAAGGGTGAGTGTTGCAATGAAAACACTGGAGGAAGGGTGGGTGTAGCAATGAGACACAGGACACAGTGGGAGTGTAAGAATGCAGAGAGAAGAAGGGCGAGTGTTACAATGAGACACAGGAAGAAGGGCGAGTGTTACAAAGAGACACAGGAAAAAGTGGGAGTTTGGCAATGAAGACACAGGAAGAAGGGTGAGTGTGGCAATGAGACACAGGACACAGTGGGAGTGTGAGGATGCAGAGAGAAGAAGAAGGATGAAGGTTAAAATGAGACACAGGAAGAAGGGTGAGTGTTACAATGAGACACAGGAAGAAGGGCGAGTGTTACAATGAGACACAAGAAGAAGAGTGATTAATACAATGAGACACAGGAAAAAGTGGGAGTGTAAGAATGCAGACAGAAGAAGGGTGAGTGTTACAAAGAGACACAGGAAGCAGTGCAAGTGTTACAATGAGACACAGGAAGAAGGGTGAGTGTTGCAATGAAGACACAGGAAGAAGGGCAAGTGTGACAATGAGACACAGGACAAAGTGGGAGTGTAAGAATGCAGAGAGAAGAAGAAGGGTCAGTGTTACAAAGAGAAACAGGAAGCAGGGAAGTGTTACAATGAAACACAGGAAGAAGGGTGAGTGTTGCAATGAAGACACAGGAAGAAGGGTGAGTGTGGTAATGAGACACAAAACAAAGTGGAAGTGTAGGAATGCAGAGAGAAGAAGAAGGGTGAGTGTTACAATGCAACACAGGAAGAAGGGTGAGTGTTACAATGAAGACACAGGAAGAGTGCTGGGTGTTGCAATGAGACACAGGAAGAAGGGCGAGTGATACAATGAGATACAGCAAGAAGGGTGAGTGTTGCAATGAAGACACAGGAAGAAGGGCAAGTGTGACAATGAGACACAGGACAAAGTGGGAGTGTAAGAATGCAGAGAGAATAAGAAGGGTCAGTGTTACAATGAGAAACAGGAAGCAGGGCAAGTGGTACAATGAGACACAGGAAGAAGGGTGAGTGTTGCAATGAAGACACAGGAAGAAGGGTGGGTGTGGTAATGAGACACAAGACAAAGTGGGAGTGTAGGAATGCAGAGAGAAGAAGAAAGGTGAGTGTTACAATGCAACACAGGAAGAAGGGTGAGTGTTACAATGAAGACACATGAACAATGATGGGTGTTTCAATGAGACACAGGAAGAAGTGCTAGTGATACAATGAGATACAGCAAGAAGGGTGAGTGTTGCAATGAAGACACAGGAAGAAGGGTGAGTGTGGTAATGAGACAGAAGACAAAGTGGGAGTGTAGGAATGCAGAGAGAAGAAGAAGGCTGAATGTTACAATGCAACACAGGAAGAAGGGTGAGTGTTACAATGAAGACACAGGAAGAAGGCTTAGTGTTACAATGAAGACACAGGAAGAAGGGTGAGTGATACAATGAGACACAGGAAGACTGGTGAGTGCGGCAATGAGACACAGGGAGAAGGTTGGGTGTTACAATGAGACACAGGAACAAGTGGTAGCATTACAATGAGACACAGGAAGAAGTGGGAGTGTAAGAATACAGACAGAAGAAGAAGTGTGAGTGTTAAAAAGAGACACAGGAAGCACTGCAAGTGTTAGAATGAGACACAGGAAGAAGGGTGGCTGTTGCAATGAAGTTACGGGAAGAAGGGCGAGTGTGACAATGAGACACAGGACAAAGTAGGAGTGTAAGAATGCAGAGAGAATAAGAAGGGTCAGTGTTACAATGAGAAACAGGAAGCAGGGTAAGTGTTACAATGAGACACAGGAAGAATGGTGAGTGTTGCAATGAGACACAGCAAGAAGTGTGAGTGTTGCAATGAGACACAGGAAGAAGGGTGAGTGTTACAATGAGACACAGGAAAACGTGGGAGTGTAAGAATGCAGAGAGAAGAAGAAGGGTGAGTGTTACAATGAGACACCGGAAGAAGGTGAGTGTTGCAATGAAAACAAAGGAAGAAGGGCGAGTGTGACAATGAGACACAGGACAAAGTGGTAGTGTAAAAATGCAGAGAGAAGAAGGGTGAGTGTTACAATGATACACAGGAAGCAAGGTGAGTGTTAAAATGAGACACAGGAAGAAGGGTGAGCGTTGCAATGAAGACACAAGAAGAAGGGTGAGTGTGGCAATGACACAAAGAACAAAGTGGGAATTTAGGAATGTAGAGAGAAGAATAAGGGTGAGTGTTGCAATGAAGACACAGGAAGAAGGGTGAGTGTTGCAATGAGACACAGGACAAAGTGGGAGTGTAAGAATGCAGAGAGAGGAACAAGGGTGAGTGTTACAATGCGACACAGGAAGAAGGGTGAGTATTACAATGAAGACATAGGAAGAACCATGAGTGTTACAATGAGACACAGGAAGAAGGGCGAGTGAGACAATGAGACACAGGAAGAGGGGTGAGTGTTGCAATGAGACACAGGGAAAAGGTTGCGTGTTACAATGAGACACATGAACAAGTGGGAGTGTTGCAATGAGACACAGGAAGAAGAGTGAGTGTTACAATGAAGTCACAGGAAGAAGGATGAGTGTGACAATGAGACACAGGACAAAGTGGAAGTGTAAGAATGCAGAAAGAAGAAGACGGGTGAGTGTTACAATGATACACAGGAAGAAGGGTGAGTGTTACAATAAAGACACAGGAAGACCGGTGAGTGTTACAATGAGACACAGGAAGAGGGGCGGGTGTTACAATGAAGACACAGGAAGAAGGGTGAGTGTTACAATGAGACACAGGAAGAAGGGCAAGTGTTGCAATGAGACATGGAAAGAAGGGTGAGTGTTGCAATGAGACACAGGAAGAAGGGTGAGTGTTGCAATTAGACACAGGAAGAAGGGAAAATGTTGCAATGAGACATGGAAAGAAGGGTGAGTGTTGCAATGAGACACAGGAAGAAGGGTGAGTGTTGCAATGAATTCACAGGGAGAAGGGTGAGTGTTGAAATGAGACACAGGAAGAAGCGTGAGTGTTGCAATGACACGTAGGAAGAAGGGTGAGTGTTGCAATGAATTCACAGGAAGAAGGGTGAGTGTTGCAATGAGACACATGAAGAAGGGTGAGTGTTGCAATTTGACACAGGAAGAAGGGAAAATATTGCAATGAGACATGGAAAGAAGGGTGAGTGTTGCAATGAGACACAGGAAGAAGGGTGAGTGTTGCAATGAACTCACAGGAAGAAGGGTGAGTGTTGAAATGAGACACAAGAAGAAGGGTGAGTGTTGCAATGATACACAGGAAGAAGGCTGAATGTTGCAATGAAACACAGGAAGAAGGGCGAGTGATACAATGAGACACAGGAAGAAGGGTGAGTGTGGCAATGAGACACCGGGAGAAGGTTGAGTATTACAATGAGACACAGGAACAAGTGGTAGCATTACAATGAGACACAGGAAGAAGGGTGAGTCTTACAATGAAGACACATGAAGAACGGTGAGTATTACAATGAAGACACAGGAAGAGGGGTGAGTGTGACAATGAGACACAGGAAAAAGTGGGAGTGTAAGAATGCAGAGAGAAGAAGAAGGGTAAGTGTAACAATGAGACACAGGAAGAAGGCTGAATGTTGCAATGAAACACAGGAAGAAGGGCGAGTGATACAATGAGACACAGGAAGAATGGTGAGTGTGGCAATGAGACACCGGGAGAAGGTTGAGTATTACAATGAGACACAGGAACAAGTGGTAGCATTACAATGAGACACAGGAAGAAGGGTGAGTCTTACAATGAAGACACATGAAGAACGGTGAGTATTACAATGAAGACACAGGAAGAGGGGTGAGTGTGACAATGAGACACAGGACAAAGTGGGAGTGTAAGAAAGCAGAGTGAAGGAGAAGGGTGAGTGTTACAATGAGACACAGGAAGAAGGGTGATTATTACAGTGAGACACAGGAAAAAATGGGAGTGTAAGAATGCAGACAGAAGAAGGGTGAGTGTTACAATGAGACACAGGAAGCAGTGCAAGTGTTAGAATGAGACACAGGAAGAAGGGTGACTGTTGCAATGAAGACACAGGAAGAAGGGCGAGTGTTACAATGAGACACAGGAAGAAGGGCGGGAGTGGCAATGAGACAGAGGACACAGTGTGAGTGTAAGAATGCAGAGAGAAGAAGAAGGATGAGTGTTACAATGAGCCACATGAAGAAGGGTAATTGTTACAATGAAGACACAGGAAGAAGGGTGAGTGTTACAATGAGACACAGGAAGAAGGGGAGTGTTACAATGAGACACAGGAGGAAGGGTGAGTGTTACAATGAAGACCCAGGAAGGAGGGTGAGGGTTGAAATGTAGACACAGGAAGAAGGGTGAGTGTAGCAATGAGACACAGGACAAAGTGGGAATGTAGAGAGAAGAAGAAGGGTGAGTGTTACAATGAGACACAGGAATAAGGGTGAGTGTTACAATGAGACACAGGAGGAAGGATGAGTGTTACAATGGAGACACAGGAAGAATGGTGAGTGTTGCAATGAGACACAGCAAGAAGTGTGAATGTTGCAATGAGACACAGGAAGAAGGGTGAGTGTTACAAAGAGACACAGGAAAACGTGGGAGTGTAAGAATGCAGAGAGAAGAAGAAGGGTGAGTGTTACAATGAGACACCGGAAGAAGGTGAGTGTTGCAATGAAAACAAAGGAAGAAGGGCGAGTGTGACAATGAGACACAGGACAAAGTGGTAGTGTAAAAATGCAGAGAGAAGAAGGGTGAGTGTAACAATGATAAACAGGAAGCAAGGTGAGTGTTAAAATGAGACACAGGAAGAAGGGTGAGTGTTGCAATGAAGACACAAGAAGAAGGGTGAGTGTGGCAATGAGACACAGAACAAAGTGGGAATTTAGGAATGTAGAGAGAAGAATAAGGGTGAGTGTTGCAATGAAGACACAGGAAGAAGGGTGAGTGTTGCAATGAGACACAGGACAAAGTGGGAGTGTAAGAATGCAGAGAGAGGAACAAGGGTGAGTGTTACAATGCGACACAGGAAGAAGGGTGAGTATTACAATGAAGACATAGGAAGAACCATGAGTGTTACAATGAGACACAGGAAGAAGGGCGAGTGAGACAATGAGACACAGGAAGAGGGGTGAGTGTTGCAATGAGACACAGGGAAAAGGTTGCGTGTTACAATGAGACACATGAACAAGTGGGAGTGTTGCAATGAGACACAGGAAGAAGAGTGAGTGTTACAATGAAGTCACAGGAAGAAGGATGAGTGTGACAATGAGACACAGGACAAAGTGGAAGTGTAAGAATGCAGAAAGAAGAAGACGGGTGAGTGTTACAATGAGACAGAGGAAGAAGGGTGAGTGTTACAATAAAGACACAGGAAGACCGGTGAGTGTTACAATGAGACACAGGAAGAGGGGCGGGTGTTACAATGAAGACACAGGAAGAAGGGTGAGTGTTACAATGAGACACAGGAAGAAGGGCAAGTGTTGCAATGAGACATGGAAAGAAGGGTGAGTGTTGCAATGAGACACAGGAAGAAGGGTGAGTGTTGCAATTAGACACAGGAAGAAGGGAAAATGTTGCAATGAGACATGGAAAGAAGGGTGAGTGTTGCAATGAGACACAGGAAGAAGGGTGAGTGTTGCAATGAATTCACAGGGAGAAGGGTGAGTGTTGAAATGAGACACAGGAAGAAGCGTGAGTGTTGCAATGAATTCACAGGAAGAAGGGTGAGTGTTGCAATGAGACACATGAAGAAGGGTGAGTGTTGCAATTTGACACAGGAAGAAGGGAAAATATTGCAATGAGACATGGAAAGAAGGGTGAGTGTTGCAATGAGACACAGGAAGAAGGGTGAGTGTTGCAATGAACTCACAGGAAGAAGGGTGAGTGTTGAAATGAGACACAAGAAGAAGGGTGAGTGTTGCAATGATACACAGGAAGAAGGCTGAATGTTGCAATGAAACACAGGAAGAAGGGCGAGTGATACAATGAGACACAGGAAGAAGGGTGAGTGTGGCAATGAGACACCGGGAGAAGGTTGAGTATTACAATGAGACACAGGAACAAGTGGTAGCATTACAATGAGACACAGGAAAAAGGGTGAGTCTTACAATGAAGACACATGAAGAACGGTGAGTATTACAATGAAGACACAGGAAGAGGGGTGAGTGTGACAATGAGACACAGGAAAAAGTGGGAGTGTAAGAATGCAGAGAGAAGAAGAAGGGTAAGTGTAACAATGAGACACAGGAAGAAGGCTGAATGTTGCAATGAAACACAGGAAGAAGGGCGAGTGATACAATGAGACACAGGAAGAATGGTGAGTGTGGCAATGAGACACCGGGAGAAGGTTGAGTATTACAATGAGACACAGGAACAAGTGGTAGCATTACAATGAGACACAGGAAGAAGGGTGAGTCTTACAATGAAGACACATGAAGAACGGTGAGTATTACAATGAAGACACAGGAAGAGGGGTGAGTGTGACAATGAGACACAGGACAAAGTGGGAGTGTAAGAAAGCAGAGTGAAGGAGAAGGGTGAGTGTTACAATGAGACACAGGAAGAAGGGTGATTATTACAGTGAGACACAGGAAAAAATGGGAGTGTAAGAATGCAGACAGAAGAAGGGTGAGTGTTACAATGAGACACAGGAAGCAGTGCAAGTGTTAGAATGAGACACAGGAAGAAGGGTGACTGTTGCAATGAAGACACAGGAAGAAGGGCGAGTGTTACAATGAGACACAGGAAGAAGGGCGGGAGTGGCAATGAGACAGAGGACACAGTGTGAGTGTAAGAATGCAGAGAGAAGAAGAAGGATGAGTGTTACAATGAGCCACATGAAGAAGGGTAATTGTTACAATGAAGACACAGGAAGAAGGGTGAGTGTTACAATGAGACACAGGAAGAAGGGGAGTGTTACAATGAGACACAGGAGGAAGGGTGAGTGTTACAATGAAGACCCAGGAAGGAGGGTGAGGGTTGAAATGTAGACACAGGAAGAAGGGTGAGTGTAGCAATGAGACACAGGACAAAGTGGGAATGTAGAGAGAAGAAGAAGGGTGAGTGTTACAATGAGACACAGGAATAAGGGTGAGTGTTACAATGAGACACAGGAGGAAGGATGAGTGTTACAATGGAGACACAGGAAGAATGGTGAGTGTTGCAATGAGACACAGCAAGAAGTGTGAGTGTTGCAATGAGACACAGGAAGAAGGGTGAGTGTTACAAAGAGACACAGGAAAACGTGGGAGTGTAAGAATGCAGAGAGAAGAAGAAGGGTGAGTGTTACAATGAGACACCGGAAGAAGGTGAGTGTTGCAATGAAAACAAAGGAAGAAGGGCGAGTGTGACAATGAGACACAGGACAAAGTGGTAGTGTAAAAATGCAGAGAGAAGAAGGGTGAGTGTAACAATGATAAACAGGAAGCAAGGTGAGTGTTAAAATGAGACACAGGAAGAAGGGTGAGTGTTGCAATGAAGACACAAGAAGAAGGGTGAGTGTGGCAATGAGACACAGAACAAAGTGGGAATTTAGGAATGTAGAGAGAAGAATAAGGGTGAGTGTTGCAATGAAGACACAGGAAGAAGGGTGAGTGTTGCAATGAGACACAGGACAAAGTGGGAGTGTAAGAATGCAGAGAGAGGAACAAGGGTGAGTGTTACAATGCGACACAGGAAGAAGGGTGAGTATTACAATGAAGACATAGGAAGAACCATGAGTGTTACAATGAGACACAGGAAGAAGGGCGAGTGAGACAATGAGACACAGGAAGAGGGGTGAGTGTTGCAATGAGACACAGGGAAAAGGTTGCGTGTTACAATGAGACACATGAACAAGTGGGAGTGTTGCAATGAGACACAGGAAGAAGAGTGAGTGTTACAATGAAGTCACAGGAAGAAGGATGAGTGTGACAATGAGACACAGGACAAAGTGGAAGTGTAAGAATGCAGAAAGAAGAAGACGGGTGAGTGTTACAATGAGACACAGGAAGAAGGGTGAGTGTTACAATAAAGACACAGGAAGACCGGTGAGTGTTACAATGAGACACAGGAAGAGGGGCGGGTGTTACAATGAAGACACAGGAAGAAGGGTGAGTGTTACAATGAGACACAGGAAGAAGGGCAAGTGTTGCAATGAGACATGGAAAGAAGGGTGAGTGTTGCAATGAGACACAGGAAGAAGGGTGAGTGTTGCAATTAGACACAGGAAGAAGGGAAAATGTTGCAATGAGACATGGAAAGAAGGGTGAGTGTTGCAATGAGACGCAGGAAGAAGGGTGAGTGTTGCAATGAATTCACAGGGAGAAGGGTGAGTGTTGAAATGAGACACAGGAAGAAGCGTGAGTGTTGCAATGACACGTAGGAAGAAGGGTGAGTGTTGCAATGAATTCACAGGAAGAAGGGTGAGTGTTGCAATGAGACACATGAAGAAGGGTGAGTGTTGCAATTTGACACAGGAAGAAGGGAAAATATTGCAATGAGACATGGAAAGAAGGGTGAGTGTTGCAATGAGACACAGGAAGAAGGGTGAGTGTTGCAATGAACTCACAGGAAGAAGGGTGAGTGTTGAAATGAGACACAAGAAGAAGGGTGAGTGTTGCAATGATACACAGGAAGAAGGCTGAATGTTGCAATGAAACACAGGAAGAAGGGCGAGTGATACAATGAGACACAGGAAGAACGGTGAGTGTGGCAATGAGACACCGGGAGAAGGTTGAGTATTACAATGAGACACAGGAACAAGTGGTAGCATTACAATGAGACACAGGAAGAAGGGTGAGTGTTACAATAAAGACACGGGAAGACCGGTGAGTGTTACAATGAGACACAGGAAGAGGGGCGGTGTTACAATGAAGACACAGGAAGAAGGGTGAGTGTTACAATGAGACACAGGAAGAAGGGCAAGTGTTGCAATGAGACATGGAAAGAAGGGTGAGTGTTGCAATGAGACACAGGAAGAAGGGTGAGTGTTGCAATGAATTCACAGGAAGAAGGGTGAGTGTTGCAATTAGACACAGGAAGAAGGGAAAATGTTGCAATGAGACATGGAAAGAAGGGTGAGTGTTGCAATGAGACACAGGAAGAAGGGTGAGTGTTGCAATGAATTCACAGGAAGAAGGGTGAGTGTTGAAATGAGACACAGGAAGAAGCGTGAGTGTTGCAATGACACGTAGGAAGAAGGGTGAGTGTTGCAATGAATTCACAGGAAGAAGGGTGAGTGTTGCAATGAGACACATGAAGAAGGGTGAGTGTTGCAATTTGACACAGGAAGAAGGGGAAATATTGCAATGAGACATGGAAAGAAGGGTGAGTGTTGCAATGAGACACAGGAAGAAGGGTGAGTGTTGCAATGAATTCACAAGAAGAAGGGTGAGTGTTGAAATGAGACACAAGAAGAAGGGTGAGTGTTGCAATGATACACAGGAAGAAGGGTGAGTGTTGCAATGAATTCACAGGAAGAAGGATGAGTGTTGCAATGAGACACATGAAGAAGGGTGGGTGTTGCAATGAGACACAGGAAGAAGGGAAAATATTGCAATGAGACATGGAAAGAAGGGAAAGTGTTGCAATGAGACACAGGAAGAAGGGTGAGTGTTGCAATGAATTCACAGGAAGAAGGGTGAGTGTTGAAATGAGACACAGGAAGAAGGGTGAGTGTTGCAATGAGACACAGGACAAGGTGGGAGTGTAAGAATGCAGAGAGAATAAGAATGGTGGGTGTTACAATGAGACGCATGACGCAGGGCGAGTGTTGCAATTAAGACACAGGAAGAAGGGTGGGTGTTACAATGAGACACAAGAAGAAGGGTGAGTGTTGCAATGAGACACAGGAAGAAGGGTGAGTGTTGCAATGAAAACACCGGAGGAAGGGTGGGTGTAGCAATGAGACACAGGACACAGTGGGAGTGTAAGAATGCAGAGAGAAGAAGGGCGAGTGTTACAATGAGACACAGGAAGAAGGGCGAGTGTTACAAAGAGACACAGGAAAAAGTGGGAGTTTGGCAATGAAGACACAGGAAGAAGGGTGAGTGTGGCAATGAGACACAGGACACAGTGGGAGTGTGAGGATGCAGAGAGAAGAAGAAGGATGAAGGTTAAAATGAGACACAGGAAGAAGGGTGAGTGTTACAATGAGACACAGGAAGAAGGGCGAGTGTTACAATGAGACACAAGAAGAAGAGTGATTAATACAATGAGACACAGGAAAAAGTGGGAGTGTAAGAATGCAGACAGAAGAAGGGTGAGTGTTACAAAGAGACACAGGAAGCAGTGCAAGTGTTACAATGAGACACAGGAAGAAGGGTGAGTGTTGCAATGAAGACACAGGAAGAAGGGCAAGTGTGACAATGAGACACAGGACAAAGTGGGAGTGTAAGAATGCAGAGAGAAGAAGAAGGGTCAGTGTTACAAAGAGAAACAGGAAGCAGGGAAGTGTTACAATGAAACACAGGAAGAAGGGTGAGTGTTGCAATGAAGACACAGGAAGAAGGGTGAGTGTGGTAATGAGACACAAAACAAAGTGGAAGTGTAGGAATGCAGAGAGAAGAAGAAGGGTGAGTGTTACAATGCAACACAGGAAGAAGGGTGAGTGTTACAATGAAGACACAGGAAGAAGGATGGGTGTTGCAATGAGACACAGGAAGAAGGGCGAGTGATACAATGAGATACAGCAAGAAGGGTGAGTGTTGCAATGAAGACACAGGAAGAAGGGCAAGTGTGACAATGAGACACAGGACAAAGTGGGAGTGTAAGAATGCAGAGAGAATAAGAAGGGTCAGTGTTACAATGAGAAACAGGAAGCAGGGCAAGTGGTACAATGAGACACAGGAAGAAGGGTGAGTGTTGCAATGAAGACACAGGAAGAAGGGTGGGTGTGGTAATGAGACACAAGACAAAGTGGGAGTGTAGGAATGCAGAGAGAAGAAGAAGGGTGAGTGTTACAATGCAACACAGGAAGAAGGGTGAGTGTTACAATGAAGACACATGAACAATGATGGGTGTTTCAATGAGACACAGGAAGAAGTGCTAGTGATACAATGAGATACAGCAAGAAGGGTGAGTGTTGCAATGAAGACACAGGAAGAAGGGTGAGTGTGGTAATGAGACAGAAGACAAAGTGGGAGTGTAGGAATGCAGAGAGAAGAAGAAGGCTGAATGTTACAATGCAACACAGGAAGAAGGGTGAGTGTTACAATGAAGACACAGGAAGAAGGCTTAGTGTTACAATGAAGACACAGGAAGAAGGGTGAGTGATACAATGAGACACAGGAAGACTGGTGATTGCGTCAATGAGACACAGGGAGAAGGTTGGGTGTTACAATGAGACACAGGAACAAGTGGTAGCATTACAATGAGACACAGGAAGAAGTGGGAGTGTAAGAATACAGACAGAAGAAGAAGTGTGAGTGTTAAAAAGAGACACAGGAAGCACTGCAAGTGTTAGAATGAGACACAGGAAGAAGGGTGGCTGTTGCAATGAAGACACGGGAAGAAGGGCGAGTGTGACAATGAGACACAGGACAAAGTAGGAGTGTAAGAATGCAGAGAGAAGAAGAAGGGTAAGTGTTACAATGAGACACAGGAAGAATGGTGAGTGTTGCAATGAGACACAGCAAGAAGTGTGAGTGTTGCAATGAGACACAGGAAGAAGGGTGAGTGTTACAATGAGATACCGGAAGAAGGTGAGTGTTGCAATGAAAACAAAGGAAGAAGGGCGAGTGTGACAATGAGACACAGGACAAAGTGGTAGTGTAAAAATGCAGAGAGAAGAAGGGTGAGTGTTACAATGATACACAGGAAGCAAGGTGAGTGTTAAAATGAGACACAGGAAGAAGGGTGAGTGTTGCAATGAAGACACAAGAAGAAGGGTGAGTGTGGCAATGACACAAAGAACAAAGTGGGAATTTAGGAATGTAGAGAGAAGAATAAGGGTGAGTGTTGCAATGAAGACACAGGAAGAAGGGTGAGTGTTGCAATGAGACACAGGACAAAGTGGGAGTGTAAGAATGCAGAGAGAGGAACAAGGGTGAGTGTTACAATGCGACACAGGAAGAAGGGTGAGTATTACAATGAAGACATAGGAAGAACCATGAGTGTTACAATGAGACACAGGAAGAAGGGCGAGTGAGACAATGAGACACAGGAAGAGGGGTGAGTGTTGCAATGAGACACAGGGAAAAGGTTGCGTGTTACAATGAGACACATGAACAAGTGGGAGTGTTGCAATGAGACACAGGAAGAAGAGTGAGTGTTACAATGAAGTCACAGGAAGAAGGATGAGTGTGACAATGAGACACAGGACAAAGTGGAAGTGTAAGAATGCAGAAAGAAGAAGACGGGTGAGTGTTACAATGAGACACAGGAAGAAGGGTGAGTGTTACAATAAAGACACAGGAAGACCGGTGAGTGTTACAATGAGACACAGGAAGAGGGGCGGGTGTTACAATGAAGACACAGGAAGAAGGGTGAGTGTTACAATGAGACACAGGAAGAAGGGCAAGTGTTGCAATGAGACATGGAAAGAAGGGTGAGTGTTGCAATGAGACACAGGAAGAAGGGTGAGTGTTGCAATTAGACACAGGAAGAAGGGAAAATGTTGCAATGAGACATGGAAAGAAGGGTGAGTGTTGCAATGAGACGCAGGAAGAAGGGTGAGTGTTGCAATGAATTCACAGGGAGAAGGGTGAGTGTTGAAATGAGACACAGGAAGAAGCGTGAGTGTTGCAATGACACGTAGGAAGAAGGGTGAGTGTTGCAATGAATTCACAGGAAGAAGGGTGAGTGTTGCAATGAGACACATGAAGAAGGGTGAGTGTTGCAATTTGACACAGGAAGAAGGGAAAATATTGCAATGAGACATGGAAAGAAGGGTGAGTGTTGCAATGAGACACAGGAAGAAGGGTGAGTGTTGCAATGAACTCACAGGAAGAAGGGTGAGTGTTGAAATGAGACACAAGAAGAAGGGTGAGTGTTGCAATGATACACAGGAAGAAGGCTGAATGTTGCAATGAAACACAGGAAGAAGGGCGAGTGATACAATGAGACACAGGAAGAACGGTGAGTGTGGCAATGAGACACCGGGAGAAGGTTGAGTATTACAATGAGACACAGGAACAAGTGGTAGCATTACAATGAGACACAGGAAGAAGGGTGAGTCTTACAATGAAGACACATGAAGAACGGTGAGTATTACAATGAAGACACAGGAAGAGGGGTGAGTGTGACAATGAGACACAGGAAAAAGTGGGAGTGTAAGAATGCAGAGAGAAGAAGAAGGGTAAGTGTAACAATGAGACACAGGAAGAAGGCTGAATGTTGCAATGAAACACAGGAAGAAGGGCGAGTGATACAATGAGACACAGGAAGAATGGTGAGTGTGGCAATGAGACACCGGGAGAAGGTTGAGTATTACAATGAGACACAGGAACAAGTGGTAGCATTACAATGAGACACAGGAAGAAGGGTGAGTCTTACAATGAAGACACATGAAGAACGGTGAGTATTACAATGAAGACACAGGAAGAGGGGTGAGTGTGACAATGAGACACAGGACAAAGTGGGAGTGTAAGAAAGCAGAGTGAAGGAGAAGGGTGAGTGTTACAATGAGACACAGGAAGAAGGGTGATTATTACAGTGAGACAGGAAAAAATAGGAGTGTAAGAATGCAGACAGAAGAAGGGTGAGTGTTACAATGAGACACAGGAAGCAGTGCAAGTGTTAGAATGAGACACAGGAAGAAGGGTGACTGTTGCAATGAAGACACAGGAAGAAGGGCGAGTGTTACAATGAGACACAGGAAGAAGGGCGGGAGTGGCAATGAGACAGAGGACACAGTGTGAGTGTAAGAATGCAGAGAGAAGAAGAAGGATGAGTGTTACAATGAGCCACATGAAGAAGGGTAATTGTTACAATGAAGACACAGGAAGAAGGGTGAGTGTTACAATGAGACACAGGAAGAAGGGGAGTGTTACAATGAGACACAGGAGGAAGGGTGAGTGTTACAATGAAGACCCAGGAAGGAGGGTGAGGGTTGAAATGTAGACACAGGAAGAAGGGTGAGTGTAGCAATGAGACACAGGACAAAGTGGGAATGTAGAGAGAAGAAGAAGGGTGAGTGTTACAATGAGACACAGGAATAAGGGTGAGTGTTACAATGAGACACAGGAGGAAGGATGAGTGTTACAATGGAGACACAGGAAGAATGGTGAGTGTTGCAATGAGACACAGCAAGAAGTGTGAGTGTTGCAATGAGACACAGGAAGAAGGGTGAGTGTTACAATGAGACACAGGAAAACGTGGGAGTGTAAGAATGCAGAGAGAAGAAGAAGGGTGAGTGTTACAATGAGACACCGGAAGAAGGTGAGTGTTGCAATGAAAACAAACGAAGAAGGGCGAGTGTGACAATGAGACACAGGACAAAGTGGTAGTGTAAAAATGCAGAGAGAAGGGTGAGTGTTACAATGATACACAGGAAGCAAGGTGAGTGTTAAAATGAGACACAGGAAGAAGGGTGAGTGTTGCAATGAAGACACAAGAAGAAGGGTGAGTGTGGCAATGAGACACAAAACAAAGTGGGAATTTAGGAATGTAGAGAGAAGAATAAGGGTGAGTGTTGCAATGAAGACACAGGAAGAAGGGTGAGTGTTGCAATGAGACACAGGACAAAGTGGGAGTGTAAGAATGCAGAGAGAGGAACAAGGGTGAGTGTTACAATGCGACACATGAAGAACGGTGAGTATTACAATGAAGACACAGGAAGAGGGGTGAGTGTGACAATGAGACACAGGAAAAAGTGGGAGTGTAAGAATGCAGAGAGAAGAAGAAGGGTAAGTGTAACAATGAGACACAGGAAGAAGGCTGAATGTTGCAATGAAACACAGGAAGAAGGGCGAGTGATACAATGAGACACAGGAAGAATGGTGAGTGTGGCAATGAGACACCGGGAGAAGGTTGAGTATTACAATGAGACACAGGAACAAGTGGTAGCATTACAATGAGACACAGGAAGAAGGGTGAGTCTTACAATGAAGACACATGAAGAACGGTGAGTATTACAATGAAGACACAGGAAGAGGGGTGAGTGTGACAATGAGACACAGGACAAAGTGGGAGTGTAAGAAAGCAGAGTGAAGGAGAAGGGTGAGTGTTACAATGAGACACAGGAAGAAGGGTGATTATTACAGTGAGACACAGGAAAAAATGGGAGTGTAAGAATGCAGACAGAAGAAGGGTGAGTGTTACAATGAGACACAGGAAGCAGTGCAAGTGTTAGAATGAGACACAGGAAGAAGGGTGACTGTTGCAATGAAGACACAGGAAGAAGGGCGAGTGTTACAATGAGACACAGGAAGAAGGGCGGGAGTGGCAATGAGACAGAGGACACAGTGTGAGTGTAAGAATGCAGAGAGAAGAAGAAGGATGAGTGTTACAATGAGCCACATGAAGAAGGGTAATTGTTACAATGAAGACACAGGAAGAAGGGTGAGTGTTACAATGAGACACAGGAAGAAGGGGAGTGTTACAATGAGACACAGGAGGAAGGGTGAGTGTTACAATGAAGACCCAGGAAGGAGGGTGAGGGTTGAAATGTAGACACAGGAAGAAGGGTGAGTGTAGCAATGAGACACAGGACAAAGTGGGAATGTAGAGAGAAGAAGAAGGGTGAGTGTTACAATGAGACACAGGAATAAGGGTGAGTGTTACAATGAGACACAGGAGGAAGGATGAGTGTTACAATGGAGACACAGGAAGAATGGTGAGTGTTGCAATGAGACACAGCAAGAAGTGTGAGTGTTGCAATGAGACACAGGAAGAAGGGTGAGTGTTACAATGAGACACAGGAAAACGTGGGAGTGTAAGAATGCAGAGAGAAGAAGAAGGGTGAGTGTTACAATGAGACACCGGAAGAAGGTGAGTGTTGCAATGAAAACAAAGGAAGAAGGGCGAGTGTGACAATGAGACACAGGACAAAGTGGTAGTGTAAAAATGCAGAGAGAAGAAGGGTGAGTGTTACAATGATACACAGGAAGCAAGGTGAGTGTTAAAATGAGACACAGGAAGAAGGGTGAGTGTTGCAATGAAGACACAAGAAGAAGGGTGAGTGTGGCAATGAGACACAAAACAAAGTGGGAATTTAGGAATGTAGAGAGAAGAATAAGGGTGAGTGTTGCAATGAAGACACAGGAAGAAGGGTGAGTGTTGCAATGAGACACAGGACAAAGTGGGAGTGTAAGAATGCAGAGAGAGGAACAAGGGTGAGTGTTACAATGCGACACAGGAAGAAGGGTGAGTATTACAATGAAGACATAGGAAGAACCATGAGTGTTACAATGAGACACAGGAAGAAGGGCGAGTGAGACAATGAGACACAGGAAGAGGGGTGAGTGTTGCAATGAGACACAGGGAAAAGGTTGCGTGTTACAATGAGACACATGAACAAGTGGGAGTGTTGCAATGAGACACAGGAAGAAGAGTGAGTGTTACAATGAAGTCACAGGAAGAAGGATGAGTGTGACAATGAGACACAGGACAAAGTGGAAGTGTAAGAATGCAGAAAGAAGAAGACGGGTGAGTGTTACAATGAGACACAGGAAGAAGGGTGAGTGTTACAATAAAGACACAGGAAGACCAGTGAGTGTTACAATGAGACACAGGAAGAGGGGCGGGTGTTACAATGAAGACACAGGAAGAAGGGTGAGTGTTACAATGAGACACAGGAAGAAGGGCAAGTGTTGCAATGAGACATGGAAAGAAGGGTGAGTGTTGCAATGAGACACAGGAAGAAGGGTGAGTGTTGCAATTAGACACAGGAAGAAGGGAAAATGTTGCAATGAGACATGGAAAAAAGGGTGAGTGTTGCAATGAGACACAGGAAGAAGGGTGAGTGTTGCAATGAATTCACAGGGAGAAGGGTGAGTGTTGAAATGAGACACAGGAAGAAGCGTGAGTGTTGCAATGACACGTAGGAAGAAGGGTGAGTGTTGCAATGAATTCACAGGAAGAAGGGTGAGTGTTGCAATGAGACACATGAAGAAGGGTGAGTGTTGCAATTTGACACAGGAAGAAGGGAAAATATTGCAATGAGACATGGAAAGAAGGGTGAGTGTTGCAATGAGACACAGGAAGAAGGGTGAGTGTTGCAATGAACTCACAGGAAGAAGGGTGAGTGTTGAAATGAGACACAAGAAGAAGGGTGAGTGTTGCAATGATACACAGGAAGAAGGCTGAATGTTGCAATGAAACACAGGAAGAAGGGCGAGTGATACAATGAGACACAGGAAGAACGGTGAGTGTGGCAATGAGACACCGGGAGAAGGTTGAGTATTACAATGAGACACAGGAACAAGTGGTAGCATTACAATGAGACACAGGAAGAAGGGTGAGTCTTACATTGAAGACACATGAAGAACGGTGAGTATTACAATGAAGACACAGGAAGAGGGGTGAGTGTGACAATGAGACACAGGAAAAAGTGGGAGTGTAAGAATGCAGAGAGAAGAAGAAGGGTAAGTGTAACAATGAGACTGTTAGGCAGAAACCTGTGCAGTTCCCTTGGGGAACACTGCAAAAGATTTAAGACCACAGGTAGAGCAGTAAACCCCTTTGGTAGCAGTCCGCACCACCCAGATTTACCTGGTAGCTGTGGCTGAGCAGTCAGACTTCTCTCAAGAAGAGTTAGGCAGTATGCAAAGTATACACAATATGTACCAAAACACAATAGCACAAGCAAACACTGACCAGAGCTTGGTTTCAAAAGAATATAGTTATTTATTTAAAAACACACATAAGTAAAAACACTCTAACAACGAATATGGTAAAAACACTCCAACACAGTTATAATGAAAGTAAATTCAATCCTTTCTCCTATCTAGACAACTCTAGGTTAACACCACTTAATTAAAACAGAGGTGAGTGCTTAACGTTAGATGACACTCTAGTAGTTTCCAAGAAAGGGAGAGAAAAAGCAGAAATAGGTTAGACACACCACTCTAAGGTCCAGAACACTTGCAATAGGCTTAAAGAAGAATAAAGTCACAGGTGAGCAAAAGTCACTAGGCAGGGCCCACTCTTAGAGTAGCCGGAGCGAAAATGTGCCCAAGATCACACTGTTAGTTAGAGATTCAAAGTCTTGCAAAGAGTCAAAAAGAGTTTAGAGTGGCTCAGAAAGTTTAGCCAAAGTGTCCCAGGCACTCCCAGGTTCGAAAGCCGGGGACTAAATCTACCCCGTACAGTCGGTAGCAAGGGAAGCCAGGCGGAACACAGTACCTTAAGCGGAAAGGATCCTCCAGCGGGGGCAGTTGTTCCAGGCAGTGACAGCAAGGCTCGACGTCGGTCAGGGGAGAAGAATATCTCGCTGAAGAGCAGAAGAGAAAGGTCGTAGCACTGCCCGGGAAGAAACCAGCCGCGGAGTCCTCCGGTTAAAGGGTTGGTACCGACTTTCGCGGTATGGGGGTAAAGTGTGGTATTCCGGATGCCGGGGTGCTTGGCACAGGCAAGGCGGCCACGAGATACCTCAAAAGAACGGAAAGAAGGCGAAAACTGGTTGTCCCCACCAGTCAAGGGAAGGAGCCACTCCGTTAAGAGTTCTCCTCGGTCGTCGGGAAAAAGTGGTGAGACGGTTCAGCAGGGCTCCACCGGGTGGTGTCGTCGAAGCAGGTCGGCTCAGCTCTTCCCTCGTCGGATTCTTGGTCCTGTGGCGACTTCTGAAGTCCCAGTCCCCAAAGCCCTGCTTTTATGCAGCAAACCCCCATTCACCCAGCCTAGCTGTCACTCAAACATGCTAAGTGGTGAGCCGGGCGGCTCACCACTTGGGCCAATCAGGACGGAGTGCGACTTGAGTTACCAAGGTAACTCAGTCCAGGGTGCCTAAATCCCCCTCCACCCCTCCTAAGTATCCCAGACAGAGTGGCACCACTTTGGAGGGCTTCTGTGGAGAAGCCCGCCAAAAGTGGAACAAAGGGCTCCACTTTGGGTCAGAGTTACAGAGGCGAACACCAACGCCATTTTAGAATCAAGTTTTGGCAAAAAGTCCCAACCGGAGTTATAAAAATAAATATATAAACCGGCGGTATGTTTAAGGCTACCGTAAATAAATAATTAAATGTGTTAGCCTAAAACAATGGGAAATCCCATAGGAAAATATTCGCGGTCGAATATAAAAAGTAGTTTCCACTGCCACCAGCCAAAACTCGATCAGGGGGGACGGAGACGTGCCCCCTCGACTAACAGACCCTGGGGCAATCGAATTGCCCCAGCCAGTACGTCCACAATATGATGGTTTGTACTGGTTCTGTTCAGGATTCAAGACTAGCAAAGTCTTTGGTGACTTTACATGCTCTGGGAGACAGTAGTCAGTCCCAGGGTATGGAGTCTATGTTGGGGAGTCCCTAGGACACCCCTGGGTCACGGCACAGAGGGTGCTGTGTAACCCACATCACAAAAATACATGAGGCCCTATGGAGTAAAAGACCCCATAGCCCATTCAACACAAGGTTTAACCAAGAAAACACACTTCAACATGTCCAAGAGTGAGGGTAAAAGAGTCTCACTCTTGGCAGGAGAAAAAAATTAAACCCCAGAAATCCAGCAAAGCTGCTGGGGGACTCACTAGGTAGGGAAATTCAGCCTAAACAGAGAATTCTCCCTAACACTCGCCCCCCCCAGACTAAGGGACAGGAGGATTTAATCCACTCCTGGATGAACCTCATACCTCTAGTCGATGATATACATCCTAGAGAGTCCATCAGCATTTTGATGGTGACACCTTGACCTATGTTCAATGGAGAACTCAAAGGTTTTCTTTTGTAAGCTAACGGACCTACAGACCCTTTGAGGAACATCAGTCTTTTTGTTATAGGGGATCTGGTTGACCAGTCCCTCAGAAGTTGGTACAACTTCTGAACCTATGTTAGGCTTTTTCAAGGGGTCCTTATAAAGGATTCCCTTAGATCTAGAGGGGCCTCCAAGGTTCCTCACCACCTCTCTTGTGGGAGCAGGTTGGGTCTTAGGCCTCTTGGTTGGAGGGGTTGGGGTTAGGCAATGTACCTGCTTCCCCTTCCTCTTAGATCTACCCTTACCTATTTTAGGAGTTTCCCCCCTAATATTAGGATTTGAGTTGGGGTCTTCAGTAGAAGGTCCAACAGTCTGAAGGTTTTTGGCCTTAGACTTTTCTTTTCTGGTTTTCCACCAGCACTGAGAATTACCAGTTCTCTCAGGTCCAGATAGGGGCCTAGTTGGTCTATCCACCTCTTCCTCAGAAGCAGGGGGAGTCAGAGACTCTGAGACTAGGGGAACAATGATGGAGCTTGGTTGGGGCGCCCATGTTCCTAGCATACTATCCTGAAATGTGCCTGGGTTAGAGGTCAACTTACTAACACCAGGGCTTGTAGTGGGGTTCTCAGTAGAGGGTCCCACAGGCTTAGAAGGGTCCTTCAAGGTAGCCTGTCTAGCCAATTTGGTTAAGTTCTGCTTCTCCATACTGGGAGGCCTGGGGGTATGTGACACTACTCCTAGAGTTCTTAGGTCATTCCCCAACAGGACCTTCCCAGGTACCTCAGTCTGAACACTGACAGGGATCCTCACTGTCATGTTGTTACACTGAATGAGGGCTGGTAGAATAGGAACCATTTGGGCAGGGCCTCCAGACATTTTAGTGGGACCTTTGGGTGCTTTGGCCACATCCTCAGGTTGAAAGAAGCTTTCATCCACTACTGTTCTGCTGGCCCCAGTGTCTCTCCTGGCAGGAGTATCCTGGCCATTGACAAGGACACTGTCCACATAATACACCTTAGAGTTAACAGGTAGGGAGTTATACACAACCCTATTCTGGGGACTAACCAGACCCATAGGCTCTAAGTTTACAGTTGCTTGAAGACCCAAGGGTTCTTCAGCAAAGAGTTCAAAGTGGGCACTAGCCACCTGTACTTCATCCTCAGGAGTGAAGGCTAAGGAGACTGTGCTGATCCCTGCAGGTTTACCCTTGCACTTGGGATCTCCTTTGATATGGTCAGTACCCTGACAGACATAGCATTGTCCAAATGCTCTCTGGAAGGGTGGCTTGTTCTGACCTCCTTCTGGCTTGTGGCCAGAAGGTACAGTAGCCTGACTAGGTTTCCCATGTGGCTTACCCTGGTTATTTTGTGGTTTGGGGCCCTCTTTGGGATAGGAATTATTAGAATTCTCTTTGGAGTCTTTTTTTGGCTGTTTCTCCCCATCCTTCTTCTGAGTTACCCCAGAATCCTTGTGAGTGGCCCTGTTGGCAACCCACAAGTCAGCAGCCCTAGCCAGTTTCCGGGAATCTAATTCCTTGGAATCAGCCAAGTGTTGTCTGAGCTCAGGAGAGCAGGCATCATAAATAGTCTCCAACATAAACAAATTCTTCATACCTTCATAAGTGTTCACCTTGTAACCCTTAATCCATCCCTCTAAGTTTTTCAAACATTCACTCACCCAGGTAGCCCAAGGGGTACCATCATGCTTTTTGAGGTTCCTAAACCTCTTAAGATACTGGGAAGGGGTCTTCCCAAACCTAGCTATCAAAGCTAGTTTCACACATTCATAGTCCTTCCTATCCTCCTCCCCCATCTCCATTACCACATCAGTTGCAACAGGGGGAAGCCTAGAGAACAACCAGGTGAGTAAGTCATTTCCTGTGATGTTCTGGAGCCCATGATTATATTCAAACAGAGACAACCAATCCAACACATCCAACTTAGGCTCATACATACCAACCAATTCTTTAGGCATCCGGGGTCTTTTAGGACTGGAACTTCTAGAGGAGCCAGAGAGAGAAACATTCTCAACAGATAATTTCTTCATTTCTAAGTCATACTTGAGCTCCATTTCCCTTAGCCTTAGTTCTTTGTCAGTTTGAGCATTAAGTTTCTTATACTCCAATTCTAGCTTCATTTTCTCCAGTTCAAAGTACTGAGGACTAAATGTGGGACCTGGTAAAGGTCCAGTAGGTACAGCAGGTAGAGCAGGCAGAGGCCTAGGGGGGACAGTTACAACAGCCTCACCCTCCTCTTCTGACTCTTCCTCAGAATCATCAACATTTTGCTCCATGTTAACTTCAATACTGTCATCTACAGTTGCTGGAGTGGTAGGCTCCTCTGAACCATCACCCAGACTTTGGTTAGCTAACAATCTTTCAATCAGCTCCATTTTCTTGCCCTTAGTCAGGAGATCCTTATGTTTACAGAGCACTCTTAAACAATCAGCAGTTTTGGCTGCAAGGGACTCTTGACTATAGCTTTCTATAACTGACATGTTAGAGGTTTTTACTTTTTCAGTGCTAAGCTTTGTGGTTAGTTGCACTAAGGTATCTAAAGCACAATAAAATGTATACTCAATACAAATCCCACCGCTGTACACCAGTGTTAGGCAGAAACCTGTGCAGTTCCCTTGGGGAACACTGCAAAAGATTTAAGACCACAGGTAGAGCAGTAAACCCCTTTGGTAGCAGTCCGCACCACCCAGATTTACCTGGTAGCTGTGGCTGAGCAGTCAGACTTCTCTCAAGAAGAGTTAGGCAGTATGCAAAGTATACACAATATGTACCAAAACACAATAGCACAAGCAAACACTGACCAGAGCTTGGTTTCAAAAGAATATAGTTATTTATTTAAAAACACACATAAGTAAAAACACTCTAACAACGAATATGGTAAAAACACTCCAACACAGTTATAATGAAAGTAAATTCAATCCTTTCTCCTATCTAGACAACTCTAGGTTAACACCACTTAATTAAAACAGAGGTGAGTGCTTAACGTTAGATGACACTCTAGTAGTTTCCAAGAAAGGGAGAGAAAAAGCAGAAATAGGTTAGACACACCACTCTAAGGTCCAGAACACTTGCAATAGGCTTAAAGAAGAATAAAGTCACAGGTGAGCAAAAGTCACTAGGCAGGGCCCACTCTTAGAGTAGCCGGAGCGAAAATGTGCCCAAGATCACACTGTTAGTTAGAGATTCAAAGTCTTGCAAAGAGTCAAAAAGAGTTTAGAGTGGCTCAGAAAGTTTAGCCAAAGTGTCCCAGGCACTCCCAGGTTCGAAAGCCGGGGACTAAATCTACCCCGTACAGTCGGTAGCAAGGGAAGCCAGGCGGAACACAGTACCTTAAGCGGAAAGGATCCTCCAGCGGGGGCAGTTGTTCCAGGCAGTGACAGCAAGGCTCGACGTCGGTCAGGGGAGAAGAATATCTCGCTGAAGAGCAGAAGAGAAAGGTCGTAGCACTGCCCGGGAAGAAACCAGCCGCGGAGTCCTCCGGTTAAAGGGTTGGTACCGACTTTCGCGGTATGGGGGTAAAGTGTGGTATTCCGGATGCCGGGGTGCTTGGCACAGGCAAGGCGGCCACGAGATACCTCAAAAGAACGGAAAGAAGGCGAAAACTGGTTGTCCCCACCAGTCAAGGGAAGGAGCCACTCCGTTAAGAGTTCTCCTCGGTCGTCGGGAAAAAGTGGTGAGACGGTTCAGCAGGGCTCCACCGGGTGGTGTCGTCGAAGCAGGTCGGCTCAGCTCTTCCCTCGTCGGATTCTTGGTCCTGTGGCGACTTCTGAAGTCCCAGTCCCCAAAGCCCTGCTTTTATGCAGCAAACCCCCATTCACCCAGCCTAGCTGTCACTCAAACATGCTAAGTGGTGAGCCGGGCGGCTCACCACTTGGGCCAATCAGGACGGAGTGCGACTTGAGTTACCAAGGTAACTCAGTCCAGGGTGCCTAAATCCCCCTCCACCCCTCCTAAGTATCCCAGACAGAGTGGCACCACTTTGGAGGGCTTCTGTGGAGAAGCCCGCCAAAAGTGGAACAAAGGGCTCCACTTTGGGTCAGAGTTACAGAGGCGAACACCAACGCCATTTTAGAATCAAGTTTTGGCAAAAAGTCCCAACCGGAGTTATAAAAATAAATATATAAACCGGCGGTATGTTTAAGGCTACCGTAAATAAATAATTAAATGTGTTAGCCTAAAACAATGGGAAATCCCATAGGAAAATATTCGCGGTCGAATATAAAAAGTAGTTTCCACTGCCACCAGCCAAAACTCGATCAGGGGGGACGGAGACGTGCCCCCTCGACTAACAGACCCTGGGGCAATCGAATTGCCCCAGCCAGTACGTCCACAATATGATGGTTTGTACTGGTTCTGTTCAGGATTCAAGACTAGCAAAGTCTTTGGTGACTTTACATGCTCTGGGAGACAGTAGTCAGTCCCAGGGTATGGAGTCTATGTTGGGGAGTCCCTAGGACACCCCTGGGTCACGGCACAGAGGGTGCTGTGTAACCCACATCACAAAAATACATGAGGCCCTATGGAGTAAAAGACCCCATAGCCCATTCAACACAAGGTTTAACCAAGAAAACACACTTCAACATGTCCAAGAGTGAGGGTAAAAGAGTCTCACTCTTGGCAGGAGAAAAAAATTAAACCCCAGAAATCCAGCAAAGCTGCTGGGGGACTCACTAGGTAGGGAAATTCAGCCTAAACAGAGAATTCTCCCTAACAGAGACACAGGAAGAAGGCTGAATGTTGCAATGAAACACAGGAAGAAGGGCGAGTGATACAATGAGACACAGGAAGAATGGTGAGTGTGGCAATGAGACACCGGGAGAAGGTTGAGTATTACAATGAGACACAGGAACAAGTGGTAGCATTACAATGAGACACAGGAAGAAGGGTGAGTCTTACAATGAAGACACATGAAGAACGGTGAGTATTACAATGAAGACACAGGAAGAGGGGTGAGTGTGACAATGAGACACAGGACAAAGTGGGAGTGTAAGAAAGCAGAGTGAAGGAGAAGGGTGAGTGTTACAATGAGACACAGGAAGAAGGGTGATTATTACAGTGAGACAGGAAAAAATAGGAGTGTAAGAATGCAGACAGAAGAAGGGTGAGTGTTACAATGAGACACAGGAAGCAGTGCAAGTGTTAGAATGAGACACAGGAAGAAGGGTGACTGTTGCAATGAAGACACAGGAAGAAGGGCGAGTGTTACAATGAGACACAGGAAGAAGGGCGGGAGTGGCAATGAGACAGAGGACACAGTGTGAGTGTAAGAATGCAGAGAGAAGAAGAAGGATGAGTGTTACAATGAGCCACATGAAGAAGGGTAATTGTTACAATGAAGACACAGGAAGAAGGGTGAGTGTTACAATGAGACACAGGAAGAAGGGGAGTGTTACAATGAGACACAGGAGGAAGGGTGAGTGTTACAATGAAGACCCAGGAAGGAGGGTGAGGGTTGAAATGTAGACACAGGAAGAAGGGTGAGTGTAGCAATGAGACACAGGACAAAGTGGGAATGTAGAGAGAAGAAGAAGGGTGAGTGTTACAATGAGACACAGGAATAAGGGTGAGTGTTACAATGAGACACAGGAGGAAGGATGAGTGTTACAATGGAGACACAGGAAGAATGGTGAGTGTTGCAATGAGACACAGCAAGAAGTGTGAGTGTTGCAATGAGACACAGGAAGAAGGGTGAGTGTTACAATGAGACACAGGAAAACGTGGGAGTGTAAGAATGCAGAGAGAAGAAGAAGGGTGAGTGTTACAATGAGACACCGGAAGAAGGTGAGTGTTGCAATGAAAACAAACGAAGAAGGGCGAGTGTGACAATGAGACACAGGACAAAGTGGTAGTGTAAAAATGCAGAGAGAAGGGTGAGTGTTACAATGATACACAGGAAGCAAGGTGAGTGTTAAAATGAGACACAGGAAGAAGGGTGAGTGTTGCAATGAAGACACAAGAAGAAGGGTGAGTGTGGCAATGAGACACAAAACAAAGTGGGAATTTAGGAATGTAGAGAGAAGAATAAGGGTGAGTGTTGCAATGAAGACACAGGAAGAAGGGTGAGTGTTGCAATGAGACACAGGACAAAGTGGGAGTGTAAGAATGCAGAGAGAGGAACAAGGGTGAGTGTTACAATGCGACACAGGAAGAAGGGTGAGTATTACAATGAAGACATAGGAAGAACCATGAGTGTTACAATGAGACACAGGAAGAAGGGCGAGTGAGACAATGAGACACAGGAAGAGGGGTGAGTGTTGCAATGAGACACAGGGAAAAGGTTGCGTGTTACAATGAGACACATGAACAAGTGGGAGTGTTGCAATGAGACACAGGAAGAAGAGTGAGTGTTACAATGAAGTCACAGGAAGAAGGATGAGTGTGACAATGAGACACAGGACAAAGTGGAAGTGTAAGAATGCAGAAAGAAGAAGACGGGTGAGTGTTACAATGAGACACAGGAAGAAGGGTGAGTGTTACAATAAAGACACAGGAAGACCGGTGAGTGTTACAATGAGACACAGGAAGAGGGGCGGGTGTTACAATGAAGACACAGGAAGAAGGGTGAGTGTTACAATGAGACACAGGAAGAAGGGCAAGTGTTGCAATGAGACATGGAAAGAAGGGTGAGTGTTGCAATGAGACACAGGAAGAAGGGTTAGTGTTGCAATGAATTCACAGGAAGAAAGGTGAGTGTTGCAATTAGACACAGGAAGAAGGGAAAATGTTGCAATGAGACATGGAAAGAAGGGTGAGTGTTGGAATGAGACACATGAAGAAGGGTGAGTGTTGCAATGAATTCACAGGGAGAAGGGTGAGTGTTGAAATGAGACACAGGAAGAAGCGTGAGTGTTGCAATGACACGTAGGAAGAAGGGTGAGTGTTGCAATGAATTCACAGGAAGAAGGGTGGGTGTTGCAATGAGACACATGAAGAAGGGTGAGTGTTGCAATTTGACACAGGAAGAAGGGAAAATATTGCAATGAGACATGGAAAGAAGGGTGAGTGTTGCAATGAGACACAGGAAGAAGGGTGAGTGTTGCAATGAATTCACAGGAAGAAGGGTGAGTGTTGAAATGAGACACAAGAAGAAGGGTGAGTGTTGCAATGATACACAGGAAGGAGGGTGAGTGTTGCAATGAATTCACAGGAAGAAGGGTGAGTGTTGCAATGAGACACATGAAGAAGGGTGGGTGTTGCAATGAGACACAGGAAGAAGGGAAAATATTGCAATGAGACATGGAAAGAAGGGAAAGTGTTGCAATGAGACACAGGAAGAAGGGTGAGTGTTGCAATGAATTCACAGGAAGAAGGGTGAGTGTTGAAATGAGACACAGGAAGAAGGGTGAGTGTTGCAATGAGACACAGGACAAGGTGGGAGTGTAAGAATGCAGAGAGAATAAGAATGGTGAGTGTTACAATGAGACGCATGACGCAGGGTGAGTGTTGCAATTAAGACACAGGAAGAAGGGTGGGTGTTACAATGAGACACAAGAAGAAGGGTGAGTGTTGCAATGAGACACAGGAAGAAGGGTGAGTGTTGCAATGAAAACACCGGAGGAAGGGTGGGTGTAGCAATGAGACACAGGACACAGTTTGAGTGTAAGAATGCAGAGAGAAGAAGGGCGAGTGTTACAATGAGACACAGAAAGAAGGGCGAGTGTTACAAAGAGACACAGGAAAAAGTGGGAGTTTGGCAATGAAGACACAGGAAGAAGGGTGAGTGTGGCAATGAGACACAGGACACAGTGGGAGTGTGAGGATGCAGAGAGAAGAAGAAGGATGAAGGTTAAAATGAGACACAGGAAGTAGGGTGAGTGTTACAATGAGACACAGGAAGAATGGCGAGTGTTACAATGAGACACAAGAAGAAGAGTGATTAATACAATGAGACACAGGAAAAAGTGGGAGTGTAAGAATGCAGACAGAAGAAGAAGGGTGAGTGTTACAAAGAGACACAGGAAGCAGTGCAAGTGTTACAATGAGACACAGGAAGAAGGGTGAGTGTTGCAATGAAGACACAGGAAGAAGGGCAAGTGTGACAATGAGACACAGGACAAAGTGGGAGTGTAAGAATGCAGAGAGAAGAAGAAGGGTCAGTGTTACAATGAAGACCCAGGAAGGAGGGTGAGGGTTGAAATGTAGACACAGTAAGAAGGGTGAGTGTAGCAATGAGACACAGGACAAAGTGGGAATGTAGAGAGAAGAAGAAGGGTGAGTGTTACAATGAGACACAGGAATAAGGGTGAGTGTTACAATGAGACACAGGAGGAAGGATGAGTGTTACAATGGAGACACAGGAAGAATGGTGAGTGTTGCAATGAGACACAGCAAGAAGTGTGAGTGTTGCAATGAGACACAGGAAGAAGGGTGAGTGTTACAATGAGACACAGGAAAACGTGGGAGTGTAAGAATGCAGAGAGAAGAAGAAGGGTGAGTGTTACAATGAGACACCGGAAGAAGGTGAGTGTTGCAATGAAAACAAAGGAAGAAGGGCGAGTGTGACAATGAGACACAGGACAAAGTGGTAGTGTAAAAATGCAGAGAGAAGAAGGGTGAGTGTTACAATGATACACAGGAAGCAAGGTGAGTGTTAAAATGAGACACAGGAAGAAGGGTGAGTGTTGCAATGAAGACACAAGAAGAAGGGTGAGTGTGGCAATGAGACACAAAACAAAGTGGGAATTTAGGAATGTAGAGAGAAGAATAAGGGTGAGTGTTGCAATGAAGACACAGGAAGAAGGGTGAGTGTTGCAATGAGACACAGGACAAAGTGGGAGTGTAAGAATGCAGAGAGAGGAACAAGGGTGAGTGTTACAATGCGACACAGGAAGAAGGGTGAGTATTACAATGAAGACATAGGAAGAACCATGAGTGTTACAATGAGACACAGGAAGAAGCGCGAGTGAGACAATGAGACACAGGAAGAGGGGTGAGTGTTGCAATGAGACACAGGGAAAAGGTTGCGTGTTACAATGAGACACATGAACAAGTGGGAGTGTTGCAATGAGACACAGGAAGAAGAGTGAGTGTTACAATGAAGTCACAGGAAGAAGGATGAGTGTGACAATGAGACACAGGACAAAGTGGAAGTGTAAGAATGCAGAAAGAAGAAGACGGGTGAGTGTTACAATGAGACACAGGAAGAAGGGTGAGTGTTACAATAAAGACACAGGAAGACCGGTGAGTGTTACAATGAGACACAGGAAGAGGGGCGGGTGTTACAATGAAGACACAGGAAGAAGGGTGAGTGTTACAATGAGACACAGGAAGAAGGGCAAGTGTTGCAATGAGACATGGAAAGAAGGGTGAGTGTTGCAATGAGACACAGGAAGAAGGGTTAGTGTTGCAATGAATTCACAGGAAGAAGGGTGAGTGTTGCAATTAGACACAGGAAGAAGGGAAAATGTTGCAATGAGACATGGAAAGAAGGGTGAGTGTTGCAATGAGACACAGGAAGAAGGGTGAGTGTTGCAATGAATTCACAGGGAGAAGGGTGAGTGTTGAAATGAGACACAGGAAGAAGCGTGAGTGTTGCAATGAAACGTAGGAAGAAGGGTGAGTGTTGCAATGAATTCACAGGAAGAAGGGTGAGTGTTGCAATGAGACACATGAAGAAGGGTGAGTGTTGCAATTTGACACAGGAAGAAGGGAAAATATTGCAATGAGACATGGAAAGAAGGGTGAGTGTTGCAATGAGACACAGGAAGAAGGGTGAGTGTTGCAATGAATTCACAGGAAGAAGGGTGAGTGTTGAAATGAGACACAAGAAGAAGGGTGAGTGTTGCAATGATACACAGGAAGGAGGGTGAGTGTTGCAATGAATTCACAGGAAGAAGGGTGAGTGTTGCAATGAGACACATGAAGAAGGGTGGGTGTTGCAATGAGACACAGGAAGAAGGGAAAATATTGCAATGAGACATGGAAAGAAGGGAAAGTGTTGCAATGAGACACAGGAAGAAGGGTGAGTGTTGCAATGAATTCACAGGAAGAAGGGTGAGTGTTGAAATGAGACACAGGAAGAAGGGTGAGTGTTGCAATGAGACACAGGACAAGGTGGGAGTGTAAGAATGCAGAGAGAATAAGAATGGTGAGTGTTACAATGAGACGCATGACGCAGGGTGAGTGTTGCAATTAAGACACAGGAAGAAGGGTGGGTGTTACAATGAGACACAAGAAGAAGGGTGAGTGTTGCAATGAGACACAGGAAGAAGGGTGAGTGTTGCAATGAAAACACCGGAGGAAGGGTGGGTGTAGCAATGAGACACAGGACACAGTTTGAGTGTAAGAATGCAGAGAGAAGAAGGGCGAGTGTTACAATGAGACACAGGAAGAAGGGCGAGTGTTACAAAGAGACACAGGAAAAAGTGGGAGTTTGGCAATGAAGAGACAGGAAAAAGGGTGAGTGTGGCAATGAGACACAGGACACAGTGGGAGTGGGAGGATGCAGAGAGAAGAAGAAGGATGAAGGTTAAAATGAGACACAGGAAGAAGGGTGAGTGTTACAATGAGACACAGGAAGAATGGCGAGTGTTACAATGAGACACAAGAAGAAGAGTGATTAATACAATGAGACACAGGAAAAAGTGGGAGTGTAAGAATGCAGACAGAAGAAGAAGGGTGAGTGTTACAAAGAGACACAGGAAGCAGTGCAAGTGTTACAATGAGACACAGGAAGAAGGGTGAGTGTTGCAATGAAGACACAGGAAGAAGGGCAAGTGTGACAATGAGACACATGCCAAAGTGGGAGTGTAAGAATGCAGAGAGAAGAAGAAGGGTCAGTGTTACAAAGAGAAACAGGAAGCAGGGCAAGTGTTACAATGAAACACAGGAAGAAGGGTGAGTGTTGCAATGAAGACACAGGAAGAAGGGTGGGTGTGGTAATGAGACACAAGACAAAGTGGGAGTGTATGAATGCATGGAGAAGAAGAAGGGTGAGTGTTACAATGCAACACAGGAAGAAGGGTGAGTGTTACAATGAAGACACAGGAAGAAGGCTGGGTGTTGCAATGAGACACAGGAAGAAGGGCGAGCGATACAATGAGATACAGCAAGAAGGGTGAGTGTTGCAATGAAGACACAGGAAGAAGGGCAAGTGTGACAATGAGACACAGGACAAAGTGGGAGTGTAAGAATGCAGAGAGAAGAAGAAGGGTCAGTGTTACAATGAGAAACAGGAAGCAGGGCAAGTGTTACAATGAGACACAGGAAGAAGGGTGAGTGTTGCAATGAAGACACAGGAAGAAGGGTAAGTGTGGTAATGAGACACAAGACAAAGTGGGAGGGTAGGAATGCAGAGAGAAGAAGAAGGGCGAGTGTTACAATGAGACACAGGAAGAAGGGCGAGTGTTACAATGAGACACAGGAAAAAGTGGGAGCGTAGGAATGCAGAGAGAAGAAGAAGAGTGAGTGTTGCAATGAGACACAGGAAGAAGGGTGAGTGTTACAATGAGACACAGGAAGAAGGGTGAGTGTTGCAATGAGACACAGGAAGAAGGGTGAGTGTTGCAATGAAGACACCGGAGGAAGGGTGGGTGTAGCAATGAGACACAGGACACAGTGGGAGTGTAAGAATGCAGAAAGTATAAGAAGGGTGAGTGTTGCAATGAGACACATGATGCAGGGCAAGTGTTGCAATTAAGACACAGGAAGAAGGGTGGGTGTTACAATGAGAAACAGGAAGAAGGGTGAGTGTTACAATGAAGATACGGGAAGAAGGGTGAGTGTTGCAATGTAACACATGGCAAAGTGGGAGTGTAAAAATGAAGAGAGAAGAAGAAGGGTGAGTCTTACAGTGAGACACAGGAAAACGTGGGATTGTAAGACATGCGGAGACAAGAAGAAAGGTAAGTGTCATAATGAGAGACAGGAAAAAGTGGGAGTGTAAGAATGCAGAGAGAAGAAGAAGGGTGAGTGTTGCAATGAGCCATAGGACTCAGTGGGAGTGTAAGAAGGCTGAGACAAGAAAAAGGGTGAGTCATACACTGAGACACTGGAACAAGTGCGATTGTAAGAATCCAGAGACAATAAGAAGGGTGGGTGTTACAATGAAGACACAGGAATACGTGGATGTGTAAGAATGTGGGGACAAGAAGACTGGAGAGTGTTACAACGAGACAGGAAAAGTGGCTGTGTTAGAATGCATAGACACGGAGAAGGTTGTGTGTTACAGTGAAGACACAGGAGGGTGAGTGAGTGTTGCAATGACACACATTAAGAAACAAGAAGAAGTGAGAGTGTTAAAATTGCGATACAGGAAGAAGGGTGAGTGTTGCAATGACACACAGGAAGAAGGGTGAGTGTTATTATGATGACACAGGAACACGTGGGAGTTTTAAAATGAAGACACAAAAAGAAGGGTGAGTGTTGCAACAAAGATAGAATAAAATATAAGTGGTACAATGAAGAAACATAAATAATGGGAGTATTAGTATTAATACACATAATGGGAGTATTAGTATTAATACACAGGAAGTTGCGGGAGTCACAGGAAGAAATGGGAATGGTAAACTCAAGACATTTAAAAAGTGGTAGGTTCATAATGACACCCCCAGAATAATAGGATACGAGGGTGAGCGTTACAATAGAGACATGTATGAGTGGTACAATGAGTCACAGGAACATGTGAGGGTTTTACAAAGAAGACAAGAAGAACAATTGATGTTACAGTGGCGACAGAGGAAGAAACGGGAGTGTAGGAACGAGGATGCAGGAAGACGTGGGCGTTACAATGGCGCATTCTGATGACGTCATGATGAAGTGTGAGCTTTAGAATAAAGACACAAGATGAAGGGTGAGTGTTACAATGAAGACATGTATGATTGCGAGGCTGAAAGTAATGTAAGAAGTGGACCTGTTAAAAGACAGAAACAGAAAGAAGGGTTCGATCAAGTGAAAGTAAAGGAAGTCGTGTGACATAGGAAGAATGGCGAGTGTGGGAAGTACTGCCCAGGATGCAGGGCGAGGGTTAGAATGACGATGCAGGCCCTCTAGCCCTGTGCATCTGGCAAGAGCTGGGAAAAGGCACTGTGCACTTGCACCTGCTGCACGCTGGCCTCCCTGTGCACTACTGTCTCCCAGGATCCGTTCACCATAGAAAGGTTGATCCCTGGCAAGGGGGGCGCCGGGTAACTATAGCCTTTACATGGCCCTTTGAAACAATATAGTGACACAGCTCCAGTAGCAAAGCAATGCCACCAGAGCAAAGAGACTATATGGTCTGCATGGGGCGGCGTGGGAGGCAGGCATTATATGAGACCAAAGTGTGATTGGCAAGGTATGCCCTCGAAGGGTGCCTGTACAATACCTCCAAGACGAGAAGAAGTGGTGAGCCGGGTCATGAGGGTGTAACAGAGTGGGGCATAGACCAGGGACACAATAAAGTGAAACAAACAAACAATAAACAAGAGAAACAGGAGACTCACAAAGATAACATTAAATTAGCGAGCAAGTGCTTCAGATTTAGGAGGAGTACAACACAAATATACAAAATTACATTATTGAGTGGCAATGGCGGGGGTGGTGGGTTCAGGTAGGGAGGCTGGGCAGAGGGCAGGGGAACTACCTCGGTGCCAGTTGAGTGAAGTGCAAGCCAAGCTTTGAAGAGATGCACAGTTGGGCTGGCTTTGAAGCTTTTATTGTGCTCGCTCGTGAGTTCCAATGTAGCAGCCAAGGAGGGAGAAAGAGGAGAAGCAGGAGGAGACATGGGGAGGATGCGACACTGAGATTGAGCGCCGAGGAGGACTTCAGGGAACGAACACTGTGAACAGAGATACAGACAGACAGGTGCTGAGAAGTGAGTTCCTTGGTAGCTCTGTAGACTAGGAGAAGGAACCAGAGAGGGAGTGGCTGTGCATGGAGAGGCAACCAGCATTATATCCGGAGGTAGAGGCAGGGAAGGTTCTGGGCAGGCTTGAACAACAGATACGTTTGCTGATTGGGACAAGAGTGGAGATTAGGGTTTTGATAGAGTGGTTAGTAAGAAAGGGATGGATTTTACAAATGATGCGAAGGTTAATACGAGCAGCAGAGGCAGTGGTAGTGATGAAATGTTGCAGTTGTAAGTCCCTATTAAAGAGAACACCGTGGTTGTGAAGCTTTGGCGAGAGCGAAAGAAGCTTAGGTGGGAGATAGGAGAGAACACCACCGTTGTGAGCCTTTTATGAGAGGGAAAGAAGCTCAGGTGGGGGATAGGAGAGGAGAGGAGTGCCACTGCAATCTGGGAGAAAGGTGGCTTCTGTTTTTGAAGAGTGCAGCATGAGGGAGCGGAGAGCCATGCAGTGATGAATTGCAGTGAGAGTTCATAATCCGCTGTTGTGAAGGAGGAAAATGAAGAACATGTGCGAGTGTCCTCAGAAAAAGGTGACAGTGAAAGCCAAAGGATGAGATGCCTCTTCCTAGGGCAGAGGTGTATAGGAAGAAGAACAGAGGTCCAACGACTGAGACTGGTCCTTGGAGGATGCCGAATGGGGCCGGTGTCTGAGGTTTGCAAGTTCTAGAGCAGATTTGGGAAACCCAAGGCCCTGGAGAGTGCAGAGGAGAGAGAAGTGGTCGACAGTGTCAAAGGCAGCAGAGTATAGAAGGAAGTTTGGAGTGGTGAGCATCAGAGAGGAAGAGGGAGCCATGCTGTCTCTGTGGAGTGTTAACTATGGAAGCCAGATTAAAGTTGCTGTCACAGGCCATTATTCTCAGCGTACCTAGTAATCCTGTTAAAGGCCACCGATGGTGGGCGATGGTGTGCTGGGATGTTTGGGTCAGTAGAGGCTTTCTTCAATAGGGGTAAGACAGTTGCAGAATTGAGGGAGTCCTGAAAAAATCTAGCCCAGGTGATTGAGACTGACTCTTTGTGCTTTTAAGAAGAAAATGGGTCAATAGGAGTGCAGATGGACGGACACTGCAAAGTATAAAAGATAATTATCCATATATTATAGTGCGTGGCGAGTACCACAGGAAACCGAAAAAAATGAATTGCTAAAAACCTTTGACTCCTATCATGAATTTGTCTGAAATTTTGCGCACAATTATGTACACACAGGCTCCCCCAGACTGGGGATTTTGGGAAAGTGCTGATTGAACCAACTACAAAGTAAAACACAAACATTAAATAACAACCATTGAAACCTTCCTTGCCAACTTCCATGCATAGGGAGTGCTCTACTCGTAGACGCCCCCTGCCCCAAACAGCCGCTCTTAACAGAAGCTGACACTGGAGAGGGGCAGGTGTGGATGTTGTTTGTGAGTTTGGAAGTGGAAGTGGAAAGGCTAGCGAAGGAAAATGGCACACACACACACGCACGCGCGCGCGCACGCACGCGCGCTAACATGCGCAATGCAGAACGTTTTCATTTTCGAGTCTGCCCAGTTTGCCTGCTAACCAATATCAAGCTGCCGAAGAGGGGTGAGCTGGGCGGGGCCTCAGACTGCAGACCAGTGTGGCTTTGCTGCAGCATGTGTAGCCTTTGCAGCTCAAGTGTACTGCAGGCAAAGTGGTATCAGTGTACATTCTATTCCCTGTCACTCCCAGGGCCTATTAGATGCTCTGTCCCTGCTTTCAAGATGCCCAAAGTGGATGTGCAGATCTTTCTTTCTGCAGTGGTTTTCTGAAATGTGCGATTAGTTTAATACTTTCACTGTAAGTTTAATATGACATCGGATGATCCACTAATACAAGTAGAGTGCCATTTATTTTCCCACAACATGCACGCATTCTCAACCACCATGCGTCCCTTGATTTTATAACTAGTTCAAGTTAGAAATACCCCGGCACACACAGGCAAGCCCTGATAATTGGGCCTGAGCTCTGACTGTAGAGTTAGCACAGAAGAGTCAACACCAGATGGGCCGTTATTTTGGCTAACTTTCCCAAACAGGCTGGGTGATGCTTGCAGCTATGAATCCCCCCACATACAAAGTATGGCAACGTGTAAGTGGCATATGTGTCTGTGTGCATTAGTATGTGTGAATACAACTTCAGACAGAGCAAATGCTGCAGAAAATCAATCATGGGGTCAGTACTCCCAGTACTCCCATGCAGCCCTTCCAACCTTGCTTTAACAGTTACATCTATCATGGCTTTCACGCTCATGAACATGGTTAAGAGAAGGTAGGGTTCACAGCTTGCTTTGCCCTATTCATACGGTTTATTTTTAAAGCCCTTCTTCTCCTCGTTGGTGAACCTAAATTGGACCACTACTCCCACTCATCTCCATCCTGCTGCTGCCCATGATGTCTGCTTTGGCTGGCCATGCCCTGCCCCCAGAAGTACCATGACTCACCTGCTTGGGGTGATCGACCTGTTTCTAACAAACATTTTTACCAAGACCTCTTAGTTCTTCATGTTGTGCCAATTCATGAGGCGCGTTCTCCAGAACAAGCGTCAGTAGGAAATAGCTCTGCTTCTACTGCCATGTGAGTGACTGATAGACCTGCGAGCACTCTGGTCTGCAGGATGGCATCCTTCAGCTACTTCCCCTCACAGATGATAACAGTGGGGGGAAGCCCTGCTGTGTGGCGCCCCCTGTTGGGCAGCAGATAACAGTGGGGGGAAGCCCTGCTGTGTGGCGCCCCCTGCTGGGCAGCAGATAACAGTAGGGGGAAGCCCTGCTGTGTGGCGCCCCCTGCTGGGCAGCAGATAACAGTGGGGAGAAACCCTGCTGTTTGGCGCCC